>NC_034192.2:29238218-29582844 GCF_002021735.2 Oncorhynchus kisutch | reverse complement strand
TGTGTCTTTATCAGGAAGTCCTGTTTGACCACAAAGGTCAATGTTTGTTCTGTCCGTGTGTGTGTGTGTGTGTGTGTGTGTGTGTGTGTGAGAGAGAGAGTACATTTGACCCTGACCGGACATTCCCTCACCTTTGACCTTGGACATGCCCCTCCGGAAATACCTCCCATCCCCTCATAACGTTCTCATTTATTCTGTCTATTTTTATTTTTCACTGGCCCACACTTCTCTCATCATCCCTTGTTCAATTTGTCTCTTCTTCTCTTATCAGTTCACTCTTCACTTGTTTCTCCTTGACTAAGTTATTATGTCGGTCCAGGGCGTGCCGGATGGATGGACAGAGAGAATAAAAAGACAAATGTTTTATTGTCACACACACACCGGATATGTGCAGTGACATTTTTTAAGAGCCTTGCTCAAGCCTTGTCATCAACAGATTTTTCACCTTGTCAGCTCATGTTTTCAAACCAGCAACCTTTTGGTTACTGGCCCAATGCTCTAACTCCAAGACGACCTGCCATCCCAATCAATCGCAGTCACTGACAGTCATGCAGGCAGGCTGTTCAGAGGGAAAGACAGAATGAAGGACGGACACATTTGGAGAAAACTGGCTATTTATGGTCCTTTTGTTGTGCTGGAGTGATGCTGATTGGCCAATAATGCCAATAATGATCCCTGTGAAAGTGTTGTGATACGCTGTTGGATTCTGCTGACTGATTCATCATATCAGCTATGTCATTTTTACATTTACCTGATATGTTCAAGAAGTAAGTGTGTGTGTGTGTGTGTGTGTGTGTGTGTGTGTGTGTGTGTGTGTGTGTGTGTGTGTGTGTGTGTGTGTGTGTGTGTGTGTGTGTGTGCATATGCATATCCCTAGACCTCACTCTTGTTGTTACTCCTACTATAGACTCCAAATGTGACAATTGCTTATGACTTGTTTTGCCCTAGTGTTTTCTGGAGCAGAGGCTGAGATCAGTGCTCTCCTCTCTCATCCTCCTCCTCCCTCCCTCTCTCCCTCCATCCCGTGTTTCCTCCAATAAGGCTTTAATCCTGGCCACTCTAATCACTTAGCCGGACAGCAGCCCTCCTGTCAACATCACATCTGGTCTTTGTCATATGAGAGAGAGAGAGAGAGAGAGAGAGAGAGAGAGAGAGAGAGAGAGAGAGAGAGAGAGAGAGAGAGAGAGAGAGAGAGAGAGAGAGAGAGAGAGAGAGAGAGAGAGAGAGAGAGAGAGAGAAGAGAGAGAGAGAGAGAGAGAGAGAGAGAGAGAGAGAGAGAGAGAGAGAGAGAGAGAGAGAGAGAGGAGAGAGAGAGAGAGAGAGAGAGAGAGAGAGAGAGAGAGAGAGAGAATACAAACACCAGAAAGGCATTGCTGTGCTTTGTCATGAAGAGAAGGATGAATGGAGGTTGGAATCTGTTCTCTGTATCCCTTTTACACAACACCCTATCATATTTAAGCCCCTCATAAGTCTTCACTGTTGTTCTTCTATTGAGTGGATTCATTGATCTTCCACGTTGTTCCTCCATTGAATCCACTTGTCAGTGTTGTGTTCGGAGCCCCCATTAGCTGGGCCGTAAACTACTAAGCTACTAAATGTCACCACAGCCATCCAAACTGCTGCTCTACAGGGGAAACTTGACCTTATAAAACACCAGATCAAAGGAGGACATTCACAACTAGGATTCTTGGAATCCAGCGAGAGTCTCAATATGGTATTATAGTCTTCTTCGCTAAACAAAGAGTCCCCGTTTTTCATTTCTGCAACCAGCAGAGTTCTAATTAATCTGTTCGTCTCTCTTCCAGTGGGTTTCGTCTCTCCCAACCTCAGCTATTCAGGGGTTTGTTGTTTTGCCATGTTCACTTTGGTTCAACTATCTCCTCATCTTTGTTTGGCTGTCCATGTTTCAACATGCAGTATGATGTGTATATTCTGGGTGTTTTAGAGCTTCTAGTATATGACAGGCAGCAAGATCAACCAAGGATTTGCAGTGGTGCACGTTTTGCACTAGTTTACAGTAAACACTTTGGCAGACTTGAACAGAAAAATAGAGTACTTCCAGTTCCACCAACAACACCAAAAGAAATGATTGTGACATCACTTCCATTCTGTCAAATATGCCACACTGGATCTGTGCAGATAATTGTCCAGTCATCACACACACACACGCACACACACACGCACACACACACGTACACACACACACACACACACACGCACGCACGCACGCACACACACACACACACACACACACACACACACACACACACACACACACACACACACACACACACACACACACACACACACACACACGCACACACACTCACAAACACCCTCAGAGCTTTAGACTGAAGGCAGGTGAGGACAATCAGGTGACAGTCAGATCCACTCTGATCCGTTTTGGGGCACGATGGCACAGGTTAGGATGAGGACGTTCGCGGACAAAAAAGCGTCTCCGAGTTGAAGTGTTGATCTAGGATCAGGTCACAATCTGTCAATATAATCTTATTCATTTGATCTAAAAGGCTAAACTGAGGTTAACACAGTCCATGTGTTCGAAAGTGGGCAGACTGAGCCAAGTAATTCCAAGATCTGTCTACATGATCGATTGCCTGAGTATCACCACTCTCTCTGTTTTCCAAAATTCCTGTGTTTGACCAGGAAAACATCGGTACAATTTCCGAAATGTTGACATACAATTTGTTCGTTCGACATGCAAGCTTGACACACAACATTTTTTGTGATAAAACCATTGGTAGAGATGAAAATGTGATGGAAACCCATTTATTTTTTTATTTTTTATTCGGTACATCACACGTAGCCTTTTATCCGCAACAAGTCCGTTTGACGGAAGCACATCTCTAGTGAGAAAATGGATTTTAGAATGTTTGCATTAAAATCTGTCACCAATTAGATGGAAACCTAGCGTATCTCCGACTTACCTTCTCTCCCTTTCTGTCTGTCTCGCTTTCTTTCTCTTTCTCTATCACCCCCTCTCTCTCTTTCCCTGTTTTATCTCTCTCGTTCTCTCTCTCTCTTTCTCTTTCTCTCTCCCCCTCTGCCTCTCTCCATTTAACTCTTTCTTTCTCTCTCACCCTCCCCCTCCCTCCCACTCTTTCTCTCTCACTCTCTCTCTCTCTCTCTCTCTCTCCTTCAATCATTATCTCTCTCTGGTCAGTGGCCGTGCAGTGTAATCTAACCGGACTCCCATCTGAGATCTATTTTCTGGTTGAACACAGTTGTGTTCTAGCTGGATGATACAGACAGGCAGTTGCAGAGTCGGCCCAAATAAAGAGACCCATATCCTCAAAGACTCTCAGACTAGGAGTGCTGATCCAGGATCAGTGAAATATTACATGGACAGATCCTAGATCAGCACTTCTACTCTGAGATTCTTTTTGGATATGGACCTTGGTTGGGGGTCACGCTCTGGCTGCCCCATTACACCCCCTGTTTACCTCACTGTTAACTGCATTGTTACATTCACTCAACACTTTCTCCGATATAATACAAATATGGACAGCCAACAAATGGATGTCAGATGTGTGTCTGGACTGATCAGATTTCGCCCTCAACCTCTCTCTCTGTCTTCCCTTCCCATTACCTCATTGTTACCGTCACTTTTTGTCGTATCCCTTCACCTCTCTTTCTCTCTCTCTCCATTCCCCTCTATTTCTCATCTCCTGTTTGACTTGACTGTCAGCGTCACTCGTCATTTCCCCCACCAGTCTATTTACCAGTGCCACAGGAATAGAAAGTAAACAACCTTGCTTTCCGTCCAAGAAGGACAACGCATGGTTGCTTTTACACATGTTTTAAAGATGAAGAAGATGTGCGTATCAGATGTATTTAGTTGTGGGACGAGGGAACTTCAAAGCTGCGCCAGCCTTTACAATCGCTCATTCAAACATGACCAGACAAAAGATATGAGAGAGGTAGGGATCATGCCAGCTAAAAGACATGCCCATAAAACTGTTGGCTTCGGGAAGACACTTTTCTTCTCGCCCTCTCTTCTTTTCCTTTTTTTTTGTACCAGCACAGGATAAATCATTTCAGGGATTGTGATTTTGCTCCTTGTCAGAACACGTAGAAAAGGAGCGAGGCGAGTAGAACCGAAGCCCACAGTAAAGATGTTATAGTACCAGCCAGACTGGCATAATGCCCAGTAGAATCCGGCTGTAAAGATATTCTAATGCCAGGAAGATGTCCACTAGAGTTCCACACAGAGCAGAGCAGCGGCACAGCACAGGCCTCTATGTGGAGTGAAGACATATTCTCCATTCTCTCAGAAGGAAAGGCATTTCCCTTTTGGGCCATAACAAGACAGAATTTCTGAGTCCAAGCAGTTTCATATCAGTCTTAGATCTAGTACTGACATGCACACTCTCTCTCTCGCTCTCTCTCTCTCTCTCTCTCTCTCTCTCTCTCTCTCTCTCTCTCTCTCTCTCTCTCTCTCTCTCACAGGGATAGGGTACACACTGTCCCTTACTCTCAGCTAGCCTCAGAGACACAGGATGAGGGGATGAGTGGAGGAGAGGAATAGAGGATGAGGAAAGAAAGAGAAACAAGCATGAGACATGACAGAGAGGGAGAAAGAGGGGTGAAAAGGAGAATGAGGTAAGGTGAAGGTTCCCGTACGTTTAGGGAGAGGGAGAAGGGGCGGGGGGGGTTGGGACAGTGACAGGGACGGGGAGGGACACCGTAATTGGGGTTTGGCTTGATTCTGCAGTGTTTCCTGGAAGCAGTCTCTAACTAAGTCACCGCCACAAGATATTCCAGAGTGGAGAAGTTCAATCAACAACATGGAACTCATTTAATGTGGTGTTGTGTGTTTTAGTTTCCTCAGAGTACCTTAGAGTAGACTAGAGGCACTTGTGTTTCGTTCCATAGAACGAACCCAGAAACGTACCTTACGATCCCCCACAACAGTACCCAGAGGCTTAAAGTGTGTGTGTCAAATCAAATGACATTTTATTTGTCACAAGCTTCGTAAACAACAGGTTTAGGATTGTGACAAGGCACAGATCTGGGGAAGGGTACCAACCAATTTCTGCAGAATTGAAGGTCCCCAAGAACAGTCAGGATCAAGTCAAAGATGAACGTAGCAAAGTACATAGAGATCCTTGGTGAAAACCTGCTCCAGAGCGCTCAGGTCCTCGGACTGGGGAGAAGGTTCACCTTCCAACAGGACAACGACCCTAAGCACACAGCCAAAACAATGCAGGAGTGGCTTTGGGACAAGTCTCTGAATGTCCTTGAGTGGCCCAGCCAGAGCCCGGACCTGAACCCAATCGAACATCTCTGGAGAGACCTGAAAATAGCTGTGCAGCGACGCTCCCCATCCAACCTGACAGAGCTTGAGAGGATCTGCTGAGAAGAATGGGAGAAACTCCCCAAATACAGGTGTGCTGAGCTTGTAGTGTCATACCCAAGAAGACTCGAGGCTGTAATCACTGCCAAAGGTGCTTCAACAAAGTACTTTTATTTTGTATTTTTATAAATTAGCAAACATTTCTAAAAACCTGTATTTGCGTTGTCATTATGGGGTACTGTGTGTAGATTGATGAGGGGGGGGGGGGGAAACTGAATTGAATACATTTTAGAATAAGCCTGTAACCTAACAAAACTAGGAATAAGGCTGTAACCTAACAAAACTAGGAATAAGGCTGTAACCTAACAAAACTAGGAATAAGGCTGTAACCTAACAAAACTAGGAATAAGGCTGTAACCTAACAAAACTAGGAATAAGGCTGTAACCTAACAAAACTAGGAATAAGGCTGTAACCTAACAAAACTAGGAATAAGGCTGTAACCTAACAAAACTAGGAATAAGGCTGTAACCTAACAAAACTAGGAATAAGGCTGTAACCTAACAAAACTAGGAATAAGGTGACAGATGATAAACTGTAGCAGCAGCGTATGGGATGAGTCAAAAAACTTTGTGCAAAAAGGGTCAATGCAGAGCGGGTAGCTATTTGGTTAGCCATTTAAGTAACTATTTTGCAGTCTTATGGCTTGGGGTTAGAAACTGTTCAGGGTCCTGTTGGTTCCAGACTTGGTGCATCGGTACCGCTTGCCATGCAGTAGCAGAGAGAACAGTCTATGACTTGGGTGGCTGGAGTCTTTGAACATTTAGGGCCTTCCTCTGACACCGCCTTGAATAGAGATCCTTGATGGCAGGGAGCTCGGCACCAATGATGTGCTGGTCCATACGCCTTGCGGTGATGAGCCAGTCGAGATAATCTCAAGGGCGCAGCTGTAGGGCGCAGGCGCAACTTTTTGAGAATCCGAGAGTGCGAAATCTTTTCCGCCTCCTGATGGGCACGAGGCGTCATCTGTGAATCTGTTGGAGCTGTATGCGAATTGGATTGGATCCAGGCTGTATTGGATGATGGTGTTGATGTAAGCCATGCCTTTCAATGCATTCCATTGCTACAGATGTGAGTGCTACAGGGTGAAAGTAATTTAGACAGGTTACTTGTTTACTTTGGCCCTATACAGCTCGTTGAGTTCGGTCTTAGTGCCAGCATCGGTTTGTGGTGGTAAATAGACAGCTACGAAAAATATAGATGAAAACTCTCTAGGTAGATAGTATGGTCTGCAGCTTATCATGAGGCATTCTAACTCAGGCGAGCAGAACCTTGACACTTCCTTAATATTAGAAATCGCACACCAGCTGTTGTTTTACCAAGAGACGCACACCTCCCCCTTGAGCGTACCCCACGCTGACGTTCATGGCGATGCATAGAAAACCAGCTGGATGTCTGTTATCCATGTCTTTGTTCAGCTACGACTCTGAGAAACATAGGATATTACAATTATTCAGGTCCCGTTGATCGGTTAGTGTCGAACGGACCTCATCCCGTTTGTTCTCCAGTGAGTGTACGTTCACCGATATTACGGAATGTGTGTGTGTGTGGTCCATTCAGTTCTGTGTCATTTCAGGACATTTCAGGAAATCTTTAGATACCCGTTCTCTTTTTTTCAGTCAATTTGTTCTTTGAAAGATCCAGAGGTGCATTAAAACCCTTCCCTGGCAGTGGTTAGATGTAATGGCTGTTATTATAGCTGAGTCATAAACTACTGGACACACTTTAGGAGTCTATTACTACACCCCTTTAGCCTCTTAAGTCAAATAGTCAAAGTGCTCTCAATGGAGTGAGCGTCATCTGTACGATGCCATGGTTGTTTCTCTGTCCACATCACTGAGGGAAAGGGTCAGTGAGCACCATTGAAATATAATTACTATAGAACCACTAGAATGGGCATTGACATGGTTAGAGGTTCTAAGGCTGTTCTAGATATTATTTTTCTATGGGGCTATTCCTGTTCCTATCAATGTCACTTACGCTGATCACCACTGTCACTTCTCTAGCATTGCTACCACAGAACCACAGTTCTACCACAGTTCTGCTACCACAGAACAAGATAGGAAATAGAGTTTCCTGAATGAGAGAAGGGATCAGATGTGAGTGTATGTTTAGGTCCTTGGGTGGCGCACCATGTTCAGGTCGCGTGAGAACGAGAGGGAGTCTGTATGTCGTGGTGAGTGATTTAGTGAACGGTCAGAGGAGAATGGCCGGTCAAGTGTTGGGTTGGGTGTGAGTCTGGTGAGAGAGGATGGGATAAAAAAAGCTATGAACTCTAAAAGAGAAAGGACATCTGTCAGGGTGGTCCTAGATAGGTCTTAAAGTAAAGGGACAGGCATGACTGGCCCATTAGTCCTTCACCTCTCTCAAATAAACATATCCATATTTCGGAAGTTTATGCAGGTTTAAAGATGCTACTTCTATTCCTCAAATAAAATGTGGACGTGTAGAGTATGTATAGCAGAGTCAGGCCCTGTGTTATAGGGTGTGGGACTGAAGAGACCTGTGTTAGCCCAACACGAACCAGGCAGATGAATGGGTGGAAGCCATGAGAGACTCACGGCATCACTAAGTCACCAAATAAACATGGAGTGATTGAGTGATTTAGAGACGAGGAGGGGGAGAGGATGTGGAGGGATGAAAGAAGGGAAGTGGGAGGGGAGAGGAGGAGGAAGACGAGCGAGGTAAACAAGTAGTGGCGGACGGAGGACTTTAGGACGAGAGCAAGGAAGGAACAAAACAAGAGAAGGAAAGGAAAAGAAAGGAAAATATAGTATAGTAAGGAAATTCCTAGTAAAGTAGAGAAAGTGGTAGAAGAAGACGAGAGAGCTGAGGGGTGGATGGCATTCCAGGTCCCAGAGCTGGATCCTATTAGTCATGTTGTTTGTTGATCAACCTTTAGCGCAAACACTGTTTCCCTCGTCTGCCTCGTGGTTGACCATGGAGGCCTGTAAAATGTGCTGGTAGCACATGTGAAATAGCGGTTTTCACATGTTGAACTTGAATTTCACACGTGAAACCATATTTTCACATTACATTTTGAGTTCACATGTTGCCCACAAGCTTTTCAGCTCTTGTGAACTGCAGTTTCACGTGTGAAATTTGGGGTTTCACATGATAAAAACGTTCACGTTGTGAAAATCGGATATGCAGTTTTACATGTGAAAAACTCCACGTGAAAGTCTCACACATATGCGGTTGAAATAATGGTACTCTCCTCGCCGTTGAAAAGATGTTGCAGTAGCAATGTTCCCACATGTGGAATTAGGGTCACCACATCCAAAATGCGGGACAAGGGAGCGATTTTTGCTGGACATTCGCGGAACAGTGGACAGAATAAATTGGATCGCCTTCAAATGGCGACATTGTTCTGCTGTATGAAGGTCACTTCCTGTTAAAGGGGTCATCCTTAATTACTACATACATTTTTGGGCTTATAAATAATGATTATGTACCCGTTGATTCTTAATGAATAAAGAATATAACGTTGAAATGCTTTATGAGATTAGTTCAACTGTCGTACCCCATCAGAATCCCAAATATAAACTTGTTTTACTCCAATGTTTGTAAACAGAGTCAATGTAAACAACCACTGTATCAGTGGAGGAGCCTTAATGAATTGAATCCAAATATAAATACTCAGCTTTTTACAGAAACTGTGGAGTAAAAGTGTAATAGAGTAATAGTGTAATAGAGTAATAGTGTAATAGAGTAATAGTGTAATAGAATAATAGTGTAATAGAGTAATAGTGTAATAGAGTAATAGTGTAATAGAATAATAGTGTAACTGGGTAATAGTGTCGTAGAATAATAGTGTAATGGAGTAATAGTGTAATAGAATAATAGTGTAATAGAGTAATAGTGTAATAGAATAATAGTGTAATAGAGTAATAGTGTAGCTGGGTAATAGTGTAATAGAATAATAGTGTAATGGAGTAATAGTGTAATAGAGTAATAGTGTAATAAAGTAATAGTGTAATAAAGTAATAGTGTAACTGAGTAATAGTGTAATATAATAATAGTGTAATAGAGTAATAGTGCAATAGAGTAATAGTGTAATAGAGTAATAGTGTAATAAAGTAATAGTGTAATAAAGTAATAGTGTAACTGAGTAATAGTGTAATATAATAATAGTGTAATAGAGTAATAGTGTAATAGAGTAATAGTGTAATAGAATAATAGTGTAATGGAGTAATAGTGTAATAGTATAATAGAGTAATAGTGTAATAAAGTAATAGTGTAACTGAGTAATAGTGTAATAGAATAATAGTGTAATAGAGTAATAGTGTAATAGAGTAAAAGTGTAATAGAGTAATAGTGTAATAGAGTAATAGTGTAATAGAATAATAGTGTAATAGAGTAATAGTGTAATAGAGTAATAGTGTAATAGAGTAATAGTGTAATAAAGTAATAGTGTAACTGAGTAATAGTGTAATAGAATAATAGTGTAATAGAGTAATAGTGTAATAGAGTAATAGTGTAATAGAGTAATAGCGTAATAGAATAATAGTGTAATAGAATAATAGTGTAATAGAGTAATAGTGTACTAGAGTAATAGTGTAATAGAGTAATAGTGTAATAGAGTAATAGTGTAATAGAGTAATAGTGTACTAGAGTAATAGTGTAATAGAGTAATAGTGTAATAGAATAATAGTGTAATAGTGTAATAGAGTAATAGTGTAATATAGTAATAGTGTAATAGAGTAATAGTGTCATTATATGGTGCAATCCTCTTTTGAGTGAGTTACTTTTGAGAACAAGAAAAATAATAGTTTTCTGTAAACAAATTTCAACAGCGATTCAATAAAGTGGCTCCCTCTTTCCCACAATCTTCCCTACCTACCTTTGTTTTCAATGCCCTTTTTCCTTGTTTGCAAGTTTGGCACATTCTTTCTAGCATCATAGCAAACTGCATCTCACTGCTGGTTTGCCTCTGAAGCAATGCAGGGTCTGTCCTGGTTGGTTGCTGGATAGGAGAACAGATGTATTTGGAAGTGGTGAAAAATAAACCTTACCTTAACTTACCTATGAACAGGGTTGGGGAGTAACGGATTACATGTAATCTGTTATATGTAAGGGATTACAAAAAAAACTGTCAATGTAATCTGTTACATTACCAGCAAATAAATATTTTAACACTGTTTTCTCAATGGCATTGAAATCAGCATTAAAAAAAGGCGCAATTTTAAGTTTGTTCCACCTGAGTGAGTCTGACCACAAGTCAGAGACCACTATGATGACACACTAAATGTGTTTGATGGATCGCGGGAACAGAGCAGGAATAGGCTTTTGTAGGCTACAATCCAAGCTATGTCTTCCAATGGTGCGACTGCTGTCAGCATCCAAAGATTATCCAACTTGAATAAACGCTTGGAGGTCAGAAACAACAGAGTAGGGCTGGCTAATAAATTCTTAGTTCTGGGGTCATGCTCTGGGTAAAACAATTAGGCTAATCTATACTTCCATATTTCCAAGTCCTACTCTTGAAGATCAAGGGCTATAACATTTATTGGAATGACTGGAATTCTGATAGACTTTGGTTTTTAAATGTAAAAAATATAATTGAATCATATTATTATGTGTAGTAGAAAGCGATGGGTTAGCAGAAGCCTACATAACCAACCCATAAAGTACAATGTAACATCCATATATGGCCAGCTATGTAAACTTTAACATTGATTTATCCTGCAATAGATGTGGTTCAATATTGGTAACATACATATTTGTCTTCTTCTCGCGCCTCTTAAGCGGAACGTAATCTCAAAGTAAAGGAATGTAATCAGATTACGTTACTGAGTTTGGGTAATCCAAAAATTACGTTACTGATTACAATTCTGGACAGGTAACTGTAACTAGTAACTGTAACGGATTACATTTAGAAAGTAACCTACCCAACCCTGCCTATGAAAGTACACTCCGCAATCCCACATACATGTAGAATAATATTATCACTAGTGATTGACTGTAGCTAACCATGTACAGGTGGTGTTGTTTATGTGGTTGTGAGTCAGACTGTAGCTGGGGGTCATAATTAACCCTGGCTAGAGCACTGACCTGTGACAGTAGAGTGTAACACTACACCCCCCAACACACCCACCCACCCACCCACGCGCACACACACACACACACACACACACACACACACACACAACACACACACACACACACACACACACACACACACACACACACACACACACACACACACACACACACACACACACACACACACACACTCTCACACAGCACAGCACGGGACAGTTGGTCCAGGACAGGGGTACTGCTCATGGCCTCAGGCACAGGCACACACATTCCTCCACTAGCATGCTTCGCCCACCACCCAGACCCAGTTGACTGTCCAGGTGTCCATAGAACTCCCCCTCTGTCTTTTGGGAGCTTTAAGTAACCCTCTTTCCACTAGAGGTCCAGCGAGACCCCATTTTGTTCAACAGATCAGGTTGTTGCATCCTCTCTGTTTGGACACAATCGTTTTTCAGTAGTAGAGAGGCACACATTCCAGTGTACAGTAACATGAGATGTCCACTATACTAGATTGAGTTATGTTAAAACACTCAGCTCAAGTGTTTTCCATTGTGTGTCCACTCTACTCCGCCCCACTCCCTGTAGACATATTCAACCGTGACAAAAAACACACTACATACACACACCAGATATCATTAAACCATACCGAACCACAGGTATGTTAACTGCAGCCAGGCAGGCAGCACCATGGTCTGGGTTTTCTGCATTAGCAGTATGGATAATGCTCCTTCGAGGAGAACCACTTTGTGGTCTTCACTGTGTTCCAGAAGATTCCTACACTAACTGGGTTTCTGACCCTGGGGGGGTGAACGTAGGGCACCATGTCTGTCTCCATCTTTCTCTCACACACCCAGAGAGATGCACACATACACACACACACACACACACACACACGCATTGATACACACACAGCATTACCATTTGTCCACTCTTTGTTGTGTCTTTGTTTTGCCTTTGTGCGCGTGCGTGTGCATGCATCTGTCCCTGTCTTTGTATGTGCTGTATGTGTGTGTGACTGACAGGCGCCCAATGGCCTGTTAATCCCAGTGGAGAACCAGCCTGTTGACACAGAGGAGCAGTGGGGGAGCTTCCCCCCCCCCCCTGTCCTCTAGGACACAAACAGCCTAATCATCCCCAGCTCTCGCCTTTCAACTCTACAGACAACCTAGCGAAGAGATGGAGGGATGGGTGGAGGAGGGAAGAGCAGGGAGGGAGGACAGGGAGAGGGTCATCACTGCAAACAGTGAGGCTGGACAGAGGATGAGGAGAGGGGAGAAAGTTCAGCTGTTGTCCCTGACAACCCCTGGGAATCATGGGTAGTCTCAAAGTTCTGGGTATTGTGCTTGCACTATAGAGTTTATGGTACTTACATTATGGAGTTCACTGTACTAACAGTATAGATTTAACTGTACTTGCGGTACAGAGTTTACTTCACTTACAGTATAGAGTTGACCTGAATGAGGCCCCTGAAACTTCTAATACAGCCGTAGTAATCTCTGGCACTTTGTCTTTAGTGACAGTTTCTGCTAAGATGTTTTAATGTGTTAAGATTCTCTCTTAAGATTCCACTTCTCTGAATGACCTCCGCTCTCTAGAAACATCCTGACCTCTCTTTGAACTGTACGCAGTATCTATCCTCACTGACCTTTTACTTCCAAACAAGTTGTTTGGACAAACAAAACAAAATGTTTACCCCCCTCCCTGGTTTACTCAGCCTGTTGCTTACAGGTTAGATCCCTCTTCCCCAAACATACAGGAGCAGACTGTGGTCCTGTACAATACTGGTGTATCCAACCCTGTTTGCCCCCCCTCTCTCTTTCTTTCTCTCTCCCCACACTCACCCTCTCTCTCGCCCCCTTTTCTCTCTCTCTTTTCTCGAAACTCTCAGCCTCAGGTTGGTAAATAACACTTTGTCCCCTCCTCCCTCCCACCCCTCTCATTAGTTTAGACAGGTGGTTGTTTAGCAACAAGACCGATGCATGCGCTACCCTTGCGGGCAAAACAGACGGGTTTGGCTTAGAATCAAAGGAGTGTTGAAAGCACGTCAACTATATTTCCTCTCCACATGGTCACTGAAAACACAAGTACCTTTGCTCAAGGAGCACTTTTTTGTCTCTCAAATACATTGTCACAGTTGTTGTTGTCTTTTGCCATATTAGTACAGACATGAGTCCAAACCAATCTGATCTCGTGGTTTCACTTCGCACCTTGCCGTATTAGGGTGAACACCGATTTATGACCCAAGTATTCCGCGTGGTTACAGGGTTTAAACAGAAACAACACAAAGGGTTACGTTTCGGCATTAATTCCCGAGCAGAGGAGCGATGTAAACATGCATACTGAAAGGCCTCTTTCCCCCTTTAAAACTGTCAGTCTTTTTTTTGCCTGGCCCATTAACCAGCCCTGCTGTCTGTCTCTGATCTGCCTCCACTCTAATGGCATGGACCTTTCCCAAGCCTCCACCAAGACACACAGCCACAGCCATGCCAATCCTGCTCTTTAACTCTCTAGCTCCATTATCCCACAGCGTCTTCTCTTCCCAAAGCCTAAACCAACCCAGGCAACCTTAACTCTCCTTGCTCAGCAACCTAATAGTTCCTCCATCCTCCATCCAATAACTCCCACGGGGTAGTGGATTGGATTGGAACAAGGTGTGAGGATGGGATTTATTGGGTGGGTTTTTGATATAAATCTGGGTGGTGGAACGTGGTTTGGCTGGAGTGTGACTTACGGTACTAGCACAGGGAGAGTCCTCGGAGAGTCTATTGGTGTGTGTTACCTCTGCATCCTGTGAAATAGTGTGGTGTGTGTTTGAGAAAGAGAGAGAGAGAGAGAGAGAGAGAGAGAGAGAGAGAGAGAGAAGGCAAGGCAGGAAGGGCCTTCTATTCCATCAAATGGAACAAAAAATTTGACATGCCAATTAGGATCTGGCTAAAAATACTTGAATCAATTATAGAACCCATTGCGTGTTATGGTTGTGAGGTCTGAGGTTCGCTCACCCTCCAAGAATTCACAAAATGGGACAAACACCAAATTGAGACTCTGCATGCAGAATTCTGCTAAAAAATATCCTCTGTGTACAACATAAAACACCAAATAATGCATGCAGAGCAGAATTAGGCAGATACCCCCTACTGATCAAAATCCAGAAAAGAGACTATAACCACCGGAAAGGAATCAGTTCCCAAACATTCCTTAATAAAGCCATCACCTACAAAGAGATCAACCTGGAGAAGAATCCCCTAAGCAAGCTGGTCCTGGGACAGCAACACAAGACCCAACCAAATCATGAGAAATCAAAAAGATAATTACTTAACACATTGGAAAGAATTAACAAAAAAACAGAGCAAACTCGAATGCTTTTTGGCCCTAAACAGAGAGTACACAGCGACAGAATACCTGACCACTGTGACTACCCAAAAATTAAGCAAAGCTTTGACTATGTAGAGACTCAGTGAGCATAGCCTTGCTATAGAGAAAGGCCACCGTAGGCAGACCTGGCTCTCAAGAGAAGACAGGCTTTGTGCACACTGCCCACAAAATTAGGTGGAAACTGAGTTGCACTTCCTGATCTCCTGCCAAATGTATGACCATATTAGAGAAACATATTTCCCTCAGATTACACAGACCGACAAAGAATTTATTTTCCCTTTTTGTACTTTAACTATTTGTTACAACACTGTAAATAGACATACTATATAGACATGTCAAATGTCTTTATTCTTTTGGAACATTAATGTTTACTGTTTATTTTTTATTGTTTATTTAACCTTAGTTTATTATCTGTTTATCTTGCTTTGGCAATGTAAACATATTTGTCCCATGCCAATAAATACCCATTAATTGAGAGAGAGAGAGAGAGAGAGAGAGAGAGAGAGAGAGAGAGAGAGAAAGAGAAAGAGAGAGAGAGAGAGAGAGAGAGAGAGAGAGAGAGAGAGAGAGAGAGGTCCTTCTATATAGGACATCTGTACCTGGGGTTAGTGGGATCTCCTTTAAACAGAGTTTGTTTTGCCCCTCTGGTTCCATGCCTCATCTGCTCTGCATCAGCATTCTATTTGTGTGTGTCATGTACAGAAGAGGCCAGGCATGCCAAGTACCTTATTACCCCGACCAGTAAACATAGGTTCACACACACACTCGTGCACATAGATACACACACTTACACAAACACACACACACACTCTGAAAACAGATACCAAACAGAGCCATAAGTGAAACAAGGTGACGTGGGCCGGGAAATCGTCATGCTTCATGCTTTTTTTCACTACCATGAAAACTTAAGCCCTAGCCGATGTCTGCTACCCAGGGACCTGACCCGTTATCAAAATCAATGGTCCTCTCTCTTCTCGCTGCCCTTTATCAACCCACAAGGTCATATCATATGTGGTGTCAGATCCATTACAGGGCGACATATCAAATGCACGTATGGTTTCTGATCTAGAGCCTTTGTACGGAGGCCAATCTCAAAGGTCTGTTCAAACAAAGAAAGGGAACAAACAGAAGTATAGGCAATGCTCCTACGCTGAGAATGAAAGTGTTCATACTCGGTTTAGTTGAGACATTCCCCTGTAGTGCGTACTGTATCTGGGTTCCGCAAGCTGTTTCACACACACACACACACACACGCACACACACACACACACACACACACACACACACACACACACACACACACACACACACACACACACACACACGCACACACACACACACACACACACACACACACACACACACACACACACACCTCCAACCTGGTTTCTCTCAGTGATGGGAGTGCTGAGGTGACGTGTGTGGTAGGATTAGTGTTTGCATGTTTTCGAGGCAGATGAAGCTCGTCACCCTGACCCCAGGTATGTTGTCAACATACTAACACGTGACGTTACCTGAAATAAAGCTAGGTGAGAGGGTCTGGAAATGCTGAGTTGTTTATGAAAGGGGAGAGGTCAGAGAGGGTTACAATATATGTAGATAGTGGGCCACTCTGAAGTGAGCGTTAACACATCTTAATTGGGGAGGACGCTCTCGTGGTAATGGTTGGAGCCGAATCAGTGGGATGGTATCAAATACATCAAACACATGTCTAGAATGTACACACTGTCTGCACACTATCCTATGTATTTAAAGCTTGACTTGTCTAAGATAGCCGACACACACACACACTCACACAATCTCTCACACACACACACACAGGGGACATAAGTGGGTGAAGTAACTCAGATTCAGCTGCAGAACCCCCTTCACCTACTACCCCCCCAGTCCCACTATGCTTTGTACAGATGTAGGATCTTAATTTGATAACTCTTTTTTTGTTGGTGTATTTGAGTAGTGTATCCAAGGTTTAAAAAAGGCTTATAAAGTTTGTAATTTCCACTTTAAAATGTCAGACTTGATTTGCCATAACAACAAATGTATAAACCCCTACAAAAAATGTCCATTAATTATAATCCACACAATAATTCATATTTTTCTCTTGCTGCAGGATGAATATCCTGCATCTGTACTCTTTAGCGTATCCCCATTCACCTCTACAGACTGTAGCCTACCCGTGCCTCGCCAGGTCCAGACTGTTTCCTGACAGCTGGTCTGGTCCCACTGAACCACAACACCACCCATTGCCGATAATAACAGCTAATAACAGCCTAATAGTGGCTTTACCTAATGTTCCACTCCCTAATGGCTTTCACTGGCAACACACACACACACACACACGCACGCGTGCACACACACACACACATTTCCATTATCTTTAATACTCTCTGACTGTCCCATTTGTACTGTAGTAGTCCCTGAAGTGGAGCTCAGTGGTAAATGGTTGTAAATAATGTCTGTAGTTGCAACTGACTCTGTAGAATTAGTATGAATGAATAGGGTTTGGTTTGTTTGGTTTGGTGGTGGTGGTCATTGCTGATTATACGCAGGCTCTCGGGGAGGTGAAGCCCAGACAGAGTGCTCCCGGCTGGGGGGCTGGTTTAATGAGGGCTAGGCGTGCTGCTGCACCTCTAGGCTGGATCAACTGGGTACAGAGTAAACATACACACATTCAGTCTGGAGTGAGAGAAAACTTAAACACATTATACACACGCACGCACACACACACACACGATACACACACACTCACACACACACACACACACACATACACACACACATACACACACATACACACACATACAGACGCATGCACACACACACACACACACACAGACACATGCACACACGCACACACACACACACACACACACACGCACGCACACACACACACACACACACACTGAGGCTGCAGGAGGAAAACACTCATTTGTAGTGCGCTCCATTTCCACTTCACAGCAGGAGACAAGGTGAGACATGTACATAGCACACGCTCACACGCTTTCAGACACGCACACAGGCACATTATACAACTGTTAACTCAATACAGTGTGATTAGCCTCGAAAGTCTAATGTTTCCATAAGTCAATGTACACTGTGGAAGACAACATGAATCCGATTTGAACCATCCTACCAGAAAGTCTTAACTGGGGATTGCTAGTTACACTAACACAACTTTGTAAACTAATTGGACACACAAAGCAGGCTCCCCAGATGGCTGCTGGTTAAGCTCCGGGGACACTGGGAACGTTGCTAGAAATCATTAAGGAAACAAGACATTTCCTCCCGCAAGGAGGGAAAACGACATCTTCCTCTTGTTCACTGCACACACACACACACACCCTACCGTTCTGCTTTGTCAACGACTCACACACACATTCATAAATACTGGCTCGCCCCCTGCCGTCAGATAACCAGTTTTGCTCTGTCATCAGCTAGCCGTCCTGTGCAGTAGTTTCTGTAGCCCCCTGTTACACTCTACACCAGGGGTACTCAAGTACTATTTGAGAAGGTCTGGCCACACAAATGTCCTAGGTGGCAAAGGTCTGGATGGATATTGGCATTTATCGGTGTAGTAACAAATCCCCAACCTCGAAACCCATGCGACCCCAAACTGTTCACACCTCTCTTGTTGGCGGAGAGAACAAAAATCAGTTTTAAAGCTAATTCCTGCAATTTTATACATTTTTCCATGCGTTGTGCGTTTTTATATGATACAAGGGGTCTAAGCCCAAATGAGTTAACCCCAAGAAAAGTCTGGACCCAAGGTACATATTGACCCCGTTGGAGGTCCAGATCCAGACCACAGCCCAACACCTGAGTGTTGGGGCTCTACACACCGTATCAAAGAGAGACATCAGGCAATGTACACACACATCCTACTGTGAATGAATCACCTCGCCTAAGTTGTGCCCCTTATCCCTATCGCCATCAATCAATCATGATTGCAATCTAGTTCGAACCTTTCACTCTCTCTTGAATTTGGAGGCCTTTATTCATTGTGATGTAACAGAGTGACAGTTATAGCTAACCCAGACAACCTCAGCACCAGTCTAGGGGAGCTAAGAGGTGTTGGATCCTGTCTTAAACTCACTCACTGCAGGGTCCATAGAGACCAGAATGGGAGAAAAGAAAACAGCTATTCAGATTTGTCACCCTCAACTCCAGCTTTACAAAATGGCACGTCGTGGTTATGGTTATGCATGGGAATGAGACCACGTTTTGCGGAACGGGAGTCCCGAATAAGCATCCCTATATCCGGGATTGCACCTGGAAACAATTGTTTTTCCACCGGGGAATGTTTATATATTGAGAAATTATTCCTAGCATGTTCCCTCTACCTGTTGCCTCTACCCACTTCCCAGTCCTCAATCAGGAGGGATGTCTGCTTGGGCAGATAAGTGATCGCAGTCAGGAATGTACACTGGCCTGCGGTTGTGCAGCATGTATAGAGAGAGGGAAAGTTACAGTGTGTGTGTGTGTGTGTGTGTGTGTGTGTGTGTGTGTGTGTGTGTGTGTGTGTGTGTGTGTGTGTGTGTGTGTGTGTGTGTGGTGTCTAGTACATTGTAACCATAGCATGATCATCTTGCCCGAAAGTGCTGGATTGCACAATACACTCTGGAACATGTTTAAAACAATGCGCAACATTCTGAGACGTGGTTGAGAGAGACAATACCCGATTATCTACACTCTTCAGACAATACCCGATTATCTACACTCTTCAGACAATTCCCAGCATTCTAGAGACCTTGCGTCTCCCCAGTTCTGTCTGTCTGTTCTGTCTCCTCTCCCTCTCGTCTCCTTCAGCCTCCTGTTCCCAATGCCAGTCCTCGTTAAAGCACGTTAAACAACACATCTAGCCCAAGGCATCTCCCTTCATACAGACCTCTCTCTGTCTGTTAAAACGTCCAAAAAAGTTGATCAAATATTTTGATCTTTGTTGTCTTATTTTGCTGTGCCAAAGCCCAGAGAACTTGTTGGTTGTAGGTTAAAGTAGGTTGTAGGTAGGTTGTAGGTAGGTTGTAGGTAGGTTGTAGGTTAAACTTGTAGGTTAAAGGTTTATTTTGATTCATTTGCAGTGCTCTTTCCTAGGATAACATATGTGTGTTTGCTGTGCTGGGTGCTGGCAGTGTGGTGAATCCACAACTCTGGGGGATTTGTTTACTGTTAGTACTGAAGATACAAGCAAAGGGGTGCTGATCTAGGATTAGTTTGACTTTTTAGATCATAATGAATAGAACAACATGGACAGGGAGGAGCTGATCCTAGACCAGCACTCCTCCTCAAAGATGTTTTATTGATACGGGCCCAGGACTGAAGACATTTTTTGCACACTTATTCAGTACATTTACACTTGATTCTTTGCCCTACCAAGTGTACAGCCAGTCCTAATGCTTCTTGGTAGACCCTCCCTGAGGCAGTGCTTCCGTGACAGAGGGGAGGAGGGGGTTAGCGTAATGTCTTGGCTGAAAGGTGACACCCCCACAAGTGGTGTTTACAAGAGGAGAGGCGACTAGAGGACAACTGCTGGCAAGGGATAGAGAGAGGGGGGGAGCAGGAGAGGAGGAGAGAGAGGGAAGAAGGAGATGCATGGGGAATAAAGAGAAGCAGGCGGGGGGGGGGGGGGGGCGTGACAGGGACATGAGGATGGACAGTGGCTTACGAAAGTATTCACCCCCCTTGGCAGTTTTACTATTTTGTTGTCTTACAACCTGGAATTAAAATTGATTTGGGGGGGTTGTACATTTTATATTTTTTAATGTGAAACAAACAAGAAACAAGACACACAAAAAACAGACAACTTGAGCGTGCATAACTATTCACCCCCCCCCAAAAGTCAATACTTTGTAGAGCCACCTTTTGCAGCAATTACAGCTGCAAGTCTCTTGGGGTATGTGTCTTTAAGTTTGGCACATCTAGCCACAGGGATTTTTGCCCATTCTTCAAGGCAAAACTGCTCCAGCTCCTTCAAGTTGGATGGGTTCCGCTGGTGTACAGCAATCTAAGTCATGCCACAGATTCTCAGTTGGATTGAGGTCTGGGCTTTTTTCTAGGCCATTCCAAGACATTTAAATGTTTCCCCTTAAACCACTTGAGTGTTGCTATAGCGGTATGCTTAGGGTCATTGTCCTGTAGGAATGTGAACCTCCGTCTCAGTCTCAAATCTCTGGAAGACAGGTTTCCCTCAAGAATTTCCCTGTATTTAGCGCCATCCATCATTCCTTCAAGTCTGACCAGTTTCCCAGTCCCTACTGATGAAAGACATCCCCACAGCGTGAGCCTGCCACCACCATGCTTCACTGTGGAGATGGTGTTCTCGGGTGAGTGTTGGGTTTGCACCAGAAATAGCATTTTCCTTGATGGCCAAAAAGCTCAATTTTAGTCTCATCTGACCAGAGCACCTTCTTCCATATGTTTGGGGAGTCTCTCAGATGACTTTTTGCGAACACCAAATGTGTTTGCTTATTTTTCTCTTTAAGCAATGGCTTTTTTCTGGACACCCTTCCGTAAAGCCCAGCTCTGTGGAGTGTACGGCTTAAAGTGATCTTATGGACAGATACTCCAGTCTCCGCTGTGGAGCTTTGCAGCTCCTTCAGGGTTATCTTTGGTCTCTTTGTTGCCTCTCTGGTTAATTCCCTCCTTGCCTGGTCCATGAGTTTTGGTGGGCGGCCCTCTCTTGACAGGGTTGTTGTGGTGTCATATTCTTTCCATTTTTTTATAATGGCTTTAATGGTGCTCCGTGGGATGTTCAAAGTTTCTGATATTCTTGTATAACCCAACCCAGGGGTGCCCCTTGCTTAGTGGTGTTGCAGACTCTGGGGCCTTTCAGAACAGGTGTATATATACTGAGATCATGTGACACTTATATTTCACACAGTTGGACATTATTTAACTAATTATGTGACTTCTGAAGGTAATTAGTAGCACCGTATCTTATTTAGGGGCTTCATAGCGAAGGGGCTGAATACATATGCACGCACCGTTTTTAATTTCTTAAGTTATTTTTTTTCATTTCACTTCACCAATTCGAACTATTTTGTGTATGTCCATTACATGAGAGAGAGAGAGAGAGAGAGAGAGAGAGCTTTTGGACCTCTGATGTCACCACTTCATCCAGGGTGATAAAAGCACACTGGTAGCAGCCTCAGTTGAGTCCTGACCCCACACACTGTCAGTCATCCCATCTCATCCCTCTCTCTATCCACTGTGTATGTATCTGGGGGGAGAGGTGAGGTCTGGCATTGGGACAGTAGCAGATTTGTGGCCAGGGCAGAGAGGCCCTAATCCTGACCCCTGATGAGTCTGTTATCCACCCCAGCCAGCCTCAGATACCCCTTTTGGGCAGAAAGGAGAGAGGAGGGGAGGGCTTGATAAAGATAGAGAACAAGGGAATCAATAATGTTGGGAAGCAGAGACAAAATGGACTAAGATCCAGAACCAGAGTCATGTTTCTGTGGATCATTAATATCACTCAGGGAGGAGAGAGACCTCCGGGCTGCTAGACATGGATGAATGAGATGCAGAGCCTAGGAAAGGAGAGAAGAGGAACAGAGATGAAAGGAAAGGATGTTAAAGGAAAGGAAAGGAAAAGAAAAGATAGATTGAGAGGGAAAGGAAAAGAGAGGATAAGAGGAAGGGAGAAGAGAGAGTTCCCTTATGTTTCTGACGGTGTTGGCTCATTTCTCCTCTCCTGCTGTGACCTCTCTCAGAGTGGGTCCAACCCTCATCTGTAGAGACAATATTTACATTAGCTCAATGTTTAGTTACATTACTAGAGCATCACTCTCCATTTAACTCTATTTTCTTCGACCTACCTCAGCGAAAAATCTATCGTTCTAAGAATCTCTCTCTCTTCTGTCTCTCTGTCCCTCTGTCTCTCTCTCTCTCTCTCTCTCTCTCTCTCTCTCTCTCTCTCTCTCTCTCTCTGTTTACATCCAAAGTGTTTATGTTTCCTAAAGGTCAGTACTCATTGCTCTTACTTCCTAGCCTCGTATGAACCATCTTGATCTCGCGAGTTCATTCTGTTTCGCTGTCAGCTCGCGAGATCGTAAGAGGCTACTGACTTCCTAGAGCTGGGCATAACAGGGGACACATAGCATTGTGACACAGGCTGGAAGGGTGGGTACTGGGTACAGTATCCTAACATGTACAAATGGGTCATGCATAGTAAAAGACAATGTCCATCGCTCATGGATCGTCTTCCTGACAGCCATGTAAAACTATTTGTTTGTAAAACAATTTGTTCTGTATTTATTATCTTACAGTGGGTAGGAGGAAGTGACTCCTTGTGGAGAGAGAGAGAGAGAGTGACATAGATGGATAGTTCTAGAGTAGAGAGTAATATGGAGAGAGAAGAGGGCATAACTATGGACAGATGGCCTGAGGTACCATCCTCTGTGACTGGCGTGTTTATGAGTGTCATGTCAAAATCTCTTCCTCCATCAGAAACAAGTGTTTTAACCAGAGCTCTCAGTCTCCTCTCTGAGCTAGAGAGATTGACGGACGGACAGGTATACCGGTAACGCGGTAATATCGCGGTACCAAAACATCACGATACTCACGATACATCACAATATTTTTCCAGCCCTACCGATCTAAAGAACCTGCTGGCGCCTGTTATAAAATGTTAAGGAAGTCGGTTTGGTTTGAAAATTCAGTTGAAGTTCAGCAACAGCCACTAGTCGCAGGTCCAGTAGTATCGGCTTCACTTTCATGCGCATTTCACGTGCAGCAGCTGCAATCAAGCAAGCCGTATCCCCTACCAGCCCTCACACACCTGCTTCTCTCCATCCGCTCTTCATGCACGTCTATTCCTCCATCAGTTTTTCAAATATAATCAAGCCGTGATGGCGAGGGGGGTGCAGACCCTGGTGAGCCTTCTGTTTTTAGATTTGTACATTTGCTACATTGGAGCAGCGTGCAGAGAAAGCAATGTTGATACGGTGTATAATTTCGTCGCCTCCCAGAAGCAAGAGCACGGGCCAGTCTGAGTAGGCTTTGCAAGTTCACTGTGTGCATGTGTGTTTATGGAAGAGAGAGAGCTATGTGTGTGTTTGTGGGAGAGAGGGAGTGATGTGTGATCGTGGGAGAGAGAGAGATGGAGAGAGTGTGTGAGGAAGGGAGGGTGAGTGTGTGTGTGTGTCTGTGTTAACCAAACAGAGCCGTTGACCTTCAGCAGTTGCTTTAGTTGTAGAGTATTTTTTTCAGCGATATATACTCTATTTACAAACCTTTTTTATAATCTGTTCTGACAAGCAGAACACCAGATTAGGCCTTGTTTAACACTCACTGCCTGGACAGCTGTAGTCTTGGAAGGATGCAGTGGCTGGCAGGACCTCTCAAAGCAGCCAATCGGGGTAGTTTTCTGTTCAGGCATATCCACCAATCATAGATCCAGCGTCGTCTGGGTTAGGGAAGGGTTTGGCCGGGGGGCCTTTACTTGGCTCATCGCGCTCTAGCGACTCCTTGTGGCGGGCCGGGCGCCTGCAGGCCGACCTTGGTTGTCAGGTGAAGGGTGTTTCCTCCGACATATTAGTCCGGCCGGCTTCCGGGTTAAGCAGGCGGGTGTTAAGAAGCGCAGTCTGGCGGGTCATGTTTCTGAGGGCTCACGACTCGACTTTCACCTCCTGAGCACGTTGGGGAGTTGCAGTGATGAGACAAGATCAAAATGGGGCAGAAAAAAGTACTAAGTAGGTACAGTTTGAGATTTGATTAAGAGGAGAAAGTCTTATAAAGTGGCTATTTGACCATATTTGGGTTTGTTCTATATTGGCTGTGGTAGAGTCAGGTGTTCAAACATGAAACATTTGAAAACGCTTCCACTTGGAGCTCCAGCAGCGGCTATGAATCACCTTCCAAGAGGCCGCAAATGTATTTCTTGTTCTAATGTATTATTTTACTCATAACAAAATCTGTGGAAAACATCTTGATCTGGGGTGTCAAGAACCTGTCTCTGGGGCCAAGGCGTTTACGACCCCATGTGGTTATTTTACGGTCAACCTGGCAGTGGTGAGTTGAAACCGAAACCTGGTCTGGAGAGAGAGAGAGAGGAGGCTAGGTTTGGTTCTGGGGTTTTGAAGTAGGGTTCCCCCTGTGTGGATCTGGACCTATACCCATCTCTCTGGCCAGCTCTGCGTCTGGGTCACAGACTGGGGTTCTGGGTCTGGGTTAGAGAGAGACAGGGAGCTTGACTTCTATCCATCCTTCCATCCATGCATCCATCCATCCATGTATCCTTCCATCCTGTGGCCTGTGTGTGTGTGTGTGTGTGTGTGTGTGTGTGTGTGTGTGTGTGTGTGTGTGTGTGTGTGTGTGTGTGTGTGTGTGTGTGTGTGTGTGTGTGTGTGTGTGTGTGTGTGTGTGTGTGTGTGTGTGTGTGAGTGTGTGTGTGTGTGTGTGTGCGTGTGTGTAAAGTCAGTAGAGTAAAGAATACACGAGCCGACTAGGAGAAAAATCTGTCGATGTGCCCTTGAGCAAGGCACTTAGCCCTAATTCCTAAGTCGCTCTGGGTAAGACTATCTGCTAAATGACTCAAATGTAACACACAAACCCACCCTCAGAGTCACGCGTCGACATTTGTCCAAGAGAAATGTGAAACTCCAGATACCTTGGTGGAACTCTATGTTAGATGAGTATGCATATGATAGGATGTCTTCAAACTCACAACATGCAGGAATAACATAGTGATCCCAGTCTATCAGCGAGTGTGTTAGCCCTGGGAGTCATCCCAGACATGCCTAGCCCCTGAAACCTGAACTCTGATTGCCTCAATGCTGAAATGGACCGAAAAAGATATGGTGACACATGACCTCTATTGGTGAAGTTCAAAGAGGGGCGAGTCTGCACCTGCCCTATGAGCAGTGGTAACGGGGATCCCCCTAACACACGGACACACACATTTGCAGATATACACTCGCCAAGCAGACAAACACACACATACACAAATCCCTAAAGCTGTGCCCCCATACCCCAGGTGATACATATAACAGTAGCGTTATTGAGAGCCAGAGATAGTTCATGCGGATATCGAAGACCCCTGTGGATAGGGAATGATACCTCCGAGTAATATCTGACTCCTATCCACCACTATGTGTAAAGTCGCAGTAGATATTGAGAGAGAATTGATATCACTCATGTAATAAGCCTATATTGGGTTCTGTGTGTGCGAGTGACACCTGCCACTACTACCAAATGTGACTGGCCTCATGGCTGAGATATATTGACTTGATATCTGAACATGCACTGGAAGCCACTGGAGTCACATAGTTGTACCAGTTGGTAATATCTGACCTAACCCTATCGCCTTGTACGAACCAGAGGAGGCTGGTGGGAGGAGCTATAGGAGGGCGGGCTCATTGTAATGGCTGGACTGGCATAAATGGAATGATATCAAGCACATCAAGCATATGGGAACCACATGTTGACTCTGTTCCATTATTTCCATTCCAGCAATTACAATAAGCCTGTCCTCCTATAGCTCCCCTCACCAGCCTCCTCTGGTATAAACTGAATATATTGCTCTCGGTGTAAAAGATACTCAACAACGCTATGTGTGTGAGAAGCCTCAACGCAATCACACCTTAATATGACCAGGCAGAGAGTGAGTGTGAGTAAAGAGAGAGAGAGAGATTGAGAGAAAGGGAAGAGAGAGAGAGAGGTGTTCATTCCCTTCATACCATCCCAGCATGCTCTCCGTTCTCCCGGCCGTGTTAGTGGGGGAAGGGTGGGACACAACAGTCTATCCCTATATAACCACTCCCTTTGTGCGCTACCCTCTTCCTCCCTCTCTCTCTCTCTCTCTCTCTCTCTCTCTCTCTCTCTCTCTAAAGCAGCTGTAGTGCTTTAGTGTGGTATACCATAGCTGTTTGTGGCCGGGCCAGTGTGGCTTCAGTAAAAGAAGGTGTTAATGGTCAGCAGTTGTTCCAGTCTGGATGTATGGTGTGTGTGTGTTTGGCAGTGGTACATAAAGAGTAGGGACAGCCTTGGCCTTTCTCCCCGCAGAAATCCCAGAGGTTTTGATCTGTGTGTGCCGGTCAAAAGCCACATCTCTACAGATGTAGGATCTTAATTTTACCACTCTTTTTTTGCTCATCGTTTTATACTGCACTGCAGGAAAGGCAAACGCGTATTGTAGTCGAGGTTTAAAAAGGCTTCAAAAGTTTGTAAGTTTCACATTCAAATGTCAGACTTGATTTGGCCTCATGAGAAATGTATCAACCCTTACAAAAAATATCCATGAATCACAATCCACATTTTTTTGTTGCTACAGGATTATTTTCCTGCTGTAGCAAACTGGCTCAAATTAAGATTCTACATCTGTATGTGAGAGCGTGTTTGTGCCCGCTCGCGTGTGTGCATGTGTGTTGTGTAAACTTACTTTATGAGCCAAGCACTTCGGTATGTCTGTACCATATTTTCTGAACTTTTTTGAAAGGGAGTTTTGATTTGATTTTGTGTTTTTTTGGTAGCTGGTTAATCTAATCCAAATAAGGCCCTATGTACAGACTATACACTCAACCCTAAACCTCTATTAAACAAACCATTCTCTACTGGCTTCACAAATCATGCTTCAAGTAGCCACTCACCCCAGGGCTCTGAGTATTGAGTGTCATTGATTTGACGCTTTGTGTTCGCTTCAATACACTTCCTATATATTGGCAATGATCAACTAATTCCACAATAACAATGCTTTCTGCTTCTCAGTGCATGGATATCACATGGCAGTAGTTAAGTCAGGCTTGAAGCTGTATTCAGTCAGGGATAGCATTGTGCTGTAGGTCTAATTGCTACCAGGTTGCAGGGCATTGGCATGTGGAGTAGCACTGGATCACACCAGGTTTTTCAGGGATTGTTGGATGGATGGATGAACACACACACACACACATGCCTGCATGCATGCGTGCACACACACAGACCGAGATGTCCGGCAAGGTGTCTGGTATGTGAATAACACCATCAGGTCATGGCACTCACCTGGAGCTGAGTCTATACTTTCACATTCCTCTTACAGCCACGTTGTGTGTGTGTGTGTGTGTGTGTGTGTGTGTGTGTGTGTGTGTGTGTGTGTGTGTGTGTGTGTGTGTGTGTGTGTGTGTGTGTGTGTGTGTGTGTGTGTGTGTGTGTGTGTGTGTGTGTGTGTGTGTGTGCAAGATCTCATAGTTCCCCTTCCAAGTGTTATGGGTCTATTTTTTATACATGAATTCCTCTTGGAAACAACTCAAAGGTTAACAGCGTAGGCATTAATTCCGAATGGTTAAGGTTAGGGCTATGGTTTCTGGAAGGCATACTTTTTTTTTTAACAACTCACTATTACCGCTTGCTAGAGCATTGTTAACTGCGGTGAGGCAGCGGTCTGAGCAGCCTGCTTTAGCTCTGAGTGTCACAAGCTCGCACCTACTGTAGTGCTGGGCAATTGTTTTCTTTTTTTTGTGAGCGCCAAGAAAGGCATTTATCTTTTCTTTCTGGACCTTTTTAAACATCCCGAAGTCAAAGCCTATTTCTATTGATAGCGTTTTACATGTCCTGGCGCCTTCCGCCCACTGCTCCACACCAAGGTGTCATCAGCCTATCAGGACCACCTGTACGCTGGCGCCCGTTATCCAGAAACCCCTGGGTGTGTGAAGCCCTGGCCTGCTGTGTCTGGCCTGCTGTGTCTGGCCTGCTGTCTAGCTGTGTACGGCTTGCCTTGGCATCCTATAGGGGCTGTACATGAACCTGCCTGTCTGTCTGTCTAGGGTATGTGGGGACAGTAGGAGAGACTGCTGCTGTGAAGGAGAAACACAGGACAGGAGAGAAAGGAGACACTGATGCTCCTTGGGAGAGACCGAGGCTGGAGGCTGGAGGCTGGAGGCTGGAGGCGGAAGGCTGGAGGCGGAAGGCTGTATCTCCCTTCACATAGGCCCTTATGAGAATAGTCCTTAGAGTTACAAGAAATGGCTGGGGGAAACACATCTTGACACAGACACATTGCATTTCCCTTAACCTTTTCCAAATATCTCTAATATCTCCAAATATCTCACTGTTCCAAAGTGTGATTGTTACTCAACAGGACAGTTAACCCATGCTGCCCTCAAAACAAGGCACCTGCTCCAGAGCATTCAGGACCTTAAACTGCGGCTAAGGTTCATCTTCCAACAGGACAACAACCCTAAGTACACAGCCAAGAAAACCCAGTAGTGGCTTCGGGACAAGTCTCTGAATGTCCATGAGTGGCCCAGCTAAGAGCCTGGACTTGAACCTGATCGAATATCTCCGGAGAGACTTGAAAATAGCTGTGTAGCAATGCTCCCCATCCAACCGGCCGGAATTGAGAGGATATGCAGAGGAGAAGAATAGGAGAAACTTCCCAAATACAGGTGTGCCAAGCTTTTACCATCATACCCAAGAAGACTCAAGGCTATAATCGCTGGCAAAGGTTCTTCAACAAAGTACTGAGTAAAGGGTCTGAAGACTTATGTAAATATAATATTTCTGGGGGGGGGGGGTTTAGCAAAAAAATCTAAAACCTGTTTTTGCTTTGTCATTATGGGGTATCGTGTTAAGGTTGATGATGTAAAAAATTTGTTTAATCCATTTTAGAATAAGGCTGTAACGTAACAACGTGGGAAAAGTCAAGGGGTCTGAATACTTTCTGAAGGCACTGTATTATGTTACACCTCCATGCCACCGTGACCCAAGAGACACGTGCACACACACTCACTCACACACACTCACTCACATACACATGCACAGACACACACACTCACTCACACACACATGCACAGACACACACACTCACTCACACACACATGCACAGACACACACACTCACTCACACACACATGCACAGACACACACTCACACACACATGCACAGACACACACACACAGACACGCACACAGAGACACACACACACACATGCACAGACACACACACTCACGAGACACGCACATACACACGCATGCACAGACACACACACTCACGAGACACGCACATACACACACATGCACAGACACACACACATGCACAGACACACACACTCACGAGACACGCACATACACATGCATGCACACACACCCACTCACTCACACAGACACGCACACAGAGACACACACACACTTTTACACAGTTTTCATTCAGTCAAGGTCATTACTAGTCATGATTGTATTTTTTCCTTCACACATGCAAAACTGCCACCACTCACCATTGAACAAGAACCACATCTTGAACAACAAAAAAAACACATTTGATGAAAAGAAACAAGGAAATCAACATAAAAAGGAGTTTTATACTGTCAGACCCCATTTGACACACAGCCACTCCGTAACCAACTCTTCCAAATGTCCTTTTTGGATTACCACAAACAACATCAATGTTGTTGACACCACTAAAGCTAAGCTCTGTTAGTAGAGTTGATATACAGTACGGTCATATATTGGCCATTTTAGAAGCTGCTTTCATCCAAAGCCATTTACGATTTCACATTCTGTTCATGTGGCCATTGTGGAATTCAATCCCACAACTTTGATGTTGTAGGCACCATGTTCATGCCATGCTCCAACCATCTCAGCCAATTAGAGAAGCAGAGTTAGAGCTAGAGGTCCATGACTTTGTGTTTTCCCTCCCCAATCGTGACAATGTTAATCCCATTGTTTATGCTCCCGGGGCATTCCTCTGAGCTACATTTCACACCTCCTCTCTGTGATGGAGAGAGAGAGAGACAGAGAGAGGGGGAAAGAGAGAGAGAAGAGAAAGAACTAACACGGCGGCCCGGATCAGATCTCCCTCCCAAACACACCACTCATTCTCACCTCTCCATCCAGTCTGTTTAGACTTATTCTTCCTTTAGTTACGGACTCAGCACCTTCCTGTAGAAACCCAGTCACTCCGCAGAACACGAGACAGTTAGTGACTTTGAGACTTATTGGTACCCTATGGCACCCTATTACCTATATAGTGCACTACTTTTGACTAGGGCTATGGTCAAAAGTAGTGCACTCTTCAGGAAATAGGGTGCCATTTGGGACACAACCTTATTCACACTTTAGTTACAGACGTCTCTCCCTATGAAAGCCCAGTCCCTAAACTCTTGATACCAACCTTAGGACCTCTTGGTGTGTTGTGTAACAACATACCACTCGTTTTTACCTCTCACTGTCCCCGTACCGTGTTTAGAGAAAGGATATGTCCCAAATGGCACCCTACCCCCTACATAGTGCACTACTTTTGACTGGAGACCTACAGGGAATAGGAGTCTTTTTGTAACTCTCCCATGTTTATCCTTATTGGAACACATTAGATTTGGGACTCCCCGGGTCCTTGATCTGAGGTGTGGATTAGTCAAACAGTCACAGAGCGTTGAGTGATAACCAGGACCATCAGGACTAGGGGGCTTATGGGTAAGAAGCCACACATTAAGAAGCTCCCCTCTCCTTTCCCCCTCCATCCCTCACTTACCTCCATCCCTCCATCCCCACATTCATCTGGAAGCTGTTAGTTTAAGGGTGATAAACACCCCTCGCTCCGAACTAACAGCACCCCACTCATCCCACTCTCCTCCCCCTCTCTTCCCCCTCTCCATCTCCTCCCCCCCATCCCCCTCTGTCCATTATCCTGAGAGGGTTAGGTAGACAGAAGTTAAAATAGAGTTATAAATCAGTAGGATGGCTAGCATCACAATGTGCACTCAGACATATACTGTAAAATGGTGATTCTGTAATCAACCACTCGTGTCTCACTTTGATATTTTAATCATTTAGCAGACACTCTAATCAAGAGCAACGTACAGTACTGAGTGGATATGTTTTCATACGTTTATTCCTGCACTGGTCCCCCTTGGGAATTGAACCCACAACCCTGGCATTGCAAATGCCATGTGCTACCAACTGATCCACACGGGACCGCTTAGCTAGATTTAGATGCACTAATTGTATGTCGCTCTGGGTAAGCGTGTCTACTAAATGAGTCAAATGTAAACACAAGATGTAACACAAGATAACCTTGGAAGGGCTAGACTGGTTACAAGGGTGTGTCTCTTAGTATGTGTGCGAGAGAGTGTCCGGTTGTCCAAATGCATACATGTTATTCCAACAGTGTTAGCACCTGGCAAGGTGACCTCGCTGAGGTGTGTTGTGGCTCTATTAGTCTATCACACACTCTATGTAGCTTGCTGTGGTGTCTGACAGCTAGTTTAGGTGTGTGTGTGTGTGTGTGTGTGTGTGTGTGTGTGTGTGTGTGTGTGTGTGTGTGTGTGTGTGTGTGTGTGTGTGTGTGTGTGTGTGTGTGTGTGTGTGTGTGTGTGTGTGTGTGTGTGTGTGTGTGTGTGTGTGTGTGTGTGTGAAATTCAATCACTCAATGACAATAAACACTTTTTTTTACACCAAAACAAGGAAAGTGAGACAGTGTTTGCTGAGCATGTGCGTGTGCCTGTTAGAATTTGCACAGGTATGTTTGTGTATGAGTTAGAATGTTCATGCCTACAGTATATGTGTCCATGTGTACAGCATGTGTACCGCATGTGTGGGTGCACGTGTGAGAGCGTGGAGTCGTGTCAACTCCTCTTAAAATGCTTGACCCTGAGAAAAACACACTGGGATACATGTGTTGATGTAGTGAACTACTTCAATAGGGCTCTGGTCAAAAGTAATGCTCTATGAAGGGAATGGTCAGCCAGGGTGGGTCAGACCTGTGTAAATACCATGGATTAGCTCCCTCAGTCAGTGTGGATCAGACCATTTCACAGAGAGAGAGAGAGAGAGAGAGAGAGAGAGAGAGAGAGAGAGAGAGAGAGAGAGAGAGAGAGAGAGAGAGAGAGAGAGAGAGAGAGCGAGAGAGAGAGAGAGAGAGAGAGAGAGAGAGAGAGAGAGAGAGAGAGAGAGAGAGAGAGAGAGAGAGAGAGAGAGAGAGAGAGCGAGAGAGAGAGAGCGAGAACGAGAGCGAGAGAGAGAGAGCGAGAGAGAGAGAGAGAGAGAGAGAGAGAGAGCGCAGCTGGAGTGTGAATCATCACTGTTTCCTCTTTTTGTATTTTGTGTTTACATCATGTGTCCTCCCTCTTTAGATACAGCAGAGATGGAGAGAGAGAGAGAGATAGTGTTCCCTAGACCACCCATACATGAAATGTATGCACGTGTGACTGTAAGTCACTTTGGATAAAAGTGTCTACTAAATGGCATATGGGAGAGAGAACTGTCAGCTGTTTCGTCCATATCCCTCTTTAAACTTTTGCCTTGACAAACCCTGTTATGAAGACAAATATTTATATGAAGACAGATATTGTTACGATTTTCATCAATTGCTCACCCGATTTTGCTAATGATTTTGACAAAGGGCCTTTTCGCAATGATCTAAGTTGGGTTTTGACCCTGCTGAGAAAAACAGCATAGACCAGCATACATTTCAATCTAGTCTATGCTAGCCCATGCTGGTCTATGCTGGTCAGTCCTGGTCGGATGCTGGTCAAGCTGGTCTGACCAGCATGGCCTGCTGGTCAAGCTGGTCTGACCAGCATGGTCTGCTGGTCAAGCTGATCTGACCAGCATGGTCTGCTGGTTAAGCTGGTCCGACCAGCATAGTCGAGCTGGTTATGCTGGCAGACCAGCCTTCATTATGTTTTCGCTGGTGACCAGCATTTGCTGTGTTTTTGCTGCTGACCAACCTTCATTGTGTTTTGTACACTGGTGACCAGCACAAGTTCAAGCGAAACCAGCATCAAGTCCAATTATGCTGGCTTGCAAAGTGATGTTTAATTCCTATTGGAGTCCAGACAGAGTGTATTCTCAAAATCTGCATTCAGAATGACTGCCAGGGATAGAAGGATGAATGAATGAGACTACCTAAACTATATACACCAGAACAACCATTTCAGTAACAGGTGCAATAAGTCCATCTAGATTGGATTCGTTTGTTATTTATCTTTGTGTAGCATAAGATAAAGTAATGTATTAATGAGCCAATCAATTTACCCCAGATAGCATATGAACATGTGACGGACACAAAAATGTATGGTCCCAGTTTATTGTTGTTGTTGTTGTTATTTATGTTTTTGATTTTTAAGAAATTGTTTTATTATTTGTTAGCCATAACCTTTCCTACTTTGATTTCATTATTGGAGTCCTCCAGATTTCTGAATGAATAGGCCCTGATAGATGTCGGTACCACTCGGTTGAGTTAGCAGATCTGTTGGTTGGTGGCCTTCACACTGGTGATCGTGACCTCACTTCCTCATTCTATTGAGAAAGCTTCTCCTGAAACCAGCCAACTTTCTCTCGTCTCAAACTCCCTCCGGTTTTTACAGGTTTGTGTTGTTTAAAACTCTACAAAATATACTTCGAAATAGTACAGCAATTGTAATGAACCAGATCATTTACCCCTTGACACTTTTGTCATTTAAAAAACGATTTAAATTCTATTCAGAACTTTCTCTTGTCGATTTCTTTCTCTTGTTTTCAGAAAACATATGTTTTCCTGGTCTCAATCTTACTATCTGTAACAAACATGTCATAGGCCATGACTTTTTTTATTACAGGAAATTAGCTTTAAAACTGCAACATTCTCTTGCACAGGGACCCTGTTTATGGTGTCGGTAGGCTATCCAGGGCTTGAAAAAAATATTTAGACTTAACTACAATAAATTTACACTATTGTATTCATTTCAACTGTCATGCTACACAAAGATAAATTCCATACATTTTTCTAAACTAATCCAATCTCTTATTTGGAGTTATTACACCCATTACTGAAATGGTTGTTCCAGTTTAGAGGGTTTAGGTAGTCTCATTTATTAATTGTCTGAACCCTGGTTATCATTCTGAATGCAGATTGTGGGTGAATAAAAGTTCAAATGTTTTGTATATCCCTTGTCAGGCTGGATTCCAACAGGAATTAGACATCACTTTCAACTTGATGCTGGTTTTGCGGATGACCAGCATATGCTGGTGACCTGCTTACGTGTCCAAAACACAGCAAAGGCTGGTCACCAGTGAAATCACAATGAAGGCTGGTCACCAACGAAAACACAATGAAGGCTGGTCACCAGCGAAAACACAATGAAGGCTGGTCACCAGTGAAATCACAATGAAGGCTGGTCACCAGCGAAAACACAATGAAGGCTGGTCACAGGCGAAACCACAATGAAGGCTGGTCACCAGTGAAATCACAATGAAGGCTGGTCACCAGTGAAAACACAATGAAGGCTGGTCACCAGTGAAATCACAATGAAGGCTGGTCACCAGTGAAATCACAATGAAGGCTGGTCACCAGCTAAAACACAATGAAGGCTGGTCACCAGCGAAAACACAATGAAGGCTGGTCACCAGCGAAAACACAATGAAGGCTGGTCACCAGCGAAAACACAATGAAGGCTGGTCACCAGCGAAAACACAATGAAGGCTGGTCACCAGCGAAAACACAATGAAGGCTGGTCACCAGCGAAAACACAATGAAGGCTGGTCACCAGCGAAAACACAATGAAGGCTGGTCACCAGCGAAAACACAATGAAGGCTGGTCACCAGCGAAACCACAATGAAGGCTGGTCACCAGCGAAAACACAATGAAGGCTGGTCACCGCTCAATCTTACTATCTGTAACAAACATGTCATAGGCCATGACTTTTTTTATTACAGGAAATTAGCGAAAACACAATGAAGGCTGGTCACCAGCGAAAACACAATGAAGGCTGGTCACCAGCCTATGCTGTTCTATGCTGTTTTTTTCAGGAAGAAAGTTCCTGTAAAAACAAAAATAGATCCTAATATTGTACCAGAATACATTGTTTAGGTTCTAGTTACCAGTTTTGGAATTAATCGGTTGTGCATTCATCTAATTTCAACATTTTCAGTCATCTTTTGGTAATCCTTTAGTCATAGTCTCTGGTGAAATTCTCTCCTCAGGCCAACTCTCATGCACTGAATTATACGCAAATTAGAGGCAAAACTCCAGTGTGTGTGTGTGTGTGTGTGTGTGTGTGTGCCAGTCATTCCCAGACAAACCTAGATTAAACCAGCTCAGCGGACCCACTGAAAGGCGATCGGCGGCAAAACTGTCAGTAATGTTGGGAATAACATTCTAAAGAAGGAATTGTAACAAGAGGGAATGTGGTGAAAGTCTGCCTGCAGCAAGTGTGGAAGGACCGTTGACCCAATACCCCTCCTCACTTCCCACATCCTTTTCCATTTAATTTGGATTATCCCTCGGTTGAAGGGCTGATATTTGCATCAGTGGAGAGATGGACGGACACACACACACAGGCACATTGACACTCTTCTGGCTCCAATAGACACACACACAGCATCCTGTGGCTCAGTGTAAAGAGTATCATATCCCAGTGTTTTCATTTTGTCCTTTATTACGACCAGTTGTTGGGTTTAACAAAGAGAGAGGGGGCTGAGAGAGAGAGGGCTGAGAGAGAGAGGGCTGAGAGAGAGAGGCAGGGCTTACGGTGGAACAGCTTTGTTCCCTGGAACCCCTCTCTGTTTGAGAGAATTGTTACTGTGTGTGTGTGTGTGTGTGTGTGTGTGTGTGTGTGTGTGTGTGTGTGTGTGTGTGTGTGTGTGTGTGTGTGTGTGTGTGTGTGTGTGTGTGTGTGTGTGTGTGTGTGTGTGTGTGTGTGTGTGAGAGGGATTGGGTGGCTTGCGGAGTCAAGGCTGATGGTAGCCAGGATGTTGAGATGCAGTTGGAGTGGCCGTGCTGCATGTTTTAACAATCACACAGAGAGAGAGAGAGACACACACACACTCTTGCTTGTCTGTTTCCTATAGCCGTGGCTTGACTTAGCTTCTGCGACATCAGTATAAACGTTGATGGAGAAATTGTTTCCAACCCCAGGCCCCAGTCAAGCTCTTGTCAGTGAGCTAGTTGTAGATGTCTGCTTTTATAAAATGAGTTGTGTGTGTGTGTGTGTGTGTGTGTGTGTGTTTGTTGTGTGTGTCTGTGCCTCTTGGAGTGGGAGTTTCAGTAGTGGGTTTTGTCTCCACGCTGACTTCACCTCTCTGAGGCTAACGGTGGGTTTAGGCGGATAGTCTGTGTATGTGTGTGACTGCAAGCCAGGCCATGGTGTGAGGTTTAGGGGGTTGTGGGCTGTGTGGGCTGTGTTCTATATGTGTTTCCTCAGACACATGGCTAGCTCTAGCTGTCTCCCCGTCAAACCCAGGACCAGGCAAGCTGCGTGCTTTTCACCACCAACCAGGGGAAACAGTTCACTTTCTTTCCTGCATGCAAGAGTGGGTCTCTTGGAATCTGATAAATGGGTTGTGTTTTGGCCCCTGGAGGCCTATCTGTTAGAGCGCCGGACCACTTCAGGCCTACTAGGGCATTCAATCCTCTCACGCAAGGAAAGATCGATCCCCCTTCCTCCTCGTTCCTCTCTCTTTCCATCCTGTCTTTTCTCTCCCTCTTCCGTCTAGTCATCTCTCTGACCCCCGTCACGCTCTCTTTGTACTTTTTCTTGTACCCCCCCCCCCCTTGCTCCTCTCTCTCATCTCTCCTCTCTTCTTTCTTCCTCTCTCTTCCTCTATCCTCTCCCTGAGTGCTGTGTATATTCGCTGACAGGAGAGATCGGACACCTCCCACTTTGGTTTCTATAGACCTGGGGAGCATTCAGCAGGACACAACGTTTCTTTCCGTTAAATAGAAATCGGCTTTGGAGCACAAACACGCCTCTCTGACTATGGAATCATGTCGGTTTTATTCATGGATTTTCTATCTGGTGCAAACTCTGTTACGCAATTTGAGAAGAGGATGGCGGTCAACAGAGGCAGGTCAGAGTTCGAAGGGTATCATTGAAGTGTTTATAAACAACATGATTTCAGTATGCTCTCTCCTGGCTCCATACACTACTTGTATTGACCTTTGTTAAGTGGCTTGGTTATTTCTGATCTCAGATCTCGGAGCCTGTTTTGTCTTTGGGTCGTGACCAATTTTCCCTCTAACTTTTTTTTCGACACTGAGAAAATGTCAGGTTTGCTGAGTGAAAAGTTCTGTGCAACTTCCAGCGGACGTTTACTGTGAACACTGAGGCTGTACCAGCTTTAAGTTAGTTTTAACAGTGGCCAAGTAAGCTACTGTGGCTATTTGATCATCATTTAGGCCTACCAGGGTGGCCTACAATCAAAAACAAGAGAAATGCATCCCGTAACATTTTACCATTGTTCTACCATTGTTCTACCATTGTTCTACCATTCAGCCTACATACAGTAGCAGCCAGTTGTGTGGTGTTCAATGTCGGTCTACATTCAGTGAGAAAACATGAAAAAAAAACATGTCTTTCAGACAAGGTGACTGAAAATGTTGTGTTGTTTGATGCAAGAAACCATTTTACAAAATAAAATGCATTACTATTCCCATATCATTATTACAAATAAATATACAAACTATCCTACCCTCTGCCTATTGGCTAATTAGCTTATTCTAGCTCAAAATGCAATACTGCCCCATTAAGACAAAAAAAAAGCTTGTTATCTGACTCGCTTTTCAAATATGTCTAGAAATGTGCACATTTTGTGCTCTTGTAGGAAGCAATCACTCCCCTATTGCTGACTACAAATTATATATAACTGGGCTAATAACTCACTAAATAGCAAAGGATTTGAAACATTTTTGCAAACGGGGCTACATGCATCTCTTGCTTTGATCTCAAAACAAGCGAATCTACTCACGACCATAGCTTTAAACACAGTCCAGTTCAACATAGATGGCACAGATCCATAAATGGCAATGGTCTTTACATATAGGCCTACGGGAGCTCTGATTGGCTGTGTACGGGCTGAGTTGTACGGGCTGAGTTGTACGGGCTGAGTTGTACGGGCTGAGTTGTACGGGCTGAGTTGTACGGGCTGAGTTGTGCGGGCTGAGTTGTGCTCAATAGCACCCTACTCCAAAAGAATCCTATTCCGATGCGTTCTGCCTACAATAAAATCGCTTGCATAGTGTGTTTTGTTTCGGTATGTTGCATTGAAAATGGCTAATATTGTGTTGATTCGATCACAGTTGCCAAAGTAAAGGGACACGTTGATAGTGTTAACTAACAGGGAAAACTCTAGAAAGTTGATTGAAGTTCTGTCTCGTGCTTCTCTCTGTGGCTTGATATTTCTTCTGCGCTCTGTGTTGCAGTCCAGGGGGAGCTGCACGGCAGTCTCGGGCTACTGCACACACTGCTTCCAGCTTAGAGGGAACATTGCTCTTGACATAAACCTTTAAACACCATCCAGGATCTGATAACCTTTGACCTCTAGGAGTAGATCACTGATGGTGAATATCCTAATACTTGACACGGCTTCCTCTTCTTGTCTCCTTCCCTTGGATGCAACCGATAGGTGAAAGGTCTGGGTAGATTTTCACCTTTGTGCCCTTGACCTGTCAAGTCCTTCAGATCAGCCAAAGGAGGGAAGGAAAGGAAGCTATTTAAGAGTATAAGGAAATGACCATGGAGACAGAGATCAGCTTACCAAACATGTAACACATGGTGGGGGTTTGTCCCTTGATAGCATGACTACTGAGCACATGCATACACACACACACACACACACACACACTCCTCATATGACACCTCCTGGTCCTGGTATGTCACAGATTTCACAGATCTTGCCGGTGACGCAGGAAGTTAAGGCCAAAATTTGACCCCCCCCACACACACACACCTGCACGTGTGTGTGCGAGTGAGTGTGCGGCACACGTGCGTGCATGTGTGGTGTGTGTGATTGATGTCTCTACGTCATTGCCACAGATGACAAATGAAGGTGCCAGACATTGGCACTGTGCGTGTCTGTGTGTGTGTGTGTGTGTGTGTTGGCGTAACTGTGTATGTACAGGTACGTGTTTAAAGCTCTGCTTGAGCCCTGGTTACACAGACAGACACACACACACATACAAACACACACACTCCTGTTTATACCATTAATTCCTCTAGTCAATCCTGGCCCTCCATCAGCCTGTCATCACCACGGCGGTTACCTCTCAGCTATACTGCACATGACAAATCACACGCTCCGGTTACAGTCCCCTCTACCTCCAGCACTGGCCACCTCCCTGTCCGTCGGCATGAGACTTTCATGTCCAATAGAAATAGAGGCCCTGCAGGGGGCTCCTAGTGACCAACAGCCCATAATATCAATACTGGATTACTGCTTACTGAACACAGTCAGTGGTCGGGATAAGCTTAGAAGCTTGAGAGACTCTGTACCCCTGAACCCCTGAACCCCCCCACTCTCCCCCATCCAGTGTGTCCCCTATTGCACCCTACCACCCCAGGAATCTTCTCTGGCCCCCTTGTATTGAGTCGTCAGTCTTTGCCAGGGCAGGTTCACTGTGGTGTTTATGGCTGGGGGAGCTGGAGGAGCGGAGCAGGGGAAGTGGAGAGTACTGGGGGGCTATTAATACCTTGGACACTGGGGACTGGAGGAGTGGAAGGGGGAGGGAGGGTAGGGGGTGAAGAGAGACAGGGGCAGGCAGGGGTGTGAGAATGGAGGAGGGGGGAGAAAGACAGGGGCACACAGGAGGGAGGCAATGACGCCTGTGTCCAAAAAAAAGAGGGAGAGGAGGAGATCAGAGATCAAATGTGATGGTCGAGAGAATAGGACCGTTCCGGAGAATACTGCCGAGGTACAAGAGTGACAGACTGCAAGCTGAGAATGGATGAGCGACTAAAACTTTGGAAAGTGGGTGGAGACAGAGGAGGAGGAGGAGGAGGAGGAGAAGGAGGAGGAAGAGGAGGAGAAGGAGGAGGGTAGTTCTCTTTAAAAGTGGGCTTCACTGTAAGGAAGTGATTAGGCCGCAACAATAACTCCTATAATGGCCTATGGAAAAAGCATGTCTGCAGCCAGAGCTGATTAGCATCAGAACACAAAGCTAGGCTACTCTAACCCAGGCCCAAAGCCAGTATGGATCCCATTTACCTGCACAGCCAGGGGCAAGCTCTGAAGGTGGATGGGAGGGTAAGCGAGGGAGTCCATAGCGAGGGAGGGCACTCTGGGTTAAAGGGAGAGTAAATCAAATCAAATCAAAGCTTATTTGTTACGTGTGTCGAATACAACAGAGCTTACAGTGAAATGCTCACTTACAGGCTCTAACCAATAGTGCAAAAAAAGGTGTTAGGTGAACAATAGGTAAGTAAAGAAATAAAAACAACAGTAAAAAGACAGTAGCGAGGCTATAAAAGTAGCGAGGCTACATACAGACACCGGTTAGACAGGCTGATTGAGGTAGTATGTACATGCAGATATGGTTAAAGTGACTATGCATATATGATGAACAGAGAGTAGCAGTAGAGTAAAAGAGGGGTTGGCAGGTGGTGGGTGGCGGGACACAATGCAGATAGCCCGGTTAGCCAATGTGCGGGAGCACTGGTTGGTCAGGCCAATTGAGGGAGTACGCACATGAATGTATAGTTAAAGTGACTATGCATATAGCTGACCTGCTGTAGCTCCTGGTGTTCTAACTGCTCTGGCTGCCTGAACCGCTCCTTGCAGCTTCCTATCTTTTTTAACTGCATCCCTGGTGGCCTTTTACTGTCAGGTCAGGGGAAGGTGAGGATTGGCACCAAGCCAGTGGAGGAGAGGCGTTGTGTTTGGTCAGAGAGAGGGGATGGGATGACCGTGACGGCGCGGGACGAATGTGTCGTCCATGGGAAGGCCTACTATGTGGATCGCTGACACACGCACACACACACACACATACACACCTGCTCCACTCAGGTGAATCCATCCAGATGTTCTACAGTAGAACATTCCACCTGTGGTGCCGTGTGTTTGGACATCTGGAGCAGTTTACACACCGTAACCATGCCAACACATATACTACCCCCCTAATGAACACACTCCTCTGCCAACACACACACACACACATCCAACAGTTTTATCTCATCTGTAGCTTACAACCCCCAGGTACCCCTTTAGCCCCAGCTCTAAACTTACAACTTCTTCTCTGACTTTTCAGTCGATGAGTTTGGGCTTGAACACTCTGTGTTTATGTTTCCTTCAGGTCCTCCTGGAAAGCGTGGAAGGATGGGAAGAAGAGGTGATCCCGGTAAGTGTCACATCTCGCTCTTAAGCCGTATTTTTGTGCTGTCGTCATCGCCACCTTCTCCTCTTTCTTCTCTACATTCCCTCTCTCCTCTTTCCCCACATCTATCTTCCTCTTCCCGTTCCCCGTCTTTCCCCTCCCTCTGCTCCATCCCCATCTCTCCAACCGCTCTCTCTCTCTCTCTCTCTCTCTCTCTCTCTCTCTCTCTCTCTCGCTCTCTCATGGACATGCAGGATGTGGTAGTGTGCTTGGACAGTCTGTGAACCGTGACTCAAAACACTATGTAATAGAGCAGGCCTTTCTTCCTGTCCCTCCGTATCCACTCCAACCTATCACTGACGTTGGCCACGTGGTCGCATTAACGTGTGTTAGCGGTGCAGCCTGAGCAGTAGCAGCCGCTCCAGTAGTAAGACGAGGTTAGTGACATTGGCAACGTCACTGTCCTCCCTTCTCCTTCAGTGTGTTATGGTTTCTCTTATACCGCAAAACACTTATTGGGAACATGAACAAAGCACAGACCTGAAATCGGTGCATTGTAACCCTTGTTGTACCGAACAGTTTTGTGTAGAAATCCTCAATAAGCCAAGTCTCTCTCACTCTTTGACTGGGTCATCCAACAAATATTGCTTTTTTAAACTTTGACTCATTGTCAGATTAAAGAGACATGTTTTTGAGTCTGCTTAGTCTAGCCTGTCTGTAGTGTAAGAACACTAGAAGGTATTATCACCGACTGTGGTGTGCCTGTGTGTCTGAGAGGGAAAAACCTCTTTGAGTCGTGGTTGCGGTCAAGACGGAGTCACGGTCCCCACGATCGCGGATGAGGACCATGTTGACTCACTCATGGATCACTGACGACTGTTACGAGAAATCGAGGCTCTTACCGTCAAGGAGACACACCCAGATCTTTTGGTGAGATATTGTCTCGTCTAAATTTGCCGTATCAAATAGTAGAAAGAAGTGGATGGTACCGCTTGCTACTATCAGATGGTAGTGAACCGTGACTCAAAACACACAGCTATAAAGGTGCCTTGTGTGACCTAGTGTCTTCCGTGCCTTAAACATGTGATGATGAACGTCATGGCTCACCCAATGTCAGATTATTCACCTAATTATCTAAACATAGCCAGAAAATGGTTATATAGTGTTTTGTGCGTTATAGGACATCCACATTCACCATAAACTTCTCCAGTTCTTCCCTGTCTCATATTCCTCCATATTTCCTCCTATTTATTCTCATACCCAACCATCAAACCGTTGCTTGATCTACCCAGATTGGAGCTGAAAGCTCTCTCTGCTCTGTTCACAGTCCATCAGGCCATTATCAGGACAGCTAAATGGCCATGTTTTGCATCAGGGCCCTAAGTCGTTCCAGCCGCGTGGCGTTCTCAGGATGGAGTTCAAAGACGGACCGATGGAGCGTTTTGTATTCATGTGGAGATGCTAGTTCATGTTGTCCCAGGACTGGGGAAATGTGTGGTTCTGTTTAGATCTGCCTCTGCCTCGAAAATAGTTTTTGTTTCATGTCCATAAGGACGCAGCCTGGTTAGGTTGTTGTGTTGCCCCGGCTCTGGCTGGTTATTACACCATGCTCTGTTTGTGTGACGAAAAATGTTCATCTATTTGAAAAACAAAGAGGAAGTTAAATACACACACAAACACAGTTCAGAGTAAAAATGAGAGACAATGAGATCATGGGAGTCGTTCACAAATGCAAACACACAGATAAACACACAGATAAACACACACACACACACAAACAGTGCCAGTAAAGGGAGGACCACCTGCCTCAGTGTTTCCCCTATATTCATTTAGCAGCGGTGGCCCACTGCTAAATTGTTGCCACCTCTGCAAAAAATATGATGTAATTATCTGGCTGGTGTGTTTGTTTACGTAGCTGTCTGGGCCAGTAGGTCCTTGTCCTAGTGTCTAGACGCACATAAACCTCATTGACTTTCATGCCTCATAAACCACAACACCTTTTTTCTCTCACGTTTGTTCCCTACCTCTTTTCTTATGTCCCTTCACTCCCTTCACTACTCTCCCTCTCTCTTTCTCCCACCCCTCTCTCCCTCTCCTCTCCTCTCTCCTCTCCTCTCTCCTCTGTACCATCCACCACTCTCCCAGCTAGCACATAATGTTCTGAGAACCATGTGTTTTTTAGAGCTTGGTGAGAGCGTGGTTGTACTATAGTTATTTTGTTATTTTGTATACAACCTTCCCACAATGTTCTGGGAATGGTGCAGGATACCCAGCTAGCACATAACGTTCTGAGAACCTTAGGTGGGAATTTCAGTACTTCAGCATAACATTTCCTACAGGTTTCCTCATGGTTCAATTTAAAGTAAGGTTCTCAAATTCTTCAGAGAACTTTAAGAAACAACGTTCTTCTGTGGGAATTTCAGTACTTCTACAGATTTCTATATAAAGTCATGTTCTCAGAACATTAAGAATACTTTCCTTAAAAAAAACACAAGAAATCATTAGTAAAGTTCAAACAATGTTCTAAGAATGTTTTTTAAGAACATATACAGTACTTTCCATTCTCAGCTTTAACATAACATTCTCTTTCCTCTATCTTGTTAAAGGGAAACCATTTTTCAATTGCATATGTATCATCTCCAGCACCACCCCAACAGCAACATATAGTTTGTGAAAATGCTACGTTTCTATGTTTTGTAGTAAAAAAAAGTTAGCGAGAGACAAGTGTTTCCAATGACATCACTGGTGTGCACTGTGTGATTCATACCAATTTTGAGTAGGCATCGCCTACTAATTGCCGACTAGTTGGTTGATCATGTCATTGGAAACGCTTACCTTTCTATAGCTTTTTTTACTACAAAACATAGAAATGTGCCATTTTCACATATGTTGATGTCGGGGTGGTGCTGGAGATAAATAAGAAGTTGAAACGTTGTGACATTCTCTTTTAAATGTATTCAGGTGTGTTGGCCGTGCCCTCTAATCCTGCCCACTAAGCTCGTTTCCTTTGAAATGGGGTCTGTTTGAATAGACTGAAAAGGTTTGTATTAGTAAAAAAAACAAGGCTAGCTCCATCCTGGTGGCGTGGTGGACTAATTCCATGGGTCGAGAACAAAAGATCATAAGTTTGAATCTCACTGACGCCATGACACAATAAAAAAAGACATGTGTTTGTATGATTAATGCCCAAGCAAATACATGTAGATGTGTCCTATCTTTGCTTGGAGTTGAAAAGAGTTAACCCAGACTAAGATAGCAGTGTTATTAAAAGTATTTTTGAAACATTTTCCCACGAAGGTTATTGAATTACCATCAATTCACCTAGAATTTGCGTTCTCAGAACGTTAATAAAACCTCCCAGGAAAACCTTCAGGGAACCATAATAAAACATTCTCAGAACCTGGGGCAACCTACAAATGATTGTTTCTAGAACAGGTGGAAAAACATTTTTAAAAAGTTCCGTTTCACCGGGGTCAGGAAACGTATGACTTTGTTCCCAGAACGTCCAAGGAACCAAATGTGCTAGCTGGGCTAACACTCCACCTCCCTCCTTTCCCCTCCATCCCTTTCTCTTCCTCTTCCTCTGTTTTTCACTTCTCCGTTAGCTCAGATCACTGATCAGATTCTAAACATGATCAGTAATTAAACAGTAATTACACAGCTACAACAGTAACAAAAAAACACATGTTATTGGTCGCGTACCCATATTTTGCAGATGTTATCGCAGGTGCAGCGAAATGCTTATGTTTTTAGCTCCAACAGTGCAGTAACACCTAACAATACAAAACAATGCACATAAAGGTGTATACAGCAGTAGGTATATAGGGTATCTCAGTGACCTTGTGGTTAGAGTGTCTGCCTGGAGATTGGAAAGTTGGGGGTTCAAACCACCCAGCCTAGTCATACCCAATGTGTCTCTGCTTGGCACTCAGAATTAAGGAGATAGACTATGATCTCCCTATGATAGACTAGCGTCCTGTCTAGGGGGTGTACTTATATATCACGCTGCCTAATGCTATAGGAACAGTAGATAGGCTCCTGAGCCTTTCCGACTTGCACAAACCAAGGCCACTTACTTTAATACCCCACTACTCCGGAACTGTCTGTTTCCACTCAGACTAGACCCATTCTGACATCTATTACCTACTTTAATACCCCCACTACTCCTGAACTGTCTGTTTCCACTCAGACTAGACCCATTCTGATGTCTATTACTCCGTCAGTTGTTGTTGTAGTTGTATTGCTGGCATGTTTCCCTTTCAGTGTTGGGGCCCCACCCCTGAATGAAAGCGTGCCATTCGTTGTTATTACAGAGACATCAGAATGAACCTTTTCATGATTGGTTTGATCCAAATAAACAACATTAGTCAGGAATCAAAGGCTGTATGTAATCTTAATAAGGCTCAACTGGTCCTCTGTGTTTCCTCTTCATCAGTTTAGTCAGGATTGTTGGTTTTAGACCAGAGTGGAGACTTCTCCAACAGTTCATGCTAAGAGTTAATAGAGAGAGGGACAGAGAGAGAAGAGGAGGAGAGGGAGAGAAAGAAAGGCAGAGAGAGAGAGAGAGAGAGAGACAGATGGAGTGAATGATGGAAGAGGAGAAAGAACGAGAGGGAGGGAGAGAAAGAGAAAAAAAGAGAAAGAAGAGAGGGAGAGATCACCTATCTCTGAAAAAGAACATTTCAGGACAGTCAGGAACACAATAAATGAACAGTCTGAGCATTGAGAGGATATCCCAAAGCCCAGACAGCTTTAAACCCATTCTGATTCAAACCCCTTCTGATTCTTATCTGGGATGTGGGGCCATTAAACTCAAGCCTTCATTTTTATATCACACTTTCTATTTCCTGTCCTTTTTTCAATGTACCAATATGTCCCTGTAAAACTCTGAATCACTTTCCAGCCTAATGCAAAACACAGCCATAACCCAGAAGTCAACTCAGTCTGTGCTAGTCTGTTTGTCATAAGGCTCTTACCACAAGCTCTATTGGCAATAACCTTAATGGGCTCTTTCTGTAAGATATGTATATCTTTAACTATATCCCCGATCTAAAATACCAAAGTACAAACATTTGTCTGTTTTAATTGCTGTACAAACCAGAAAATGTTGGAACAAAACGTTGAATGCATTATACCAGCACTAATAATTGTTTTCTCTTTTCTTTTTTCTGTTTGTTTGTTTGTTTGTGTTTGTTTGTTTGTTTGTGTATTGCAGGAGCTCCAGTAAGTACCATCCAGGATGTATCACACACACACACACACACCCAGTGCCAGTAGATGGACCAAACGGAGGAGTGTGTGTGTGTGTGTGTGTGTGTGTGTGTGTGTGTGTGTGTGTGTGTGTGTGTGTGTGTGTGTGTGTGTGTGTGTGTGTGTGTGTGTGTGTGTGCGTGCGTGCGTGCGTGCGTGCGTGCGTGCGTGCGTGCGTGCGTGCGTGCGTGTGTGTGTGTGTGTGTGTGTGTGTTTTGAGTATTCCGTGGAGAGCGTTAGAGAGCAGGCCAGGGTAGTGACTGGTAAATGTTCCGGGTGTAGAAGACTGCTGCTGCCGCTTCCCGTCCTGGGTTCTGTTCCTTGGAAGAGAGAGAGCTGGGATATCACACAGCTGCCAATGACTCACTGGGTCTGCGTCCCAAATGGCACTCGATTCCCTATATAGGTCATTACTTTTGACCACAGCTCTGATAGGGTGCCTTTTAGAATGCAGGCTGGCGTACTGTCTCTCTGAGAGGGCAGATATAAGAGGGATAGAATCCTGTTTATATAGTCAGTAGTTTATATGAGATCCTTATAGGGGATCGCTGTGCACTATAGTTCATTGAACCACACTCGTATCTTGTGTGTTTGCATGTGTTACAGTAAGGTGTTTTGATGGTGAATGTTGTTTTGTTGGTCGTCTGCTCTAACAATTATTATGGTGTGTGCTTTACTCTCTCTAACCTCACCAGGGCAAGACTGGGAGAGATGGATACCCGGTAAATTTAATTGACTTTTTTTAGATTCTCTTAGCCTATTTTGGGCTACTATCCCCTCCATCAAAAGTTTTTCTGTCTTCTCTTTTTTGGGTGATCCTTTTCTTCTCCCCACCCCTATCCTCTCCTTATTCCTTGCTCTGTTTACTTACTTCTAACATCAATGAGTGTGTTCTCAACAATGATTAATATAATTCCTGCTCTGTGCGTCAACTGAAAATGTCTGTAGACACACACACAGCCCAGTGTGATTAGCGTGGGCTAATTGGTTTATCACCCCAGGTCTGTTCCCAGCCCCACGTCTTGTAATGATGACATCATGGCTGCTGCCTGCTAACAGCAGACAGATCAGAGCCATAGCAGCAGTGTTGCATTAGAAGACTTTTCAGTGTGATGCTCAAATAACTCACTGGTTCACTTTGATAGATTATTTCATCAAATGTCATCTGCCAGTCTTTAAGGGTCTGGAGTTAAATAGTTCATCTACTTCCACACAATCCCTTGTAACCTCAGACCAATAGGTATATTCGATTTCTGTTCAATAGATAACCTAGTGCGGTCGAGTGCGGAGTTGTCACGCTCTCATCTCTCTGTTAAACTGTGATCTGGTGGCCTCTAGTGGTCATATGGGAAACTACAACTCTCTGTTCCACTCAGTATGGGCATGATTCCCTGTCTCTCTGGTCTCTGCAGTCTGATTGGTGATGGTTGGTGTTTTAGTCGCAATGAGAATCAACATAGATTACCTCTGCGTACGAATTTGTTTGTGAGTCTGTTTGTCTGTGTGTCTTTATGCTAATATGGTTCCTTTTTGCGCTCCCCCCCTCCTCTCCCCCTTAGTGTCAGGGGAACATGCCTCGTCCCATCTAGGGTGATAGTTGGTTGATGATCTTGAGAGCTCCAGGGCTGGCTGTCCTTATAGGATACTATTTTTGTTAGACAGCAGAGTAATTATGAGGATGAGGGACCTCTGGGCCAAAGTAGGTGTTCCGGGCTCGGTGTCTATGGCGTTCGGATCCCTGCTCTGGTCTCAGAAGAAGACGGAAACAACTCAGACAGGTTCGGCCCTCGCATACCGCCTTCTCCTTGCAGGCTTAAGCTCGTTCGAGTCCTGTTCCGCCACGGAGCCCGAACTGAAGTCTATGTCGGATGTCATGGATGCCCAGTGGGTGCCTAACCTCTTGGAACCCCCAGCACACACACAGATCAACTACATGGTTACAGACTTGGAAGGAGGTCCACGGCCCTCCTCAACGGTGGAGTACAGCTACCGGGCCAACATACTGACCAGGGGTATGTACCCAGCTCAGCTGACCACGGTGGGTATGCAGCAGCTGTATGAGCTGGGAGAGAGGCTGAGGAAGAGGTCCATCCAGGACACAGACTTCATCAACCCTACCCACAGAGGTCTATGTGCATTCCATTAACATTGTGAGGACAATAGAGTTTTTGCCAAGTGTCTGGTGGCTGTGGAGATGATCTGTCACATCTACAGACCCAGAACCTGCAGCTGTGTGTGGGTCCCCTCTTCCACACCCTGATGGGCAACATAAAATACACACTACAGGGCACAACCTCAGAGCTCAACAGGAAGCTGTTCCTCTGCCCACGACACCACTCAGATCCGCTGTCTCATTCCTCTGCGGGTTTTTGACATGCAATGGCCACCGAACGCTGCTGACATCACCCTGGAGCTGCATCAACACAGGCACACCAAAGACGCCTTCGTCAAAGTGTCCTACATTGGCAAGGACAAGTTGATTCTAGGCTGTAGAGGAGTCTACTGCCCCTGGCATGAATACAGGCAGGCAGGCTTTCTCTAAGTACTCACTGACATCTGAACTCCATGAGTCGCTCTGCAACCGCACAGAGGGCATGGCCGACCTCTGAGGCTTCCACGACACCTCCTCACCTTTGACCCCCAGCGCTGTCCCCTGCACTCACTGTTACCAGCCACCGTGTTTACATCCCACCAGAGACACTCTCCAGCCCTTGCCGAGCTTTAGCCAGTGTATTAGAGTATACAGTATGTTAGGATACCTCACTGTTTAAACCAGGAGTGGGCAAACCTTTTGGCTCGAGGTTCATATCAGGATTTCAATTTGTTTTTTCAAAATCTATTTGACTGTTAGAAAATAGGTCCATTATAATCTTGACATAATTTCTGTCTAGTTTTAGACATTCGTGTGACCGGGAGTGTTTTTGTTAACCAAAATAATTTCCTCCCACATTTATTTGATTATTATTGGTCTCGCGGGCCGAGTATGCTCACCCCTGGTCTAAATGCACAAAGGTAAAGGTAGCTTCACTGTCAAAGTGTATAACTGGCTTTGAAACCACACCCAGGGCAATGGGAATCCTGTGTGCTACTGCTCCTACTGGTTACTGTTTAAGATAGTCCCGTGTGTCTCAGTTGGTAGCGCATGGTGCTTGCAACACCAGGGTTGTGGGTTTGATTCTCATGGGGGACCAGTATGAAAGTGCATGCGCTCACTACTGTAAATGGCTCTGGATTAGAGTGTCTGCTATTTGACTGAAATGTTACGGATGGTAACAGGGAATGTTGGGATGTCCAGCCCGTATGGGGTTCCCAGATTCCCAGGGCTGCCTGGCTGCTCTCTGCTCTGCCTGGCACCGGGAAGCCTTCCTGACGGGAAATGCCTGCTACTAATTAGTCACAGGTGGGGGCAAAAATGTGTGTGTGCACATGAGAGAGTGTGTCTCTTTGTATGCTTTTGTGTCTGTCCATTTTTGCACAAGCATGTGTGCGTTGGGGTACGTGTGGTTTTATTTGTTTGGGTGTATGTCATGTCAGTGTCTGTACCGTAGTACGCTTAGTGAATATTACAGTACGCCAACGAACTCCAATCATAACATCATTCATTATGAGTGTCTGTTCTTCCAATTGGTTCACCCTTCTAACCCCAACCTGACCACCCTTCCCCCCTTCCCCCCTTCCCCTGCTTTACAGTAACGTATTCATGGTTCACTTTAGATCTAGAAACTCGCCAGTTCAATACAGTTAGGTCTCTGAGACACTCCTGTGAGAACTCTGGTCGAGTGTGAGATTCAGTAGAATACACAGTGGATGAATCATGTGGTTCATTAGCTCAGACGGCAGGCTGGTCCATGGTCTAATGATCATGCTTCCCATAATGTTACTGGAGGTCTAGCTAGAGTCCACATGAGACATGAGCTGGTCTCTCTCTCTCTCTCTCCATCTGTCTCCGTCTGTCTCCATCTGTCTCGCTGTCCCTGTCTCTCTCAATGTATCTGTATTTGTCTCTGTATCTCTCTATCCCTGTCTCTCCCTCTGGCAACCTGTTCTCTGACTGCCCTCAAGTGTGTGTGTGTGTGTGTGTGTGTGTGTGTGTGTGTGTGTGTGTGTGTGTGTGTGTGTGTGTGTGTGTGTGTGTGTGTGTGTGTGTGTGTGTGTGTACAAATCTGTCGTTCTGCTCCTGAACAACCTAGCTAACCCACTGTTCCCTGGTAGGCCGTCATTGTAAATAACAATTTGATCTTAGCTGACTTGCCTAGTCAAATGAAGGTCAAATAAATTACCATAATTTTGGTGGGTTTCAAGTTTGACACCTTTTTGAGTACTTCAGATTATCACAGGTGTCTGTAATTATCTCTGGCCTTCTGTGTGAATGAGATGAGCAATAAGATGATTTTAAAATTTAAAAAATTAGGACAAAGCTGTAAAACATTATCCAAAACTTAAACAATTAACTTAGTGAATACCATTGGTGTTTAATATGAGGGTTTCAGCATGAAATCTCCTTTATATATCTTATCACTTATTTAATTTGTCAATATGTCTTTGTTGTAAATGTTTTGGTGCCAAACTGATGTCAGTTTAGAAAAAAGTCAATAGTTGGAAGAGTTGCAGAGTTAATTTAAAATGATGCCGTTGTTACATATTTTTCATTAGGCTATTTTCTCTTGAACCACATGGTCTATTCCCTAGAAACTCACGGACAAAATGTAATACTATATACGAAGATTGCGCTAACTTTGGTAAATTACCGGTAGCTTTGCAACCCTAGTTGTGCTAGCTAAATGTTATTTTCCCATGAAATAGTGCCATCTCTTTCTCCTATACCTTGCTCTCACTCGCTGGTTTTACATCTGCTTGGATGAGCTGAACAAGAACCTGACACCCTCTGCACACAGGGGGACAAACACCTACCTGGAGGTGACAGCATTCCCTCCCCCATATGCCCCCCCCCCCCCCCCCCCCCATTCACTGTCCTCAACCCAGAGTCTCTTAGAGCATTCAGAGTCAGTCCACTGACACCCCTATCAGATCGCAGCAAAATCACACTCTACTTGAACAGAGTTATGCTCAATCATGAGGAATCAAAGCCAAAGGAATTGAATAATATTAAGAAATGCTATTTGATGGAAGGAAAGTAGTGTGGAAATCTACCAAAAAACAATTAGGCAACAACAAATTCAATCCCTTCTAGACAATTTCCTGGACAAAATATTTCACTGTAATAGTGAAGGTGTAAACTTGGCAGTAGAAAACCTAAACAGTATTTGACCTCTCAGCTTCCCTATCAAATCTAAAAATGTCAAGCAGACAACCTAAGAAAATGAACAACAATGACAAATGGTTTGATAAAGAATGCAAAATCCTAAGAAAGAAATTGAGAAACCTATCCAAACAAAAACAGACCCAGAAAACCTGAGCTTACACATTCACTATGGTGAATCACTAAAACACTACAAAAATACACTACGGAAAAATATGGAACAGCACATCAGAAATCAGCTCAATGTCATTGAAGAATCCATAGAATCTAACCACTTCTGGGAAAATTAGAAAACTCTAAACAAACAGCACGAAGAGTTATCTATCCAAAACGCAGATGTATGGATAAACCACTTCTCCAATCGTTTTGGCTCTATAACAAAGAATAAATAGAAAAAACATATACATGCTCAAATTCAAATCTTAGAATCAACTATTAAAGACTACCAGAACCCGCTGGATTCCCCAATTACATTGAATGAAATACAGGACAAAATACAAACCCTTCAACCCAAAAAGGCCTGTGGTATAAGGGCATAAGGCGCGACCCAGATGCAGACACGGGAGGCAGATGTTTAATAAATATCAAGACTCAAACCAATCCAAAAGGGGAGGGCAAGAGAATGGTCGTGGACAGGCAAAAGGTCAAAACCAGTTCAGGAGGTACAGAGTGGCAGGCAGGCTCGAGGTCAGGGCAGGCAGTCCAACACTCTAACCACTAGTCCAACACTCTAACCACTAGGCTACCCTGCCGCCCCACTTGAAAGGCATACAAGACGAACTGGCACAGAGAGACAGGAAACACAGGGAGAAATACACCAGGGAAATAAGTGACACCTGGAGGGGGAGGAGACAATCACAAGACAGGTGAAACAGATCAGGGTGTGACATGTGGGGTTGATGGTATCCCAAATGAAATGATAAAATATACAGACCACAAATTCCAATTGGCTATACTTAAACTCTTTAACATCATCCTCAGCTCTGGCATATTCCCCAATATTTGGAACCCAGGACTGATCATCCCAATCCACAAAAGTAGAGACAAATTTGACCCCAATAACTACTGTGGGATATGCGTCAACAGCAAAATGTGCAAAATCCACTACATTATCATTAACAGCAGACTCATACATTTCCTCAGCGAAAACAGTGTACTGAGCAAATGTCACATTGGCTTTTTACCAATTTACAGTACAACAGACCACGTATTCACCCTGCACACTCTAATTGACAAACAAACAAACACAAACAAAGGCAACGTCTTCTCATGCTTTTGATGCAATTTGGAATGATGGCCCGCTATACAAATTGATCAAAAGGTGTGTTGGTGGAAACACATATGACGTTATAAAATCCATGTACACAAACAACAAGTGTGCGGTTAAAATTGATTTAAAAAACAAACACATTTCTTTCCACAGGGCCGGGGGTGAGACAGGGATGCAGCTTAAGCCCCACCCTCTTCAACATACACAGTACCAGTGAAAAGTTTGGACACACCTACTCATACACCTACTCATACTCATTACTTTATTTTTCCTATTTTCGACATTGTCGAATAATAGTGAAGACATCAGAACTATGAAATCACACTTATGGAACCACCCTTTGCCTTGATGACAGCTTTGCGCACTACTGGCATTATCTCAACCAGCTTCACCTGTAATGCTTTTCCAACAGTCTTGAAGGAGTTCCCACATATGCTGATTACTTGTTCGCTGCTTCTCCTTCTCTCTGCGGTCCAACTCATCCCAAACCATCTCAGTTGGATTGAGGTCTGGTGATTGTGGAGGCCAGGTCATCTGATGCAGGACTCCATCACTACCCGTTACACAACCTGGAGGTGTGTTGTGTCATTGTCCTGTTGAAAAATAAATGATAGTGCCACTAAGCACAAACCAGATGGATGGCGTATCGCTGCAGAATGCTGTGGTAGCCATGCTGGTTAAGCGTGCCTTCAATTCTAAATAAATCACAGACAGTGTCACCAGCAAAGCACCCCCAAACCATCACACCTCCTCCTCCATGCTTCACGGTGGGAACCACACATGCGACGATCATCCGTTCACTTACTCTCCGTCTCACAAAGACACGGCGGTTGGAACCAAAAATCTCAAATTTGGACTTATTAGACCAAAGGACAGATTTCCACCAGTCTAATGTCCATTGCTCATGTTTCTTGGCCCAAGCAACTCTCTTCTTCTTATTGGTGTCCTTTAGTAGTGGTTTCTTTGCAGCAATTCGACCATGAAGGCCTGATTTACAGTCTCCTCTGAGAAGTTGAATGTTGAGATGTGTCTGATACTAGAAACTCTGTGAAGCATTTATTTGGGCTGTCATTTCTGAGGCTGGTAACTCTAATGAAATTATCCTCTGCAGCAGAGGTAACTCTGGGTCTTCCTTTTCCTGTGGCGGTCCACATGAGAGCCAGTTTCATCATAGCGCTTGATGGTTTTTGCGACTGCACTTGAAGAAACTTTCAAAGTTCTTGACATTTTCCGGATTGACTGACCTTCATGTCTTAAAGTGATGATGAACTGTCGTTTGTCTTTGCCTACTTGAGCTATTCTTGCCAAAATATGAACTTGGTATCTTACCAAATAGGGCTATCTTCTGTATACCACCCCTACACTGTCACATCACAACTGATTGGCTCAAACGCATTAAGAAGGAAAGAAATTCCACAAATTAACTTTTAAACAAGGCACACCTGTTAATTTATATTCATTCCAGGTGACTACCACATGAAGCTGGTTGAGAGAATGCCAAGAGTGTGCAAAGCTATCATCAAGGCTACTTTGAAGAATCTAAAATCTTTTGTGTAACACTTTTTTTGGTTGCTACATGATTCCATATGTGTTATTTAATAGTTTTGATGTCTTCACTATTATTCTACAATGTAGAAAATAGTAAAAAAATTAAGAAAAACCCTGGAATGGGTAGGGGTGTACTAACTTTTGACTTGTACTGTATATCAACAAATTAGCGAGGGCACTAGAACAGTCTGCAGCACCCGGCCTCACCCTACTAGAATCTGAAGTCAAATGTCTACTGTGTGCTGATGATCCGGTGCTTATGTTCCCAACCAAGGAGGACCTACAGCAGCACCTAGATCTTCTGCACACATTCTGTCAGACCTGGGGCCTGACAGTAAATCTCAGTAAAACTAAAATAATGGTGTTCCAAAAAAGGTCCAGTTTCCAGGACCAAAAACACAAATTCCATCTAGACACTGTTGCCCTAGAGCACACAAAAAAACTATACATACCTCAGACTAAACATCAGCGCCACAGGCAACTTCCACAAAGCTGTGAACAGTCTGGAGAGACAAGGCATGAAGGGCCTTCTATGCCATCAAAAGGAACGTCAAATTCAATATACCAATTAGGGATCTGCCCAAAAAATGAATAAAATCAAATCAAATTTATATAGCCCTTCGTACATCAGCTGATATCTCAAAGTGCTGTACAGAAACCCAGCCTAAAACCCCAAACATTAAGCAATGCAGGTGTAGAAGCACGGTGGCTAGGAAAAACTCCCTAGAAAGGCCAAAACCTAGGAAGAAACCTAGAGAGGAACCAGGCTATGTGGGGTGGCCAGTCCTCTTCTGGCTGTGCCGGGTGGAGATTATAACAGAACATGGCCAAGATGTTCAAATGTTCATAAATGACCAGCATGGTCGTATAATAATAAGGCAGAACAGTTGAAACTGGAGAAGCAGCACGGTCAGATGGACTGGGGACAGCAAGGAGTCATCATGTCAGGTAGTCCTGGGGCATGGTCCTAGGGCTCAGGTCCTCCGAGAGAGAGAAAGAAAGAGAGAAGGAGAGAATTAGAGAACGCACACCAATGAATCAGTTATGGAACCCATTGCCCTTTATGGTTGTCTGGAGGTCTGAGGTCCGCTCACCAACCAATAATTCACAAAATGGGACAAAGGCCAAATTGACACTGCAACTGAGACTCTGCAAAAAATATCCTCGGTGTATGATGTAAAAAAACAAAATGCATGCAGAGCAGAATTAGGCCGATACCCGGGAATTATCTAAATATAGAAAAGAGCTGTTAAATTCTAACACCACCTAAAAGGAAGCGATTCCCAAACCTTCAATAACAAAGCCATTACCTACAGAGAAATTAACCTGTTCACAAACACAAACAGACCCAGGACAGTAACACAATTAGACCCAACCAAATCATGAGGAGGAAAAAAGAGAATTACTTGACACATTGGAAAGAATTTCAAAAAGAAATTCAGAACACCTGACCACTGTGATTGACCACTGTGATTGACCAAGAATTAAGGAAATCTTTGACTATGTACAGACTCAGTGAGCATGGCCTTGCTATTGAGAAAGGCCGCTGAAGTCAGACATGGCTCTCAAGAGAATACAGGCAATGTGCACACTGCCCATAAAATGAGGTGGAAACTGAGCTGCACGTCTTAACCTCCTGCCAAATGTATGACTGTAAGGGATTTCCTCCTCTTCTTCCGAAGAGGCGAAAAGGATCAGAGGACCAATATGCGGCGTGGTAAGTGTCCATGGTTCTTTTAATAAGAAATAGTACACATGAACAACTGAATACAAAAACAATAAACGTGGAATGAACGAAACCCAAAACAGTACCGTGTGGTGAAAAACACAAACACGGAAACAAACACCCACAAACACTCAGTGAAACCCAGGCTACCTAAGTATGATTCTCAATCAGAGACAACTAATGACACCTGCCTCTGATTGAGAACCATACTAGGCCGAAACATTGAAATCCCCAAATCATAGAAAAACAAACATAGACTGCCCACCCCAACTCACGCCCTGACCATACTAAATAATGACAAAACAAAGGAAATAAAGGTCAGAGCGTGACAATGACCATATTAGAAACACATATTTCCCTCAGATTACACTGACCACAAATCATTTGAAAACAAATCCAATATTGATAAACTCCCGAAAAAAATAACTTGCTTCAAAAAAGTGCATAAGTATTCACCCCCTTTGCTATGAAGACCCATAAAAAAGATCTGGTGCAACCAATGACCTTCCGAAGTCACATAATTTGTTAAATAAAGTCCACCTGTGTGCAATCTAAGTGTGACATGATCTCAGTATATATACACCTATTCTGAAAGGCCCCAGAGTCTGCAACAATACTAAGCAAGGGGCACCACCAAGCAAGCGACACAATTGAAGACCAAGGAGCTCTCCAAACAGGTCAGGGATAAAGTTGTGGAGAAATACAGATCAGGGTTGAGTTCTAAATAATATCAGAAACAGAAAATATCAGAACACCCCACGGAGCACCATTAAATCCATTATTAAAAAATGGAAAGAATATGGCACCACAACAAACCTGTCAAGAGAGGGCCGCCCATTCAAAACTTACAGACCAGGCAAGTAGGGCATTAATCAGGGAGGCAACAAAGAGACCAAAGATAACCCTGAAGGAGCTGCAAAGCTCCACAGCGGAGACTGGAGTATCTGTCCATAGGACCGTTTTAATCCGTACACTCCACAGAGCTGGGATTTACTGAAGAGTGGCCAGAAATAAAGCCATTGCTTAAAGAAAAAAATAAGCAAACACGTTTGGTGTCCAAACATATTGAAGACTGTACTCTGGTCAGATGAGACTAAAATTGAGCTTTTTGTCCATCAAGGAAAAAGTTATGTCTGGCGCAAACCCAACACCTCTCATCATCCCAAGAACACCATTCCTGACAATGATTTTCATCGTCAGGAACTGGTAAACTGGTCAGAATTGAAGGAATGGTGGATGGTGCTAAATACAGGACAATGACCCCTAAGCATACCGCTAAAGCAACACTTGAGTGGTTTAAGGGGAAACATTTAAATGTCTTGGAATGGCTTAGTCAAAGCCCAGACCTCAATCCAATTGAGAATCTGTGGCATGACTTAGATTGCTCTACACCAGCAGAACCCATCCAACTTGAAGGAGCTGGAGCAGTTTTGCCAAGAAGAATGGGCAGAGGTTCCAGTGGCTAGATGTAATTGCTGCAAAAGGTGGCTCTACAAAGTATTGACTTTGGAGGGGGGGGGTGAACAGTTATGCATGCTCAAGTTTTCTGTTTTGTCTTATTTGTTTGTTTCACCATTTCAATTTTGTATCTTCAAAGTGGTAGGCATGTTGTGTAAATCAAATGATACAAACCCCCCCCCAAAAAAATATATTTTAATTGCAGGTTGTAAGGCAACAAAATAGGAAAAATGCCAAGGGGGTGAATACTTTCGCAAGCCACTGTATATAGACATAATATGACATTTTAAATGTGTAATGGTTTTCTTCATCTGAACAAGAGGCGGACCAAAGCGCAGCGTGGTTATTTTGATTCATGTTTTAATAAATCACTTCACATGAACAAACTAACAAAAACAAGAACTGTGAAAACCCAAAACAGCCTTATCTGGTGCAAACACAAAGACAGGAACAATCACCCACAAACACAGTGACACCCAAGCTACCTAAGTATGATTCTCAATCAGAGACAACTAATGACACCTGCCTCTGATTGAGAACCATACTAGGCCGAAACATAGAAATACCCAAATCATAGAAAAACAAACATAGACAATCCCTGACAATCCCTGACATAAGTCTGTGTGTGTGTGTGTGTGTGTGTGTGTGTGCGCGCATGTGTGCGTGCGCGTGTGTGTGTGTGTAGGCCAATTTCTTTCGTTTTATAGCCCCTGTCACTTCTTTTTGTCATAAATCATAGTCTGTGAGTTAGAGTTTCAACACAGAGTCACTCCACTGTCAAACAATCAAAATCTGCATGTCTGAGAACAACATGGACGAGTAAACACAGATACACACACATGGTCTCTCCCTCTCACCCACAAACACACACGTGCATACACTTACACACACACACAAACACACAAACACACACACACACATACACACACACACACACACACACACATGCTCTCTTTCACTGCAATACACACACATGCATACACTTACATGCCCACACACTCATTCATATTCCCAGACAACATTATTTATTCTTGTGTCACTTCTCAGACTGATGGACAAGGTTTGTCATACAGCTCATACACTCAAGCAATCTTATAGTTCTTCTTCCGAGGCCACTGCACAGATCAAAAGGATCAGTCTTCCAGCATGTCAGTGATTTTCTCTCCTAAGTGCAGCTCTGGTATGCTTTATAGTATTCTTCAGTTCGGGATATGCCAGCTATCGAAGAAATGCTCCTTTCAATTTTTGGAAATAAGAGAATGATTGTCATGTATCCCTAATTCCGCATGCGTATCCCTAGCGTATATGGTTCAATAAAAGGTTTCCCCCACGGCAAAGAGAGAGAGAGATAGACAGAGAGAGGGAAGAGGGGAGACGTAGAGGGTGGATGGCTGGATTTGTGCATTGGATCCAGATGTGACTGGTCCTCGTTTCCTTTTTTTTGGATCCCTCTCTCCTTCTCTCTGATCCCTTTCTTTAGGTCTCCAATCTCTTTCTTTTCAATCCCTCTCCATCTCACCTGACCTCACCTTGCATTGTGATGGACATACCTTGTCTCCTCCTGTGACAAGTATACATGAGGGAGAGAAAGAGAGAGAGGGAAAGAGGGAGAAAGAGAGACAGAGAAAAAACACCTCTCACACCTCATTAGTGCATAGTCTCCCTCCCCTGTCTCTCTGGTGTCCCAATATCAATTAAGCTCAATCACGCTAATTATGAATGTGTTACCATGTGTTGTCTGTCTGCTCCATGTAGACGTGTAGCTTTCCTTCATGTTTACACCCAGGCCTCAGCTCTCAAAGCTCTGAACCCTAACAGGATAATTAGGCCTTGCAACAACAGGGAGCGTATTAAACACATAGTTCATACCTCTTCTATACTATGCTGAAACCAGGAGGAGTGTTGCTCCACACACACACACACACACGAACGCACACACACACACACGAACACACACACACACACACACACACCCAAACCCCCTGCAGCCAAAGTCATTTTCCAGAAATGTGTTTAAAAGACGTCTAATCGGGAGGAATGCTTATGTAGGCAAAGTCACAGCTCCCAGAATCCTCCCTGATTAGTATCTGCTGTGGGACAAGGGGCAAGTTGGCCAAGGACACTATGGATACAAACAGACAAAAACCCACAGACCAAAATACATTATTCCATATTCCCTTCTCCCCATTTGAGGTTTTAGTGGTAATTTGAGGCCTATTTTTCGCTCTCCCTCTCTCTTCTCTTTCTCTCTCTCTCTCCCTCTCTCCCTCTCACTCTCTTCTCTCTCCCTTCTCTCCCTTCTGTCTCTCTCTCTCTTTCTCTCTGTCTCTCTCTCGCTCTTTCGCTCTTTCTCTCGCTCTCTCTCTCTGTCTGTCTCTCTCTCTCTCTCTCTCTCTCAGTCTCTGTTGCTCATTCCCTCTGTGGTATGAGATTAAGAGATCTTGGCAGTGTTGTGCTGCCTTTTTGTTCAGTCTTATTTTTATTTGCATTCCAGCTTTTTATTTTTCCGCCTCGCCGTCTGTTGTGTTGGTTTTACCTCGTGAGATGGGGGTAGAAATGGTCCACCAGTTTTCCAAAAGTGGTCCAGCCTCATACAGTGAAAACCACACACACACACTCACACAACCACAGGCTCTGCCCCACCTTATCCTGACATTACAGTCCTCCACTGGCCCTCCTCTGAAAGAGATATATCTGAAGTTAGTGATGTCCCCATTCAGGATGGAAGTGGACCTTTATAAACATGGCATCCTCTTATAAATCACATAGACTTTTAAAACTTTTTGTTACAATAGATATTATCCGCTGTTTCGTAGTTGTTCTCATATTCCAGTTTGGATGTCAGTAGCACAAGTTTAGAGGGTTAATATACTGTGTAACTGTCAACAAAGATTACAGGTATAATTGTTTGAAGTAGACATTCACAGACACAGAGACACACACACACACAGACGTAGACATACTCACATAAGATCACACAGAGATGTAGAACACACAGATGTAGACCGACTCACAATACAGTCACACAGAGAACAAACACACACAAATGTCTTGTTCACAGGCTGTTGTGTGGCTTGTTGGGGTTCGTAAATCAGTCGTCCTTTGGTCTGATTCAGTCTTCCTGCCAACGGTGACCTCACTGTGCACACCTCATCTACTCATTCTGACGAGTCTCAGGGGGACCAGGGCTGCTTAAACGTTCCCAGACGTATCACCCACACACACATACACACACAGATAGACAGACAGACGCATACACACACACACAGGGAGGTGTGTTTCACAGGGTGATGAAGACACTGTCTGCCCTGCACATCCATGTTATGTACCACAGTGGTGATCATTGAAGGAAATGAGGGTTTGTAGAGCATTCAGCCCTGCATTACTACTACTACACACACACACACGCACACACACACGCTTACACTTCTGAAACACACACTTACGCTTCTGACACACAGCTCCAGTCCTAGTGGGGCATGCAACCCTTCTTGCATGCTTGAAATCATTGACCTCTGAGACCATTTACCTGGTTTCACAATTATAAGCCAGTAACTATATTTTTTGTCAAAATAGAGTTATTGACACAGCCTTATTCTGTTCAATAATATATATCTATATATGACTCTAAATACCCACATTCATGTTGTTAAGATCAAAGGAATACAATATAAAAATTGCTGCCACCATTCAAACCAATGAGGGTGCAGAACGTTAAAGCCAATTATCTCAGAATCATCTTCTTGCAGATAGAACCTAACAGCCCAAAGCTACACAGAGACACCCGAAGTCAAACTTAAATGAATAATTGTTTATTATCAGTGCGCTGGAGAGGTTCCAACCAACTCAATGCACTATTGTACACATGTCGATCAGGAGCTCTCACGAGGTAGTCCCGTTAGTTCTCTTATATACTGCAGACAAGTCATATTTGCATGATTTAGCTTATTCATTAGCTAATTCATCATTAACGTTTGCTTCATTCATGTGACCGACCAATACCGGGTCATGTATTTGACAGACCAATACCTCACGAGGCTTCTTTTCTAAGCTGAGACCTTGAAACTGAGATATCTTTCTTTCTCAAAACAAGGGTCTATCATATTTCTATTAAAGTAAGGGAAATCAACACATAAAACCAGACACTTCATATTTTCAAACCCTTCATTCTGGGTTATACAATCGAATTAGTATGGTAATACTATCATCACAGTAAAGGTTATACTTCTATTAATGGAAGTGTATTTATCAAAAAATACACACACATACACAGCATGTTAAATAACAAAATTAGAAAAACTAAGAAAAAAATACATGCTGCAGTCCATTTGGCATCCCCAACTTCCAAACAAGGATTCCAACCAAGTTGCAGGGGTCCCCTCTGGTTGTGGGGAATTATTCTTAGCAACAGTGGCAATGTGTTCGGTAAGATCAGTCATATTAGAAGAGTGATCTGGGACAAAAGTAAAACATTCATGGCCAATGATTGCCAAAAGATAGTCTGTTTTGCAGAGCCAAGTCTCTAGAGATCTCCCAAATTTGGTCCAGAGCACATGCATATTGGGGCAAGGTTAGCCCAAGCTAAAAATCTAGTGGCTCTGCTCACAATGTAGGGCCATAGCTATGTCTCTAGAAGCCTTGTCTTTCTAAATCATAATTAGGAGAATTTACTTGTGTGCAACCAAAACTCTGACAATAGAAACTTCAGAAAATATCATTTGTGTACAGCATCCTTTCTAACCCGTAAAAAATAAAAAGATCGTAGGGTAAAAACAAACAAAATGGCCAGGCCTTACTTAATTTGCGAGCTCCCTTAACAGCTGGATCCGGATAACTTGAACTGCTGTCCCAAGGCACTTGCCATAGGAAGCCTTTCAAAGGGAGAGATACAGAATTATTTATAAGCATGTAAAAAAAACTTTGCTTATATATAGAAGTATACATCAGACACATTAGATGATACAGTGTCCCATCAAGCTGAATAGGCACCTTCTAAAGTAAACAATCCCCTCTCTTGTAATCGTTGTCAGTTTGACCTGTTGCATTGAAATACAACTCTGTACAAACTGTCCTTGGGACATAAACTAGTCAAAATATGAAACCTGTTGTTTATGCCTCTACTGACTCCCCATCCCGCATGTGGGAGCGTAATCATCGCCTGACACTAATTAGCATAAAGCAACGGACATAAATATCCCTAGAAAATATTCCTATTCATGAAAATCACAAATGAAATATATTGAGACACAGCTTAGCCTTTTGTTAATCACCCTGTCATCTCAGATTTTCTAAATATGCTTTACAGCCAAAGCTAGACAAGCATTTGTGTAAGTTTATCGATAGCCTAGCATAGCATTATGCCTTGCTAGCAGCAGGCAACCTTGTCACAAATCAGAAAAGCAATCAAATTAAATCGTTTACCTTTGATGAACTTCAGATGTTTTCACTCACGAGACTCCCAGGTAGATAGCCAAAGTTCATTTTTCCCAAAATATTATTTTTGTAGGCGAAATAGCTCCGTTTGTTCTTCACGTTTGGCTAAGAAATCGCCCGGAAATTGCAGTCACGAAAACGGCAAAATATATTCCAAATTAGCTCCATAATATCGACAGAAACATGGCAAACGTGGAGTTTTTCAAATATCTATTCGATAATATATCCGTCGGGACAATTCGTTTTTCAGTAGGACCGATTGGAGTAATGGCTACCTCTGTATTTTACGCAAGAGTCACCCTGGGAGCCATCAGGTGACCACTTACGCAATGTAAGCCGCCTACGGCTATTCTTCAATATAAATGCGTAAAACTACGTCACAATGCTGTAGACACCTTGGGGAATACGTAGAAAGCGTAAGCTGGTTGATAGCACATTCACAGCTCAATAGGGACTCATTGGAACGCAGCGCTTTCAAAATATGGGGCACTTCCGGATTGGATTTTTCTCAGGCTTCCGCCTGCAACATCAGTTCTGTTATACTCACAGACAATATCTTTACAGTTTTGGAAACGTTAGAGCGTTTTCTATCCAAAGCTGACAATTATATGCATATTCTAGCATCTTGTCCTGACAAAATATCCCGTTTAAAACGGGAACGTTTTTTTTCCAAAAATGAAAATACTGCCCCTAGAGTCGCAACAGGTTTTAACAAACCTAACTAGGTCCTTCAAAAAGTTGGTGCTGGCTTATCAGTTCAACATTCGGTACTCAAAACATTTACTTGGATCTACTACATTCTGGACACAGTTCACTTAATGGAAAAAGATGATTGTTTTAGATGACATTACGTTCTTGCTTAATAAATAACTGGTGCCACCCAAACTATAGAATTGAGTAATACATTGTCAAAAACATGTTTTATTCAATTATTCATACCTCTGTCCCAAATTTCCTCATTGTGTCCTTTACCCACACTGTGTCCCTTACAGCCAGTTTGAGTAAAGTTTGTACTGGCGGCTATCTAATGTTCCACAGGAACCTTATCTCTAACCCAAACACCAGATGGCAGCCTCTAATTTAATATCAGTCCCAATGCTCAATCCCTCTATCTGTCATGTGACCTTGTATTGAAACATTTACTTCTTCAAATTGCTAAGACATTGCATTATTAGAATGCTATCTGAAAGCTCATTTCTATATACTCTGTTACTTTCACAAGTCTCCATATCTGTTTCTTTCAACTAGGACTCCCTTTCCAATAGGAACACCTCAATCACTACTGCTAATACACCCGGATCACTCTCAAACAATGTTCTGCTTTTCCCCATTACAAGGTTTAAAACAAAACAAACATGATAACTTTCTCCATATTAGAAGGCATTCTTTTCATTTTAGTACCTTCAAAAAGTTACTATATATTTTTATTACCAATCTCTGTTGAATATTCATTTTCTGCTTCAATATTTATTATTGTCTATTATTTTAAGATTCATATGTAATGCTTTGGAGGGATCAATATGTATTAACTGGGTTGGCACTGTCTATCAGTCCCCTGTAGATGGCGTGCTCTGTCCATAATAAGTCTGGCACCTGAGACAGCAGACAGTTTCCATTTTGCCTACTCACAAATTGGTTTAGAATGTCATCAGTTGGGATATCAACAAAAACTCCATCGGGAGTCAAATAAATTGTAATAATAAATTATTATTATTATTATAATTATAATTATTTTCCATTGTTCCTTCATCTTTATCCCTAGTAACCCATTATACATTTGTGTTACATCACAAATTCCTCCTCTGCACCAGTGTTCTTTTCATACAGGGGTTTACATATTCATTCGTGTTCTATTTAACAGCATATTCGGGGAAAATATTATCTTCTTTCAAATCTCCATACAGAATCGCTATAAATCTTATAAAACTTTATTGATTCACGTCCACATTGCAGCAACGATCACAACGCAGTAGCCCGGGGGTGCATATTGTCAAGGAAATCTCAGTGCCCGGGGGCATCAATGAACATTGTTACAGCCCTTACCCATCTCAACTGTTGCCCTCTCTCTCTCACACTGAAAATCTCAGTGTCCGGGGGTGTCAATGAACTTCATTGTTCAGCCCTTACCCATCTCAGCTGTTACTTTTCAATGGTTTCTCCTGTCAGTGCTCACTATGTGTAGATCGATAGGCGGTGGTGTACAGAACCCCTAGATAACGTTATACAGAGCCTTCGGTGTGTATTCAGACCCCTTGACTTTTTCCACATTTTGTTACATTACAGCCTTATGGATTATTCAAATGGATTAAATATACTTTTTTCTCAGATATCTACACACAATACCACATAATGACAAAGCAAAAACAGATTGTTAGAAATTAAAAATATAAAATATATAAATAATAACTTCTTTACATAAGTATCCAGACCCTTTGCTATGAGACTCGAAATTCTTAACCTTTTCACACGTACCAACAAATGGATGTGATCATTCTACAGTGGTCCCTGCAGTGTACACTCAAACCGGTGTGATTAGAACACTTATTTATAACGTCCAGTTTTGATTGACTCAACAATCAGCATTTGAGCTGGCCACACTGTTTTTTCTCAGAAACATTTTGCACAAACACAGTCCTTACACAGTCCAGAATGTAACCAGTATATTTTTGGATGCAATGTTCAGACATTCACAGAAGTAGCTACAGCATAACACAATCATTCAAACCGGAAAATGTAGGCTACATTTATCCTAGCACTAACTGAGGTAAGATTGACGTAACACAAGCGGTCATATTTGTATTTCTCTCGGCTGACAGAAACTACAATATAAATTAGCTAATAGCAATTACTATTTATAATTCAGGACATCACGGATGAGCTCACCATTGATCTAAATAATTGGGTAAAACACTTTCTAGAAATCTAAAGTAATCCGACGATGGGTAGTTTGTGCGTGCCGCCATGTTTGTTTTTTCGCATCAGCCCGAAGATAATAAGAGGAGACAAGATGAGTTTGGTTGAAGGGGGTATATTGTCTATGATCATTCACTTCCCTTCATTCACTTCCGGACATTTACCTGAAAGATGAGTGAACCATTCCTTCACCTCATTATAACATCTTTGGTCTGACAGATGTTTACGTGACACCCAGAATGCATTGTATAATGTCAACAAACATGGCGCCACACATAGCTGGCACATAGCTTAGCATAAGCTTATTATAATCAGTATAACCTTCAAAAATGATTTTATATACATCATAGGTGTCTGTATAATCTATGCAATAATCGGAATGCATTATTTGTCACCAGTACTTGAAAACATGTGAATAAAACTGTAAATACATTATGCTCCATACAAACATACATACATAATTATATACATACTGTATGTGCCTACAGTAGAAACAACAACACGATATACAGAAAATAAAGAACTTACTTTGATAGGAATGTACACATCTCCAAAGTTATTATTTGTAAGGAAAACAATAAGGAAGGCAATGAGAGCGCCAGCCAGAACATTTTCCAATTAGTGCAAGACTGCGCAAATGTCTGCATACTTGATCTGCGCAAACATTGGTGAAGTGTATGGGTTTGTCCGGCTCAGTAAAACCTCAAACATAAATTATCCGCAACGCTGAAATGGGCTACATCTTTTTGAATTAATGAGGAGGAGTTACACACCTAAATTCAAACTGTTGTTAGAAAATACAACTTGTTAGAAAATACTTTAAACTTAAGTTGAAACATACCCTACAGATAATTAGCAAGCAGCGCGTGTTAACTGTCCTGTTGTGTAATAATCACATTATGGAACAGTGAGCACATTCTGACATCAGGCGCATAAAACTACTCATGCTGGGGCGACCGTTACAGATATTTGGAACTCACGTATGAAAGGTTAAATGGGGGAAGTTTGGAACCACCAAGACTCATCCCAGAGATGGCCTCCCAGACAAACTGAGCAATCGGGGGAGAAGGGCCTTGGTCAGGGAGTTGACCAAGAACCCGATGGTCACACTGAAAGAGCAACCATCTCTGCAGCACTGCACCAATCAGGCCTTTATGGTGGAGTAGCCAGATGGAAGCCACTCCTCAGTAAAAGGCAAATGACATCCCGCGTGGAGTTTGCCAAAAGACTCTCAAACCATGAGAAACAAGATTCTCTGGTCTGATGAAACCAAGTTGAACTCTTTGGTCTGAATACCAAGCGTCATGTCTGGAGGAAACCTGGCACCATCCCTATGGTGGTGGCAGTATCATGCTGTGGGGATGTTTTTCAGTGGCAGGGACTGGGAGACTAGTTAGGATTGGGGTAAAGATGAAAGGAGCAAAGTAGAGCTGGGTAGTGAAAATCTGCTCCAGAGCGCTCAGGACCTCAGACTGGGGCGAAGGTTCACCTTCCAACAGAACAATGATCCAAGGCAAACAGGCAAGACAATGCAGGGGTGGCTTCGGGACAAGTCTCTGAATGCCATTGAGTGGCACAGACAGAGCACAGACTTGAACCCGATCGAACATCTCTGGAGAGACCTGAAAATAGCTGTGCAGCAACGCTCCCCATCCAACCTGACAAAGCTAGAGAGGATCTGCAGAGAAGAATGGGAGAAACTCCCCAAATACAGGTGTGCCAAGCTTGTAGCGGCATACCCAAGAAGACTCAAGCCTGTAATCACTGCCAAAGGTGCTTCAACAAAGGACTGAGAAAATGGTCTGAATACTTATGTAAATGTCATATTTTAGGTTTTATTTTTAATAAATTAGCAAACCTGTTTTTCCTGAGTCATTATGGGGTATTGTGTGTAGATTGATGAGGGGGAAATACTATTTAATCCATTTTAGAATAAAACTGTAATGTAGCAAAATGTGGAAAAAGTCAAATGGTCTAAAAACTTTCCGAAAAACTCAGCTCACACGTAACTGGTTGGGGTATCCATTCTTTCACGCACTCAGTAATCCTCTTTCACACTGGAGCTAGTCCCCTGACAGATCTCAGTCACTCAGTTATTAAAAGCTGCATTTCTATCTTATTATCCAAATTTCAATCAGCTTACTATCCATATTTCAATCTTAATAGTAATAATTTAAATCCATTTATTTTCCAAATTTAAATCAATGTCAAATCTTACAATCACACAACTTTCACATCCACATTAAGTTAGTACTATTCCCAAACACACTCGGTATTCTCCCCTATTACCCCATGTGCATCTTCTACGATTCTCTTGTCATTACTTGCTATGCACCATCTGTATCTTCAATGGTTCTCTTGCCGCTACTTCCTATACATATAAATAACACCCCGTATTCAAAACACCTTGTGTTATTTGTACCGGCTGTAGAATGTTTCCACTACACCCTCGCTCCAGTCTTCTCATAATAGCCTTCACTCTATAAGAACATGGGTACCTTCTTATGCGTTACTCGCCTTTATTTTTATATTTTATATACAGATTCATTTAAATTGACTTACTGAAATCAGTTGCCGTCCATCAATTGTTCGCGGATAATGTCTCCTCCTGGGCAGCTCCCACTTTTGGTCAGAGGGGAATTTCCCTCACGCTTTATAAAATGCGTTTTTTTCTCACAGACCCCACTGGAATGCGCCGCAGGCAGAATCAATCATCCTGTTCGTTGACACCCAATTGTTGTGGAAATTCTTACACATGGACACCCGAAGTCAATCTTAAATTATTCATTGTTCATTATCAGCGCACTGGAGCGGTTCCAACCAACTCAATTCACCATGTACACATGTCGATCAGGAGCTCTCACGGGGCAGTCCCATTAGTTCTCTTATATACTGCAGACAAGTCATATTTGCAAGATTTAGCTTATTCATAATTAATTAATCATTAATGTTTGCTTCATTCTTGTGACCGGCCAGTACTGGGTCATACATGTGACAGACCAATACCTCACAAGCTTCTTCTGAGACCTTGAAACTGAGAAATATTTTTTTCTCAAAACAAGGGCCTGGGCGTACTGCCAAATTGAAGATACTGATAGTGAGGATATATTCAGTCAGTCACTTGAATGAACACAGGAAACGTTACTAGAAAAGTGCAAAAAATGTCCTTAACACTAATTAAACCATAAGGGCCTAATCAAGGAGACATTATAGGTCTTCAAAAACCCCTGTGCTTTACAGGAGCACATTCATTGCTTATCTTCGACCATGCCATCTCATTATGAGACCAAAGCGAGAACATGAACAGTAAAAACGATTCATATAGTCCACTTTTCAAAAATACAACTTTTTCTCCCTCTGCACCCTCCTATCCTCCTGTCCTCCCTCCATCCATCAAAGCGTGAAGGCAGACACAGTCGTAAGGTTACGCTTCGAGAAGCTTCTGTGCAAGGTACTCTAGGGGCTGGAAAAACAGAGAGGTGATGACAACATTTATTATTCTTCCCACTGTAAGTCTTCACAGGTCAGTGGACAGAGCTGTTCAACAACATTTGGCAGCTAAACATGGCCCAGGTCTGCCTCCTATTTCAGCACCTCTTTGAGAGCGGACATCGACTGAAGACAGCCATAACTTTTACCTCTCTCTGTTTATATACATTGCCTGTGTGTGAGTGGGTGGATGGTTCGGAGGCGTGCTATACACAGCTAGGACATGTCCAGCCACAGTCCATAGAAGCAGACACACCGTCAGCCCTCACCCTCCTCTCACACACACACACACACACACACACACACACACCAAATGGGGCAGGATATGTAATGTGTTTAAACACTCACCTTTTGTCTTTTTCCTTTCCTCCTCCATCTTTGGCTCACTCATGAAACACTTTGTGTTCATGAAACACTTTTGTTATTTACTGTTGTTTATGTCGATTTGTTTATGACGTCAGTTGCATTACCCAACTCTGTTACAGATATTTTTCTGCCCAGAGTTTGTGTGTGTGTGTGTGTGTGTGTGTGTGTGTGTGTGTGTGTGTGTGTGTGTGTGTGTGTGTGTGTGTGTGTGTGTGTGTGTGTGTGTGTGTGTGTGTGTGTGTGTGTGTGTGTGTGTGTGTGTGCGTATGTGTGCGTGAGAGACAGACACACAGGGAGAATGTTGTACTAGAGGGGTGACATCATTGTTGGTTTGGCAAACAGAAACAGTGTCCTCGGAGTCATCAGTGAGATTTACAAGCAGCCATTGACTCATTTTATACTTCATTGACTCACACACACTCACACTTTATAGGCTGTTCTCTAATGGATCTCTGGGGCAATCACTGCTCAAAACACATGGGTTAATGGGTCTCTTTTAATTGTATTTTTCTCTTGTTCTCTCTTTCCCTCACTATCTCTCCGTAGGGCCCGCTCGGCATGGATGGCAAACCAGTGAGTATCTATTTGACAGTTGAATGAAACATCCTCTAATTTTACAGCAATCTTTTATTGATTTTAACTCTTTGACTCTCTCTCCTCTTCGTAGGGTCTCCCAGGTCATAAAGGAAGTCAGGTACGCTCATTCCTCTCATTCCTGCAGTGGTTATCATGTTGTTGGGAGTGGGACACACGTAAAAGTTACAGGGATATAATATAATATATATAATATAATATATATATGATATATAATAAGTCTGTGAACGTAGGCGATTATTGGAATCTGTAAGCCAGGTGACTTGTTTCTGCACGTCATCAGTCGTTATTTATTGTCCTAGTTGGAAAATACATCTATAGTGAGTTGGCGAGGTTACGATCAGTAGCAATCATGTAATCCTTCCAAAAGTTGTCCCAGCCTCTCCAGACCTCATTGGAGTCATGACTCAGCTCTGCCTGAGGACAGAGCACTGAAACCCCTATTCACTCCAGCCCTGGGGCCCATCTATCAGCCAGTCCCTGGTGGTACACTTCCCCAACACACTGCCCTACCCACACACACTCACTCAGGGAGAAAGGACATTGGGGATAGGGGGAATAGCCGAGGTGAAGAGAATGGGTTAGGAGAGCGGGAGAGAGGGTGAAAAAGAGAGAGAGAGAGTTTATGACTTTCGACAGAGGCTCTTTAAAAAGTCATTACTACAGCCACCTTGCTCAGCCTTGGCCACGAAGAGAGGACTCATTTATCCACTGAAACACTTGCAGAGCACTGAGAGCGGTTTGAATAGCACTCTCCAAACATCATTAATCAGTTGTTTCCTGCTAAAGAAGATGTCAAGCTGGGGTTGTCCTTTAAAGGGGCTTTCACAGCAATCAGAGCTCTGCCGTTAAAGTCAACCAGGTGTGGCACAGGCCTTCTTACTGTGTTTTTACTGATGGTCGTCCTCACAGCACACCACACCGTAGAGGAGGAGTGACAGGAGAGATGGATGTGAGTGGAAAGAGGGAAGGAAGAGAAAGGTGGAAGAAGAGAGGGGGATAAGGAGAGGGAGGTGGTAAAGAGAAAGGATAAATGGAGGATATGGAGTTAGAGAGGAATGATAAAAGATGCCCAGGGCAAGAGAGAGAGAGAAAACGAGACAGAAGAAGAAGAGTGAGAGGTTGGAGGTCCAGACAGCTTGGTGCCCTGATCTTCCCTCCCTCCTTTTCTCCAACTCTTCCCCTCTCTTCCTCTCTGTCTCTCTGGGCCTGAAGGAAATGGAAGAGAGCAGGAGTTAAGCTTCTCCCTGTCAACAAGTGGGGAATCGCATTACCCCTCACCCTTATCCCCTCTTTTCCCCTGGCGCTACCGTCTCTTTCCCCTCACACTATCCCTTCTTTTTTCCCCCTCGCACTTTTCCTTCACACTAACTCCCCTTCCCCCTCGCTCTACCCCCATCTCACCTAACAATATCCCCCCTTCTCCCTTCGCTCTATCCCCCCTTTTCCTTCACTCCAACCCCCTTCCCCCTCACTCTACCCCCTCTTTTCCCTTCACACTACACACTCTTTTACCCACGCTCTACCCCCTCTTTTCATCTCACACTTTTCCCCCTTCTCCACTCACTTCCTTTCCTTGTCTTACCCAGTGTAGGAGAGAAACACAGAAAGACTCTTTTTCACACACACATGCACACACACTCTGAGCTCAGCTCAACCTGTCGGCCTGGAGGACATTATTAGCAGATCTCCCCTACAGCTCTCCAGTATGGTCGATCACGGTGGGTTTGTGATCTCTCCAGTATGGTCGATCACAGTGGGTTTGTGATCTCTCCAGTATGGTCGATCACAGTGGGTTTGTGATCTCTCCAGTATGGTCGATCACAGTGGGTTTGTGGTCATAGCGCGGTCTGCGGTCAGGAACCACATTCACGGTCCCAGTGCCACCTGTCATCAGATAGATCAGTGTGCCTGAGAGGTGGGCGAGAGGATGGCCCGTAGTGAGGATTAGCTCATCTATGAGTCCACTGTCGATAAGTACTCAGCCAGTCAACCAGTCAAGTCATCCCTAACACACACAGCATGTCAAAATAGCGTTAGCTCAGTCAAAGCATAGCTTCAGTGCGCTGTGGCTGCCAACCTCTTAGCGATAATAGCGAATGGTTCCTCTCCAGTCTCCATACCGAACAACACAGTTCTACCACATTACATGGAAAAGTAATTCTCTGCGGGAGGGGTGGAAGAATGTACGTCTTGGCCTTTGAATTGTATTTCTCATTACCTCAGAAACCCTTCAACAGGCTTTTTAATCAGTCGGCAAACATTAGCGAAAGTCGCTAAATGTTTGCGAAAAGAGCTCAGGTCGTTTTTACGCTGGCTCACGTTCAGAGACAAAACTTTTAAACTCCCTATGACTTTCGACAAGGTGTATTTCTGTGAGTGACATGGATATATGGGGCAAAATCATCACATTCTGTTTGATTGAATGCCATCCCCTGGTTGTTAATAGTGAATCAGGGAGATATGTGCCTTATTGTTGGAGTTAGATCACCCCAGAGTCTTCTTATTAAGCAGAAGGTTTTAAAAAAAGATCCTGTGGGGATATACATTTTTCCCCCGCAGTTGAACAGCATCAAACACAGATTTGTAACAACTGATTTTTCTCTCGTTATCTCTCGTTTTTTCTCCAGGGACCAGTGGGACTCAAGGGAGATAAGGTATGTTCAAATATAGAACTTTACCTCACTCCCAGCTGTACTGTGTGCAGAATCCAGAAGGATGTGCATCCTGTGCATGGATTGTGCACATTGACTGACAGATGGACACACACACACACACGCGTTCTCAGACACCTTCTATCAAACAAGCCGTATTTTACACAAAACACCCACACACGCTCTCAATCCCCCTTCCGCACACACATTCTCACATGTCTCCTATCCAAGAGCACATAGATTACCTGGCCTGCATGTACTGTACAGAGCTCATATATTAGCTGCAGTCAGAGATCTCTCATGTCAGGACATGAACCGGTTCACAGCCCTGTAGCACTGTACTGTAGCATACTGCCAAGATCCCATCCACCTCTTTTTCAATGATACTCACACACTGTCACACTTTGCCCAGCCCAATATGTTTGAAATGGATAGCACTATATTGGACCAATGGATGACTCTGTGTTTGTGTGTTTGTACATGCTAGCGCGCGCGTGTGTGTGTGTGTGTCATATGCGTGTGTGGAGCGTTTAAGCATGGTCACAGGAGCAACACAAGTGTGGTAAAGTGAACAGCAATTTGGAATGACGGATGATGCGAAGGTTCCGGAAAATGGGCTGCCGTTCTGTAATCTCCATAGCCCTGTTACGAGAACACAGAGCCCAAATCCACCTCATCTGAGCAGCAGCAACACTCTCCTCTCAACAGCTTCCATTGTGGGAGATGATTCATGAATCCATATTTCATTGGCTTTGCAGATGGTGGCTTTGGTTTACTTACTGTAGCATCACCGCTAATTGTGTCGTTTCCCTGCTGTCAACTGTTCCAAATGTAGACCGAAGTGTGTGTGGCCGAAATGAATAATGACTTTAGAAATAAAACGTAACACCCACCCCATTACTGTTGTTCAGGGACAAGACATCGAGGTAGTGGAGGAGGACTGTACATTCTTGGGTGTTGTATTTAACCACACGCTACAACGGGGGAAATGCACAGAACAGATTTATAAGAAAGGACCGTTGAGGCTCTAATTTTGAAGGAAGCGAACCTCTTATAATGGTGATTGTCACATCCTGACCTTAGTTCCTTTTTTATGTCTCTATTTTAGTTAGGTCTGTGCGTGAGTTGGGGTGGGCATTCTATGTTTTTGTTCTATGTTTTGTATTTCTGTGTTTGGCCTGGTATGGTTCCCAATCAGAGGCAGCTGTTTATCGTTGTCTCTGATTGAGAACCATACTTAGGTAGCCTGTTCCCACCTGGTGTTTGTGGGTAGTTATTTTCTGTTTAGTGTGTTTTGCACCTGGCGGAGCTGTTTCGGTTGTTTCTTTTGTTCCTTGTTGTATTTGGTGTTCAGTTTATTAAAATAATGAACACTTACCACGCTGCATCTTGGTCCTCACCTTCTTCCACCAACGGTCGTTGCAGTGATCATGTTTTATTGTCACTATTTTACAAGTCCTTCATTGAAAGTGTCTTAAAGGTGCATTGTAACTGTTTTTATCTCAATATCAAATCCTTTCTGGGTAACAATTAAGTACCTTACTGTGATTGTTTAAAATGAAAATGGTCAAAAAGAAAGAATTGCTTCTTAGCTAAGTGCAATTTCTCAAGCAAGAATTTAGCTTGGACTGTCTGGAAGTGGTCTGAGGGGCCTAATGGGGTGGGTGTGTAACCTGAACTAGCCGTTATTGGCAGAGAAGAGGGCAAACTCTCTCTGTTATTGGTCTGTTGACTTAAGATGTCACCAGATGGCTAAAAAATATCCAACCGAGCCAAACAAACTACAATTTCAGGCGGTCTTTTCAAATAGCTCTTACACTAAAAGTTTATTATCATAATTTGCACAACTTCTCAGTATTATTCTCAGGAAATATATATAATATGGGAAAATCACGTATTTGAGAGCCCTGCTCCTAGCTCTGCAAGTAAGGTGATGGGTGTCAAGCAGACAGGTCTGGAGGTCATCTATGACAAAAGAGCCCTCACTACGGCCCACAAGGTACAGCTGGACCTCAGACATCCTCTTTACCAGGAGTTTGAGCTACTCCCCTCGGGGTGACGTTATAGGGCCCCAGGGTACAAAATGGATAGAGCCAAGCAATCCTCTGTCTAAGTAGCATTAAGGCTTCTGAATGTTTTAAACCAACCACCAGTAGGAAGGTGGCCTACAGTTGAAATTTAGTTGACAGAATGTACTGATATATAGTGTACAGATTAATCATTGACCTCTCGTGAATTGTACCTTTTCTACCTGCATGTATTGTCAGTAAGTCCTTATCTATATTTCATTATGTGTATTTATGTCTGCACAGTGCAGCAACCCAAATTTTCCCACAGGGATAATCAAGCCATTGTCTTTTTTTGTGTTGATGGTTGTTCTCCATTTGTGTGTCCTCTACAGGGTGACCAGGGAGACATTGGGCCCAGGGTAAGTTTCTCTCCCTCTCTAAACCTGTTTCCCTATCTCGCTCACTCTCTCTGACTGTTGAACTGAACAATGTAGGGTATGCATAGAGCATTCAGAAAGTATTCAGACCCTTGACTTTTTCCACATTTTGTTATGTTATAGCCTTATTCTAAAAGGTATTAAACAATGTATTTTCTTCTCAGCAATCTACACACAATACCCCATACTGGCAAAGCGAAAACAGGTTTTTAGACATTTTTGCAAATGTATTAAAAATAAAAAACAGAATTACCTTATTTACATAAATATTCAGACCCTTTGCTAGGAGACTCGACATTGAGCTCAAGTCCATTGACCACCCTTGAGATGTTTCTGCAACTTGATTGCAGTCCACTTGTGGTAAATTCAACTAATTGGACATGATTTGGAAAGGCACACACCTGTCTACATAAGGTCCCACAGTTGACAGTGTATGTCAGAGCAGAAACCAAGCCTTGAGGTTGAAGGAATTGTCCGTAGAGCTCCGGGACAGGATTGTGTCGAGGCACAGATCTTGAGAAGGGTACCAAAACATTTCTGCAGCATTGAAGGTTCCCAAGAACATAGTGGCCTCCAACATTATTAAATGGAAGAAGTTTGGAACCATCAAGTTTGGAAACACCTCTCCTCCTAGAGCTGGCCGCCCGGCCAAACTGAGCAATCGGGGGAGAAGGTCCTTGGATAGGGGGGTGACCAAGAACCCAATGATCACTCTGACAGAGCAACAGAGTTCCTCTGTGGAGATGGGAGAACCTTCCAGAAGGACAACAATCTCTGCAGCACTCCACCAATCAGGCCTTTATGGTAGAGTGGCCAGACAGAAGTCACTCCTCAGTAAAAGGCACATGACAACCTGCTTGGAGTTTGCCAAAAGGCACCTAAATGAACTCTCAGACCATGAAAAACAAGATTCTGTTTTCAGTGGCAGGGACTGGGAGCAAAGTACAGAGAGATCCTTGATGGGAACCCGGACGTGAACTTGATCGAACATCGCTGGAGAGACCGGTGCAGGAACGCTCCTCATCCAACCTGACAGAGCTTGAGAGAGTCTACAGAGATGTAGCGTCGTACCCAAGAAGACACGGGGCTGTAATCGCTTCCAAAGTTGCTTCAACAAAGTACTGAGTAAAGGTTCTGAATACTTATGTAAATGTGATGTACGTATATAAAATATATAAAATGTTTTTTGCTTTGTCATTATGAGGTATTGTGTGTAGATTAATGAGGGGAAATTAACAATGTAATACATTTCAGGATAAGACTGTAACGTAACAAAATGTGGAAATGTCAAGGGTTCTGAATGCTTTCTGAATGTACTGTACGTACAGTATACTGTATGTATGCACCTGACCTGAGGAAATTCAAGCAACGAGGGTGCTTGTTTGAATAAAGCACCTTAACTCCTGTTCTCCAACTCTGTTCTCCAACTCTTGTTTACGTCCCAAACTCTATCATCTGTTCTCTGGCTCCATCTGTCTCCCCTCCCTCCCTCCCGTTCCCCCTCTCCCTGCATATTAGGGTAATTGGCCATCCCAAATGGAGAAAAAAGGCGACGGGGAGAGGGTGGAGGGGAATTGGCTCTGTGGAGTATTTATAACATCTGAAAAACACTCCTCTCTCATCGTTCATCACTGCCTTGTTAACACATGTATATGCACAGAAAGACATTACCGGTCTTTACACACACCGTTTACACACTGTATAATTCCTCTGATCATTTAGGCGAGGCGGTGTGTGTGTGGGTGCGTGAATTTCTGCGTGTTTTCCCAACGTGGCTAGCATGACGGCCGAACCCAGAACTCACTCTTCCTCTTCTGATGAGGTTTTAAAAGCTCCCCCTGTTCCAGTCAAATATAAGAAATGAAGCCATTTAAGTATGGTGGAAAAACTTATATGTCACCGTGGAAACCCCAAACTAGGACTCCGAGCCAGAACTAGCATCCCGAGGGGACCGGTCTCCTCCAAACCATCTCTTTTTACATTGTGGGGGTAATCTCTCTCTGCATCTGGAGTATGCTGTCATTGTTGCCTTTTCATGATGTGATATCATCCATCCCTGTATTTAACATCTATATAATTATCTCCTACTTTACACAGTGCAGGTCCAAAAACTGCTCCCCTGGGGACATCTGGTGTGGACGATTCTGTAAGAAGTCATGGCCTTAGATTAACAGTTTTACAGTCCTGTATATCTTATCACTGTGCTTAATGAGGTTACTCTGGGTTAGGTGACAGATTACAGGCAAACGTTGTCTCCTACCTACTGTCGGTAAGAGCCCTTCTTTATATACTCAGCTACTGCTCTCTCTCTCTCTCTCTCTCTCTCTCTCTCTCTCTCTCTCTCTCTCTCTCTCTCTCTCTCTCTCTCTCTCTCTCTGTCAGAGGCTGCATCCCAAATGGTACCCTGTTCCCTATATAGTGCACTACTTTTGACCATATATGGGAACTAGGGTGTCATTTGGGATGCAACCACTGTCTCTCATTCACATCTCATTCTGAACCACACTGGTGTTTGTGAGGTATTGCGAGCTATTGCTATTTACATGTCAACGAAGGACAAACCCAGTGGTATTTACGGCGCGGTCGGCAACATTGATGAAATTCCTGACTTTTATCTAGCCATAAGTCCCTTTGGTTTCCCAGCCTACCAGCCAATCCTGCTCGATCTTGCGGTAATTTTCTGTGTGGTAATGAATCCCTTTGGCATTATGCGTCAGCTATTGCGCCAAGGGATAAACAGTACTTGGATGCGGCGCCTGTAGCTGCGATCTGCCTGGGTAACTTTAGAGCCACAAAGGATTGCTTTAGAAGCACACGTTTTGCCAAAACAAAGCAGCTCGCAGCCTGCTACAATATTTGCAGCTTGGCACGTTGCTCGTTGATTGGGCGTTGATAGATTAGGTGACAAGTGTCAGCCAATTAGCGGGATGGGACTCTCAGTCAGTATATGCTGCTGAATGAGAGTTTTGGGGGTATACATATCAACTTGCATGTGTCGTCTGTGTTAACAGGACTTGATAATATATTGATGTAGACAGTAGGAGCACACACAACCAATGTGGTCCTGTGTGGCTCAGTAGGTAGAGCATGGCACTTGCAACGTCAAAGGTTGTGGGTTTGATTCCTGCTGGGGCCACCTATATGTATATATCTATGCTGCCAGTGTTGGCCAGAAAGTGAGCTCAGATCACATACACATGATGGCAGAGACATTAAAAGATACTCAACAACCCATGATGGCAGAGACATTAAAAGATACTCAACAACCCATGATGGCAGAGACATTAAAAGATACTCAATAACCCAGAATGGCAGAGACATTAAAAGATACTCAACAACCCAGAATGGCAGAGACATTAAAAGATACTCAACAACCCAGAATGGCAGAGACATTAAAAGATACTCAACAACCCAGAATGGCAGAGACATTAAAAGATACTCAACAACCCAGAATGTCAGAGACATTAAAAGATACTCAACAACCCAGAATGGCAGAGACATTAAAAGATACTCAACAACCCAGAATGGCAGAGACATTAAAAGATACTCAACAACCCAGAATGTCAGAGACATTAAAAGATACTCAACAACCCAGAATGGCAGAGACATTAAAAGATACTCAACAACCCAGAATGGCAGAGACATTAAAAGATACTCAACAACCCAGAATGTCAGAGACATTAAAAGATACTCAACAACCCATGATGGCAGAGACATTAAAAGATACTCAACAACCCAGAATGGCAGAGACATTAAAAGATACTCAACAACCCAGAATGTCAGAGACATTAAAAGATACTCAACAACCCAGAATGGCAGAGACATTAAAAGATACTCAACAACCCAGAATGGCAGAGACATTAAAAGATACTCAACAACCCAGAATGTCAGAGACATTAAAAGATACTCAACAACCCAGAATGGCAGAGACATTAAAAGATACTCAACAACCCAGAATGTCAGAGACATTAAAAGATACTCAACAACCCAGAATGGCAGAGACATTAAAAGATACTCAACAACCCAGGATGGCAGAGACATTAAAAGATACTCAACAACCCAGGATGGCGGAGACATTCAAATATACTCAATAACAATAACAAAAACAGCCACCACAACAGAATGATATCACGATGATTTTACTCGAGGCTGTTCAAAGCACCTTTGAAGAAGGTCGACAAACATTCTAGCTCAAGAGGCTCTCCATCTTTAAGACAAGACTCTTGCCTATTGCGTCCCAACAGGAAGCAACTGTGTATTTAGGTTCATCTTCAGACTGCGATGAAAGACATGCCATGGTGGGGTTTTATCCCAACCCAAGCTGTCCTCTCTCTTTCCCTCAGTGTGGGTGAGATAGATGGCATGGTGGATAGGAGCTTAGAAGCTAGACAATTTTTTTGTCTTACTGTCAGCCTGATGTTGGAAGAGTAGGATCTAGAGTTTTCCACACACACACACACACACACACACACAAACACACTGAGCCATGTGGTCAGAAGGAACCCAGGTTGTACAGTGTGCATGAGGTGTAGGGGAGATGAGTGTGTGACACCCTTTCACTCTATAGTCAGACTCTGTGCTATAAGAGATGATCAAATGTGGTCTTCACGGTAGGAATGAGTGAGTGAACGAGACAGAAGAGAGGGGGGAAAGAGAGGCTGTGGTGTCGGAAACCTCAGCTGTCCAACGATCGCCGCAGCCCACTAACAGAAAACTTATGACCAGACTGGCATATCTCTCTCTCGTTCTCTCTCTCCCTCTCTTTATCTCTCTCCCTCTTGTCTCTGTTCGTCTTTTGCTTTCTCTATCTTTTCTCTCTCTCTCTCCCTCTCTCTCTCTCCCTCCCTTTTATTTCCCCTCGCCCACCAACTCTCTCTATCCCTCTCTCTCGTCCCTCTCTCATCCCTCTCTCTCGTCCCTCTCTCTCGTCCCTCTCTCTCATCCCTCTCTCTCGTCCCTCTCTCTCGTCCCTCTCTCTCGTCCCTCTCTCTCTCCCTCTCTCTCGTCCCTCTCTCTCGTCCCTCTCTCTCATCCCTCTCTCTCGTCCCTCTCTCTCGTCCCTCTCTCTCTCCCTCTCTCTCTCTCCCTCCCTTTTATTTCCCCTCGCCCACCAACTCTCTCTATCCCTCTCTCTCGTCCCTCTCTCTATCCCTCTCTCTCTCTCCCTCCCTTTTATTTCCCCTCGCCCACCAACTCTCTCTATCCCTCTCTCTCGTCCCTCTCTCTCATCCCTCTCTCTCGTCCCTCTCTCTCATCCCTCTCTCTCGTCCCTCTCACTCGTCCCTCTCTCTCGTCCCTCTCTCTCGTCCCTCTCTCTCATCCCTCTCTCTCGTCCCACTCTCTCGTCCCTCTCTCTCGTCCCACTCTCTCGTCCCTCTCTCTCGTCCCTCTCTCTCATCCCTCTCTCTCGTCCCACTCTCTCGTCCCTCTCTCTCGTCCCTCTCTCTCGTCCCTCTCTCTCATCCCTCTCTCTCGTCCCACTCTCTCGTCCCTCTCTCTCGTCCCTCTCTCCCATCCATTTGTTTTGTTTTGTAAGGGAACTCAAACAGAGTTGCTGGTCTCCATATGAGTTATCTGCCGACAGACTCTCTGTTCTGTTCTGCTTGAGAGGAAATGATCATAGTTACTGTCTGTTGGACTCCAAACACAACCTCCTCTGTGGGTTTAAAGAGATGCATTATTATAGAGTGAGTCACACATATATTGGTTTACAAAGAAAGAAAGGGACATATACAGCAAATAGGTACAGACTGGTTCACATATACTTACATATGGATTTCTTGGAGAGTGGATAGATTATAGAAAGGTCCAAGCCCCGACTATACATGATTATTTATTGTTGGTGCTATTTGATGACTATTTAGTGTACTCTACAGCTATGTCTCACTGGGTATGAAGAGATATGAGTACCGGTAGTATACAGATCAATCCTTCTACATTTGAACATTATAGACACCCATGTGGCGAATGGATTGTCACACACCTGTTAAACGTTTACCTTAGCCACATGGTGCTCCACCTTTCCTCCGACAGGTGACTCACCCTCCTCTGTGTTTCTCCCCTCTCCTCCCCCCTCCTCCCCCAGGGTCCTCCTTCCCACAACTCATACGCAGGTCTGCACAGTAATCAGATCCTGACCGTTAAGGTTTGTCCCTCGTGCCCCTCCATAGCCTTGTTCTCCCAGCAGGCCTCTGCTGACCTGCCTGTCTCTCTCCGCTGGACTACAGTTGCTGGGTCACCTTTGACCTCTCAACTCTGACCTATCAACCCTGACCTCTTACCTGGAAGCTTACTCTGTCAGTCTCTCACTTCTCAGCACCTCACTCTGTCTCTCCTTGGAGAATGGAGGGAGACTTCAGCCTGAAATCGGTCCCCGACTTATTTAACCACCGATTTCTTGATATTTCTTTCTTTCTGTTTCCTTTCCCTCTATCTCTCTTTCTCTATCCACCGCTCTGTGACTTTCTTTTTCCATCTTCTGCTCTGCACCTTCTCTGTGCTTCCCTCCATCCCTACTCTTCCTTTTTTCTCTCTCTTCCTCCTCCTCTGTTCTCCTGGTTCAGATGGTCTTTCCCCGCTATGACCACGGCTTTATGTCTGGTGACCAGTCCAACTTTCAGAGACGCTTGATGAAGGTACACCTCCACTAAGGCATGTGTGCACCTCTAACCACCTTTAACCCGTTCACTGCTGGTTGATATCTCTTATTCACTGCTTGATATCATGTCTCTCACCTTTTTCTTCATTGTAGCGCTCTCTCTCTCTGTTGTCATCTCTCTGCTGCTTTCTCTCAGTTCATTTATCTCCTCATGCACATGTGCTGTGTTCTGTTTAATGTGCGTGTGTGCGTGCGTGTGTGTGTGCGTGCGTGTGTGCGTGCGTGCGTGTGTGTGTGTGTGTGTGTGTGTGTGTGTGTGTGTGTGTGTGTGTGTGTGTGTGTGTGTGTGTGTGTGTGTGTGTGTGTGTGTGTGTGTGTGTGTGTGTGCGTGCGCGTGCGTGCATGCGCGTGTGTGTGTGTGTGGTGTGGTGTTTCTATGGTGCCTATTTCGTAACATGACAAAACTAATAGAAAACATATCAGGAAAACTACAGGGCCACATGTTAGAGCGGGTTTAGGATTGTGTGCTTTTCATTATATTGGGAATAGAACAGCTTTGTTGGTGGAGTCCTCTGCCTTCCAGAACTATGTTAATCATCTACGCAGGGAAACGGGCCTAGAGTCTGGTGGATGAAGACCTTGATAGAATCAGTCTAAATGAAAAGGCCCTTGTCTCACACATCTCACCACAACACACAGGCCCAGACCAGCACATACATTATGTCTGTGATTGAGGATGCTGGGAATATCCATGTGAATACCATGAGAAGACTCTGGTTTAATGGAATGGATTTAGTTATACAAGAACCGAGCAGGGAAACATTAACATGAAAAGGGCTTATTTTAACCGTTAGATTACTTCACCACGGTGTGAAAATACTGGTGTGGTAATTTATTAGTATTTTATTTGACCTATATTTAACTAGGCAAGTCACTAAGGAGATGCCTAAGTGGGATGTAGCGCTAAGTGGGTTAAGGGAAATTCTGATCTGGCGAGGAAGGACGTTTTTGCCTTGTAAATTGTAATTCCATTGGTAAAATACCCTTTCATGTGTTGTGGTTCATTTTGGCTAGAGCAATTAAATGAAACACTTCATTTCACAGTTCAGTTAATGTTGTGTTTAATACTTAGTTAACACATCTCGTGCCTGGGAGAGTTTACATGTGTACGTTTGGGTGTGTTTGTGTGTGTCATGTGGTAAATAATGTATTTACCATTCTGGAGAGAAAAACAAAACATTTGTGTGTGTGTGTGTGTGTGTGTGTGTGTGTGTGTGTGTGTGTGTGTGTGTGTGTGTGTGTGTGTGTGTGTGTGTGTGTCCGTCACCATCTTTTCTAATTTCTTCTACCATGATTTCCCTCTCTTATCCCTTTGTTGTCGTCCTGCAGGGTGACCAAGGGTCCCCGGGCCCCAGAGGCCCTCCTGGGAACACAGGCAAGGACGGGCCCCGCGGCCCAGCTGGAGAACAGGTATCAGCATTACCTTACACACACATATAAACACATACAGGTAAAGGTAGAATAGACAAATGTAACCCATATGCACGCACACACACCACGCGCACACACACACACACATCATTTCCCATTGTCTCCGTCACTTTCTCCTCCCTTATTCCCCCTCGCTCTCTTTCTCTCTCTCTCTCTCTCTCTCTCTCTCTCTGCCTCCATTTACCAATACTGTGTCCTCTCTTAGTTCCATGCAGCTGATGATGGAGAACTAGGTTACCGCCACTGAGTTTCTGGGTTTCCAACACCTGTCATCAGTAGCTGTTGACCACAATAGTGTTGACCTGGTCATGTTGACCACATGGGCGTGACAGTGAGAGACAGTGAGAGACAGTGACAGGATGGTGAGGGGAAAGGGTGTAATAAGAGTGCAGTGAACCCACGTCGACAGAGCCTACTGTGGCTGCCAGCGAGCTGCGGCTTACTTAAAACAGCCTAAAATAAACCTCATCTGGTTCCTGTAATAGAAGGCCACAAAGTGATCCAGCTAGCCCTAGTCTCCCACCAGTCGGCCCTACCCAAGCTCTATCACTCTGTGCCCCTGTAACAGATATGGCACTCTCTCTGGGTTCACCCACAGTTTTACTGCCTCACCGAACAATAGATCTTTAGCCTTGGGCCGCCACTGTTTCTCTAGATTAACTTTAAACCCGCCTGGGGATATTTCATCTGGAGCCACTGCCTCAAACTGTGGTTGGAGATCAGTGGGACGAGGAGCCGGGGTAGGGGGTTTAGGTCATTTGTGTTTATCCAAGATCACAAACGAATGCACTGTTACCCATATTGGCAGTTGGCATGGTGTCAAAGCTGGACTGTGATGAAAAATGTCGGTTAGACAGGGCACGAGGAGGGCTGGCTGCAAAACAAATACGGAGCAAAGTGCAGAGACGGACAAAAGAAAACAGACTTGAGTCATAAACGAGGGTGTAAACAAATTGCTTGTCCTTTTATTTAACATAGTCCCGTTGCAGAGCAGAAAACAACAAAACAAATCAACGTGGAGGCTGCTAGCCCCGTCCATGTTGTAGACAGATGTATGAGTGAGAGAAGCAGAGGAGGAAGAGGGGATCTGTTGTTCTGTTCTTTCTCCCTAGTGAATGACCTCAAACCCTCCTCGTTACTGAGACAGGGAGAGCGAGAGAAAGAGAGAGAGGGAGGGAGAGGGAGAGCGAGCGAGCGAGAGAGGAAGAGTGGGGGGGGGGGGGGGGGCAGAGAGAAAGCACATAGGCCGTTCTGTGGCATCGGATAATAAGAGAAGGAGGGTAAAAGGAGAGGGGGTTCAGAGGACTTGAGAAAAGATTGCCCAGTGGCATCGAAAGGTAAGAGACAGGAGTGGAAAGAAGAGAAGAGTTATGGGTGAGAGGGGCACAAGAAAATGATACGGTCCAAAGGTGAAGGGTGAGGGGAGAGTGTGTGGGGCGGTGTGCGTACATGCCTGCACCCATACGTTTAGAGTGGAGAAGGAAGCCAGATGGAATACACCCTTGTTTTCAAGTAGGCAATGGAGAAAATGGGATATATGAGGAGAGAGTTAGCGTAACTTCACATTCCTAATAATATTTGTTACTGTAGAGCAGTAGGTGCTTGAGTGTGTAGATAAACAGACAACGTGCCTAAGAGACAAAGCTCTGTCTGTATGAGGGGCTACGTACATGGAACATCTCTCCAGGCCTGGCCTCTCCATGGATTATTTCAACACGCATGGTTCTACACCAAGCATACAATTCATCCACCTGGGACACACACACAAGCACACACACGTTTGTTTTACTATCCTTGTGGGGAACAAACAATTGATTCCCATTCAAAATCATATTTTCCCTAACCCCTAACTCTAACCCTAACGCTAACCTTTAACCTAACGCTAACCTTTAACGCTAACCTTTAACCATAACCACAAATCCCTAACCCTTAAAACCTACAAAGGGAAACGCAACCAGCTGCCCAGTGACATGAGCCTGCCAGACGAGCTAAATTACTTCATGCTCGCTTCGAGGCAAGCAACACGAATGTGAGCATCAGCTCTGTGTGATCACGCTCTCCCTAGCCGATGTGAGTAAGACCTTTAAACAGGTCAACATTCACAAGGCGGCAGGGCCAGACGGATTACCAGGACGTGTACTCCGAGCATGCGCTGACCAACTGGCAAGTGTCTTCACTGACATTTTCAATCTGTCCCTGACTGAGTCTGTAATACCAACATGTTTCAAGCAGACCACCATAGTCCCTGTACCCAAGAACACTAAGGTAACCTGCCTAAATGACTACCGACCCGTAGCACTTTAAGTGCTTTAAAAAGGCTGGTCATGGCTCACATCAACACCACTATCCCAGAAACCCTAGACCCACTCCAATTTGCATATCGCCTCAACAGATCCACCAATGATGCAATCGCTACTGCACTCCACACTGCTATTTCCCACCTACACAAAAGGAACACCTACATGAGAATGTTATTCATTGACTACAGCTCAGCGTTCAACACCATAGTGCCCTCAAAGCTCATCACTAAGCTAAGGACCCTGGGACTCAACACCTCCCTCTGCAACTGGATCCTGGACTTCTTGACGGGGCGCCCCCAGGTGTTAAGGGTAGGTAACAACAAATCTGCCACGCTGATCCTCAATATGGGGGCCCCTCGTGGGTGCATGCTCAGTCCCCTCCTATACTCCCAGTTCATTCATGACTGCTTGGCAAGGCACGACTTCAACACTATCATTAAGTTTGCCGACAACAAAACAGTGATAGGCCTGATCACTGACAACGATGAGACAGCCTATAGGGAGGAAGTCAGAGACCTGGCCGTGTGGTGCCAGGATAACAACCTCTCCCTCAACGTGATCAAGACAAAGGAGATGATTGTGGACTATAGGAAAAGGAGGACCGAGCACGCCCCATTCACATCGATGGGGATTTAGTGGAGCAGGTTGAGAGTTTCAAGTTCCTTGGTGTCCAGATCACCAACAAACTATCATGGTCCAAACACACCAAAACAGTAGTGAAGAGGGCACGACAAAGCAGGAGACCGAAAATATTTGGTTTGGGTCCTCAGATCCTCAAAAAGTTCTACAGCTGCACCATCGAGAGCATCCTGACTGGTTGCATCACTGCCTGGTATGGGAATTGCTCGGCTTCTGACCGCAAGGCACTACAGAGGGTAGTGCGTATGGCCCAGTACATCACTGGGGCCAAGCTTCCTGCCATCCAGGACCTCTATACCAGGCGGTGTCAGAGGAAGGCCCTAAAAATTGTCAAAGACTCCAGCCACCCTAGTCATAGACTATTCTCTCTGCTACCACATGGCAAGCAGTACTGAAGCGCCAAGTCTAGTTACAGAAGGCTTCTTAACAGCTTCTACCACCAAGCCATAAGACTCCTGAACAGCCAATCAAATAGCTACCCAGACTATTTGCATTGTCCCCCTTCCCCCTCTTTTACATTGGTGCTACTCTCTGTTTATTATCTATGCATAGTCACTTTAACTCTACCTACATGTACATATTACCTCAATTACCTCGACTAACCTGTGCTCCCACACATTGACTCTGTACCAGTACCCCCTGTATATAGCCTCGCTACTGTTATTTTAACTATTTGATATTTTTATTTTTAACTTATCTATTTTTTCATTTAACACTTATCTTTCTTAAAACTGCATTGTTGGTTAAGGGCTTGTAAGTAAGCATTTCGGTGGAAGGTGTTGTATTCGGCGCATGTGACAAATAAGATTTGATTTGATTCGATTGGAAACCCTAACACTTGACCCCAAAACTTAACCCTTAACCCTAATTCTAACCCTAAACCTGAACCCTAAGCTTAAAATAGCCTTTTCTCTTGTGGGGATGGGCAAAATGTCCTTGTTCTATTATCCCTGTGAGGACTTCTGGTCCACACAAGGATAGTAAAAACCAAACACACACACACAGTCAAAAATTGCATTTGGTGGATTCATTCTGATCACCATTGGATTCCAGCCAAGATGTTTGAAAGGGAAGATGCTCTGTGTTTGTTTGTGTATGGTACCTGATTGTGTAGATGAGGTCATAGAATGTCTTCTTATAGAAAAGGAATGAGGGGTTATGTATTCCCAAAGCCATATACATTGTGAGCAGAGATACATGTCCTCCAGCATTGGAGGATTCAGCCAAAAACAGCTGGAAATGCTTGCACATAACCATGACTCTATGTGGGATGATAAAACACTGACCTCCTGTGGCTACTCCTCAGAATGCACAATGTCTAATGGAGACCTGGATGTGTGACTTTCTGCTTGGTTCTCCACAGGGTTTCCCTGGTCTCGATGGTGTGGAGGTGAGTCTGTTATCCAAATGTTTGTGTTTCTTTGTGTTTTGACAGTTTTACTAGCACAAGAGCACATGACATGGTACCGCAGCTAGAGACGTGCTATTTCGTTTTGAGCACTAGCACGTGCAGGCGAGTAGAGAGATTATGCGCCAACTACATCTCTTTGTCATTCACAGGGACAAGCAGGTGTACCTGGAAAGCCGGTAAGTCATGCCTCTATGTCCGTACACATACCACAAAATACAATATAAATGTACACTCGATATGCATGGAGTTCACAGTATATCTGGCCAGATGCATACAATAGGGTACAAGTTTGAGTTGTTACCTTTGTTGACCCCTTGTGCACTCTCAGGGTGAAGATGGCGAGCCAGGATACCCAGGGCCACAGGGACCCCCAGGGTCAAAGGTGAAGATGATGCTAACGCTAATTAAGGAGTTAGCCATTGCTAACACTATTAGCTGCTTATTACATGATCACGCTCAGAGTTTCTCCTACGCCTAAACCTCCTTCTCTTCTTTTTTTCATCTCTAAGTCAGACTGTGTTTTATTCCCTCTCTCTCTCTCTCTCTCTCTCTCTCTCTCTCTCTCTCTCTCTCTCTCTCTCTCTCTCTCTCTCTCTCTCTCTCTCTCTCTCTCTCTCTCTCTCTCTCTCTCTCTCTCTCTCTCACTCTCTCTCTTTCTTTCTCTCTCTCTCTCTCTCTCTCTCTCTGGCCGTCCCTGCCTCTCATATCTATCCCTTTCATTCCTCTTTCTTCACTTGTTTCTGTCTGTAGTTTATCACTCTAAACAGGTCTTGGGTGGCATGGATCGAGACATCAAACACATTGCTTTCGCTTTCATTTGTACCCTCATTGCGCTCTCTCTTTCTCTCCCCATCTCTCCCTCTCCACTGAGTTAGGCCTCTAGCCAGTGCTAAACACTCTCCTCTGTTGCAGTGATGTCATGGGCTTTATAAAAGACTCCAGAGACTACAGATGCCAGGCACTCGGCACTGACTGCCTCTCTATCAGCTTCAGTCTGTGTGTGTATGCGTGCGTGTGTGTGTCTGTGTGTGTATGCGTGCGTGTGTCTGTGTGCGTATGCGTGCGTGCGTGTGTCTGTGTGCGTATGCGTGCGTGTGTGTGTCTGTGTGTGTATGCGTGCGTGTGTGTGTCTGTGTGTGTATGCGTGCGTGTGTGTGTCTGTGTGTGTATGCGTGCGTGCGTGGTGTGTGTATACGTGTGTGTGTGTCTGTGTGTGTATGCGTGCGTGGTGTGTGTATGCGCTGTCTGGGAGTGAGTTGAAGTGAGCTGCTGTTTGTGGTTACTGGAGTTTTTATTCTGGAAGAACTGCTCAGCTCAAACTGCTATGGCCAGGAATAGAAGAAGGCCTGCTGGCCTTTCTACAGTCTATAACACAGGCCTGTTTTATGGTGTTAATCCCTCTCTGTTCCTCTGGTGTTGTTCTTCACCACTTCCTCCTTCCAGCTATACCACCATAGATGGAACTGACCGACTATAGCAGGCCTACAGTTTTTTTTATGATATTGTACTGAACACATTATTGTAAAGTGACTTACCTACGCCTAAGCTATGTGTTTTCTTTCTGTGTGTAACAGGGGGAGGCTGGTTTGCTGGGAGAGAAGGGGGAGAGGGGCATGGACGGACTCCCAGGGTTTAAGGTGAGACATATCCTGTCGCCTCCACACTAATACATGAGAGGTTGTTTCTCCTATATGGACACAGCCAATTCAAAGGCTTTTGTTCAACTGTTTGTGTTTGCGTGTATTTTGTAGGGAGACAAAGGAGATATCGGAGAGCAAGGCACCCAGGGAGACTTGGTATGTGTACACAACCTAATCACCACCAAAGATCATGTTCACAGTTGTCTGAGGCTACCTTTTTATGTACTTTTTTGTGTGATTATTTGATGCTCATGAGCATCTCAATCTCTCTCTCTCTCTCTCTATATATATATATATATATATATATCTTTCTCAATATCTCTCTTTCTCGCTATCTCTTTCTCAATATCTATCTCTCTATCTCTTTCTCAATATCTTTATCTCTTTCTCAATATCTATCTCTTTATCAATATCTATGTCTTTCTCAATATCTCTCTATCTTTTTCTCAATATATTTACCTCTTTCTCAATATCTCTATCTATCTCTTTCTCAATATATCTCTCTCTATCTCTTTCTTAATATATCTCTCTCCATCTCTCTCTTTCTCTTTCCCTCGATGACTCTCTCTCTCATTCTCTCTCTCTTTTCTTCTCCACTTCTCCACCAGGGTTATCCTGGTGAAAAGGGGGTTCCTGGCTCTACTGAGGTCATTGACTTCAATGGGAAGCTACTAGAAGCCTTCCAGGTGAGACCACCCAGTCAGAGACGTAGACAATGTGTTTGAAGGCCCATAGAGTATCATAGAGTGATCCCGACAGACTTAACACGCTGCTCTTCCTTCCTGACAGGCCATCCAGACCATCAGTGTCAGGGTAAACCACTGTCACACATCACGGCTTTGTAGATGTGGTCTGTGTAGTCAGTGTGTTCTCACACACACTAATGCATAGACATAGGCGCATACACTCATACACGTGAGCATACACACGGGTGCCTGTGTACACATGTAGCTTCTAAGACCAGAGTGAACAACCCCTGAGTGTTTGTGTAAGGAGGACACTCTGTCCCACAGCCCTGACATCAGACACATTAGATATCACTACTCCATCACCCGCAACCACCAACTAACCAGAGACATAAAACCAAAGTTTCCTGCAACCAGCCACTGTCCTCTCATACAGATATATATACAGGATGCAACACCAAGCTACCTAACAGCTGGAACACAGCCTCTGATATTACATAGCCTGGAGTGACATTCTCAATCATGCAGAATCAAAACATCATTCATTTCACTTTTCAAATGTCTTTTTTCCATACTGTGTTATTGTTGCCTCACATGATATGCGGCTTGAAGTTAACCCTGCTGTGTGGCGGTGTGATCTGTGATGTTGCTTGGCTTGAAAGAACTAGAATGATATAATATCCTATTTGCGATTTTGTTTTCTTGCTCAATCCAGTCGGGACAAATAGTAAAGAGAGAGGGAGATGTCTTTTAACTCATTTCACAGTCTAGGCACAAACATCTTCTCTTCATGCTGGGCCCCATGCTACATGCTAATAAGAGATCCCTATCTCTTCACTGGCGTGTGCTTCGGATTCAAAAACACTATCTACATGGGGTCCCCAGGTTTAGAGTAGGCCCGTGCATGCTATGCTTGAGACATGACTGAGTTACACATGAGCTGGTCACAACATAGACCTGAGATCTCATCAGTGTTCTGAAGCCTATCTATATTAGTTTACATACTGGTGACCTCTTACCCAACCCAAATCCGTTTTGAATCATTTCACTTGCTTCGTGATGGGCCATATTGATTCCATCCACATTTGGGTGATGCAATTGGTGCTTCAGAATTCATTCATTTGTTTTTACAGCTTTCAAAGTATCCGTGTGGGTGGCCATCGTTTCAGAAGATGGAGTAACTTGGAACAATAGTTGTTTGTAAACCCTTTCCGTTGCCATAGCTTTGCCAGAGCACAAAACAAAAACCTGGAAGAGAGGGGATGGAGAAATCAACATGTATTATACACCTCTGGGAATTAATCGGATTTCCATATTTTATTGCATCAAGAGGTCACACACACTGCCTCTGCTTTGTGGCGAAGCACCACCACCGGAGGCACAATGGCTCCATGTCCCTCACATACAGCATGCAGAAATAGAACCATGCATTAGCAACTAAGGCCTAGGGTCAGCCTTCTCAGCCCTAACCCAGGAACCGTCCATGCTGCACTGAGAAAATGTCAGTCTGAGTCCAGGCTTCCATTCTCCTGCCCTGAGAGGTTGACTCCATCCTGCCCCATTAACTGTGTGGTTAGAAGAGGTTAGGATGCTATGGTAATAGCTCTGGCTAGGTCAATAGGGCTGTATCCTCTTTTAGGTTTACTGCTGGTGGGTGCTGGAGGTCTTTGCTGTGGTGTGCGTGTGTGCGTGTGCGTGTGCGTGTGCGTGTGCGTGTGTGTGTGTGTGTGTGTGTGTGTGTGTGTGTGTGTGTGTGTGTGTGTGTGTGTGTGTGTGTGTGTGTGTGTGTGTGTGTGTGTGTGCGTGCGCCATCCCCAGCTCCTTGCTGGACTTGATCCACTTTCCTATTGTTTGCTCAAGACTCCAGTCCTTCTCTGAGAGTTCAACCCCGGGTTAATAATAAACCAGCCATGTCGTGTGACATGATGCCAAGGCATTGTGTTCAGCCAACCGCATAACCTGACCCAATAGATCAATTTTATTGCCGATTTGCACCAAAGCATCCATAGCAAAGCTGGTCCTCATCAGAGAAAGGAGAATAATGATCCGTTAGTTTACTGAGAGTGTTGTATTGTGAAATCCACCATCCATCCACAATGTTTTTCTGTTTTTGCCCTACACTGGCGTCTTGAATCCCACAATTGCTCTAAGGATAATACATACATAATCCACTGACTCTGAGTTAGTATGCTTGTCTGAGCGGACCTACTCAACAAACAATCACAAACAATCACTGCCTGATGAAGAGTGATGGAATTGGATATACGTAGATTTATCCATGGATTTGATTGTAATTCTACTAACAGACTACTGAGACAGATCGACTTGCCTGGCTGATGTTTTGTATTTTGTGTAACCTTTCTGTCTGTCTGTCCCTTCCTAGGGCCCGCCAGGTTTACCGGGGCCCCCAGGACCCCCAGGAGGAAAGGTATGGTCTTATTTATATACACATGCCATCTCTTCTATCCATTGTGTCTGAATCAATGGAAGTCAATACTCTTTGAAGGTAAAATGGTCAGTTGGAAATTGTGTATTTTTCCTCACTACTCCAGGGAGAGCTAGGCTTGCCTGGGACATCTGGACTAGATGGGGAGAAGGTACAGACACTCTAATGTCCCTTTGACTGTTTTTTATAACCCACGTCGAATCACTGTGTCACTCCAATGTTTAGAAATGTTGCACATTCATATATTTAGTTCACTTATTATCTGGAATGATAATGCACATGATTAATCAGAATTGTCCTGAATCTCTCACCTCTCACCCTTTTGACCTCTAACCTTCTCTCCTCTTTACGGTCCGAAGGGAGATATGGGGGAGACGGGGTCGATCGGAGAGAAAGGAGAGAAAGGAGAGATGGGTCTCTCTGGGCCAGGGGTAAGTAGACAGACGGGAATCCAAAGTAATAACCCCTTTCATCAGAGGTGTATACATATTGTCGAGTAGCCTACTGCAAAGAGATTTAAATCCCCCCTCTCTGTCTGTCTCAGGGGATGGATGGACAGAAGGGGGACAAGGGAGACTCCAGGCTGGAAGATAACCTGGTAAATAAAGCACACGGGTGTATACGGTATTCACACACTCAATAGTTGTCGTTGAATCTGTATCATATTGGCATTGAACGCTGCTTCATGTGGAGCATAGCTTGGCAGACAGTGGAATTACATATGGTCTGTATCTCAAAGGACACCATTGGAGATACAACCATTGATATGTTCATCATCTTTAATGTGTTTGTTGTTCTGTTATTCAGGTTCAGATGATTTCTCAGCCAGGCCCTCCCGGCCCCCCGGGACCCCCTGGTCCTACAGGGTACATGGTGAGTGTCACTATAGGAGAGTGTCTGTGTGTCACCTAAAGAGTTTCACCCCTCTGTTCCCCAATATGATGTGGCTGAATCATTTCAGATACTTAAGACTGACATGAAATTATATCTTTGTGTGTTCCAGGGCCATCATGGAACGCCTGGCCCTAAGGTAAGACTAGAAGGCCATAGAGGTACAGTAATGTCTGTCTTCACATTGTATTTGTCACGTGCTTCATAAACAACAGGTGTAGACTAACAGTGGAATGCTTACAGTGCCTTGCAAAAGTATTCATCCCCCTTGGCATTTTTCATATTTTGTTGCATTACAACCTGTAATTTAAATAGATTTTTATTTGGATTTCATGTCATGGACATACAAAAAAAATCTAAATTGGTGAAGTGAAATTTTTTAAATAACTTGTTTCAAAAAATTCTAAAGAATAAAAAACTGAAAAGTGGTGTGTGCGTATATATTCAGCCCCTTTGGTATGAAGCCTCTAAATAAGATCTGGTGCAACCAATTACCTTCAAAAGTTAAATAAAGTCCACCTGTGTGTAATCTAAGTGTCACATGATCTGTCACATGATCTCAGTATACCTGTTCTGAAAGGCCCCAGAGTCTGCAACACCACTAAGTGAGGGACACCATCATGCAAGCGGCACCATGAAGACCAAGGAGATCTCCAAACAGGTCAGGGACAAAGTTGTGGAGAAGTACAAATCAGGTTTGGGTTATAAAAAAGATCAGAAACTTTGAACATCCCACGGAGCACCATTAAATCCACTATTAAAGAAATGGAAAGAATATGGCACCACAACAAACCTGCCAAGAGAGGGCCGCCCACCAAAACTCACAGATGAGGCAAGGAGGGCATTAATCAGAGAGGCAACAAAGAGGCCAAAGATAACCCTGAAGGAGCTGCAAAGATTGGAGTATCTGTTCATAGGACCACTTTAAGCCGTACACTACACAGAGCTGGGCTATATGGAAGAGTGGCCAGAGAAAAGTCATTGCTTAAAGAAAAAAATTTGCAAACACGTTTGGTGTTCGCCAAAAGGAATATGGGAGACACCCAAACATATGGATGAATGTACTCTGGTCAGATGAGACTAAAATTAACTTTTTGGCCATCAAGGAAAATGTTATGTCTGGTGCAAACCCAACACCTATCATCACCCAGAGAACACCATCCCCACAGTGAATCATGGTGGTGGCAGCATCATGCTGTAGGGATGTTCTTCATCGGAAGGGACTGGGAAACTGTCTAGAATTGAAGAAATTATGGATGGCGCTGAATACAGGGAAATTCTTGAGAGAAACCTGTTTCAGTCTTCCAGAGATTTGAGACTGGGACAGAGGTTCACCTTCCAGCAGGACAATGACCCTAAGCATACTGCTAAAGCAACACTCGAGTGGTTTAAGGGGAAACATTTACATTTCTTGGAATGGCCTAGTCCAAGCCCAGACCTCAATCCAATTGAGAATCTGTGGTATGATTTAAAAATTACTGTACACCAGCGAAACCCATCCAACTTGAAGGAGCTGGGGCAGTTTTGCCTTGAAGAATGGGAAAAAATCCCATTGCCTAGATGTGCCAAGCTTATAGAGACATACCCCAAGAGACATGCAGCTGTAATTGCTGTAAAAGGTGCCCCGACAAAGTCTTGACTTTGGGGGGGTGAATAGTTATGCAGGCACAAGTTTTCTGTTTTTTGTCTTATTTCTTGTTTGTTTCACAATAAATAAATAAAATGCATCTTCAAAGTGGTATGCATGTTGTGTAAATCAAATGATACAAATCCCCCAAAAATCCATTTTAATTCCAGGTTGTAAGACAACAAAATAGGAAAAGTGCCAAGGGGGGTGAATACTTTCACAAGCCACTGTACTTACAGACCTTTCCCAACAATGCAGAGAGAAAAAAAGTTTAATAAACACACAATGAGTAATGATAACTTGGCTTCACCGAGTCTTTGTGCAGGGGTACAAGGTAATTGAGGTAGATATGTACATAAAGGTAGAGATAAAATGACTAGGCAACTAGATAGATAATCTGTACGTGCTCTTGACTGTTGTAGAGTGTACTGAGCATAATGTGTTCCCATGCAGGGAGAGCCTGGAGACAAAGCTAAAGGGGAGAAGGGAGACATTGGACCTGCTGGACTGAGGGTGAGTGATACTGTAGAATAATAGATTATGAGCTGCAGCTACTGATGATGGTGATGATGATAGTGATGATATCTAACGTGTCTGTCCTCCCCAGGGTGTTGATGGCCCTCAGGGTCCCCCCGGCTCCACAGGATTGGTGGGTCTCCCAGGGACCAAAGGAGAGAAGGTGGGTGACGCCCTCATTATCAAATTACCTTAGCATATTAGGCTTACAATCATTGCATGTCATGGTTTTTCATGGTCTTGGTCATGGTGGTACTGATGCATTCAATAATGTGTGTGTTGACAGGGCAAGTCTGGGGAGCCTGGAATGGATGTAAGTATGAAATAGTGTTTTTGAACGTTGACCTACCAGACTATATGACACTGGGGATTTCACTGCAGCCCACACTAACCTGTTCCTCCCTCTACAGGGTTTCCCAGGCCTGATTGGAGAGAAGGGAGACCGGGGAGACAGAGGAGACAAGGTGGGAGGAGCATGTTCTTCCCTTCTCTAGCCCACAGTTCTGCTATTATGCATACACATCACAATCAGTGTTGCTGCACCTGTATGCTTACCTGCCACCATTGAAGCAGGTCTCGCCAATTTAAAGTTGGTGGGTTAGCCAAGACATGTTCATTCCATTAAACATTGGTTAAAGATCTGAGATGGTTGTAATGGTTATTGTACGGTCACTGTTACTACAGTGACTACTTGGTGATGAACCATAAGTACACAGGCGTGCTGTAGGGAGCTGTAGTAGTAAATACACTGGGGTGAGTTGTAGTTCTAAATATGTCCACCAAAATACACGACGTGAAACCTGCATGATGAGCATTCGAAATCCCGTTTTCCCTCATCAGTATTTGAAGTCTCTGTGATGTGACAACCACTATGCAAGTCTACATCATTCACCCTCCCCATCTGGGGTCAAAGCCCCAAAGTACCAATAAACAACCATTTGCCTTTGTAAACTATGCCTTTAATGAAAGTAATCAAGATAAATGAAGTAAATATGAGTGTCTAAACCTTTTCCCGGGGTAGCTCTTATAAAACTAGGGTTGCAAAGGGAGGGTATATTACTGTAGTTTACCAGTAAACTACTAGAATTTCGGTATTTTTCAAAGATTTTATGTAATCTATCACAAGACATCTAATGGCCCTTTTGGGTACTTCAGATTATCAGAGGAGTCTGTAATTACTCTGTTCCTCTTTCTGGCCCCATCACATGTAAAATATATGAAATATGAATTGATTGTAAAATAAGAAATGACAAAGCTACTAAACATTATGCTAAATACAAACCGTCAATTTAGGGTGTGTCCGTAAATTCAATCTGGAGTGCCAGAGCGCGCTTAGTGTGCTCTCGGGGGTGTTCAGAGCGCACACTGTTTGAGGAGTAGGGTTGATCCGAGTGTTCTGACCTCACAACGGCAGTCAAGCACCCAAGCTAACTGGCTAGCATTGGCTAGCTTGCTTGCTACTTCCAGACACAAATGAGAGAACACCTCACTCGGACCATTTTTCTCACCCTAGCAGACCTGGTTAGGATGTTTTCATGTTATCCAGAGCATTGGTGCCTGTAATTGTGCTGCTGGCAACGTTTACTGACACTGGCCATATTCAACAGGTGTTGAGCATTCAGCGTTTGTGACTCAGACGAGAGCGCTCTGAAATTGGAGCAGATAGCCAGAGTGAATTTATGACCACACCCTTAGTGCATACCTTTGGTGAAAACATGACATTTTCAGCATGAAATATCCTTTATATATATTTTTTAACACTTGTTTTTTTTACTATGTCAATATGTATTTAGTTGTCTATGTTTTGGCGTCAAACTGGCGGCAGTTGTGAAAAAAGATAATAGTCGGATGATTTGTGGAGGTAATTGAAACAATGCAATTGTTGATTAGATGCTATTTCATTAATTAGGTTATTTTCTCTTGAACCAATTGTTCTTTCTATTAGAAACTGGTTTATCTCCGCTGCAGCAGGGTGCTCTATTCTTCATTCCACTTCTGCATAGTTGTCTTGCTGGACTGTTGGTCTCTTCTGATTCAGGTGTTGTGCTGTTAGCATGGGGGGTAGTGGGGTGAGGGGGTGTTGGACACTCTGCAAGGGGCCCGATGGTACAGGGTGGTGTGGACACTCTGGATGGGGCCCGATGGTGTAGACACAAGATTGAAGTGCTTTTGAACAGGCAGTAGGTGCCAGGCGCACCGGTTTGAGTGTGTCAAGAACTGCAACGCTGCTGGGTTTTTCACGCTCAACAGTTTCCCGCGTGTATCAAGAATGGTCCACCACCCAAAAGACATCCAGCCAACTTGACACAACTGTGGGAAGCATTGGAGCCAACATGGGCCAGCAACCCAGTGAAATGCTTATGACACCTTGTAGAGTCCATGCAGCATCAGGTTGTTCCTCATTACACATCGAATATTTTTCACATCTTCGACATAGGAATCATTGCAAAACCTCTTGCATGATCGCTTATACACAATTTTAGGTCCAGTCTTTGGAACTTAGATTTTTTCCAGATATGCCTATTATATTATGATCAATACATCCAATGGGTGTGGATACGGCTTTAGATCAGATTTCTGCCACATTAGTAAAGATGTGATCGATACACGTGGATGATTTAGTTCCTGTTCTGTTTGTAAATACGCTGGTAGGTTGACTGATAACCTGACCCAGATTGCGGGCATCGTGTTACAGCTTGAAGCTTCTTTTTGAGCGGACAGCTGGATGACAACCAGTCAATATTTAGGTCACCCAGAAAATATACCTCTCTGTTAATATCACATGCATTATTGAGCATTTCACACGTATAGTCCAAAATACTGACTTTTCGCACTCGGTTGTCTATAGCATCTTCCCACAAGAATAGATTTTAGGTGAGGCAGATGAATCTGTAGTCATATTACTTCTGCGTCTTCTGACTTGAGATCTTTCTCTCAGCCTAACAGGAATATGACTCTGGACATACAAACACCTCCTCCATTTGCATTTCTATCTCTCCAATGTATTCTATAACCATGTACAGCTACTACTGCGTAAGTGTGTTTCAGAGATGGACAGAATATGTATGCTTTCTGATGTTCGTAAGTTATACATTTTATGAATCTTGTTTCTCGGGCTACATATGTTAATATGGGAATTGTTTTTGTCCTTTTCTGGGTTGCTATTTTTTGTGATATTCTGAGAGGCTGATCCGAGGTAGACATCTCAGAGTAGTGTTGGGTTAGGTACTCTGAAAATATAGTTTATCAAGCCACCAACTACTTCACACTGGAAGAAGTTGAGCTACAGTAAAGCTACCCTTAAAGAAAATATAGTTGGTTAGCTGAAGTTGCTTTGAAATCTACCTCGTGAAAAATTATCATATCTAAATCTGAAATGTCATATAATAAAAATGTTGTGGGGGTTTTGCGAGAAAAGCCTATATTTTTGGTTGAAAATATAGTGTTTAGTTCCAGTAGTTCCCTTCGCCATTGCAGGCAACAACAAAAAATGATTGACTACTGAAAACACTACAAAGATTAAAATTTAGTTCAACTTCAACCAAGGTATTGCAACATGTCGTTGAATTACTAGTTGAATTTCATTTAGTGGAACTACTCCCCAACACTGCATGTCTGACCTCTCTCTCTCTCTCTCTCTCTCTCTCTCTCTCTCTCTCTCTCTCTCTCTCTCTCTCTCTCTCTCTCTCTCTCTCTCTCTCTCTCTCTCTCTCTCTCTCTCTCTCTCTCTCTCTCTCTCTCTATCTCTCTATCTACAGGGTGACCGGGGAACGGTGGGGAAGAGAGGTCTGAAGGGCGGTAAGGGGGAACAGGGTCCTCCTGGACTGGACCAGCCCTGTCCTGTGGTATGTCACACTCAACTGTGACCTTTCGTCCATGAGCCTATGGACATTTAGCTCCTTTCACCCAGACTTGATCAAATATGTAACAACTATATGTAATTACATTTGTAGATACTTCACTATTGACTTTTTTCATTTCCATCTCTATTTCTATGATTTCTTACTACAGTGCCTTCAGACAGTAATCACACCCCTTGACCTTTTCCACATGTTGTTGTGTTACAGCCTGAATTTAAAAAGCATTATTAAATTGTAATTTTTTTTTCTTCTCCACTGGCATACAGTACACAAAATACCCCAAAATGTCAAAGTGGAACGTTACGTTTTTTTTGACATTTTTACAAATTAATCAAAAATGAAAAGCTGAAAAGTCTTGAGTCTCTAAGTATTCAACCGGTTTATTATGGCAAGCCTAAATAAGGCCAGGAGTAAAAATGTGCTAAACAAATCACACTCAAGTCACACTCTGTGTGCAATAATAGTGTTTAACATGCTTTTTGAATGACTACCTCATCTCTGAACCCCACACAAACAATTATCTGTAAGGTCCCTCAGTCGAGCAGTGAATTTTAAACACAGATTCAACCACAAAGACCAGGGAGATTTTCCAATGCCTCACAAAAAAGGGAACCTATTGCTAGATGGGTAAAGAAAGTTATTAATTACACTTTGGATGGTGTATCAATACACCCAGTCACTACAAAGACACAGCTGTCCTTCTTAACTCAGTTGCCGTAGAGAGGAAGGAACCGCTCAGGGATTTCAACATAGGCCAATGAAACAGTTATAGAGTGTAATGGCTGTGATAAGAGAAAACTGAGGATGGATCAACAACATCGTAGTTACTCCACAATACTAACCTAATTGACCGAGTGAAAAGAAGAAAGCAAATCCAATACAACACATTACTGAGTACCACTCTCTATGTTTTCAAGCATAGTGGTCGCTGCATCATGTTATGGGTATGCTTGAAATTGTTAAAGACTGGGGAGTTTTTAGGATAAAAAATAAATGGAATGGAGCTAAGCACAGGCACAATCCTAGAGGATTGGCAAACAGTTGCAATGTAGTACGCTACTCGTGTGTTTTCCACCAGACACTGGGAGATGAATTCAACTTTTAGCAGGATAATAACCTAAAACACAAGGCCAAATCTACGCTGGAGTTTTCTTACAAGGAAGACAGTGAATGTTCCCGAGTGGCCGAGTTACAGTTTGTACTTAAAACTACTTGGAAATCTATCGCAATGCCTGAAAATGGTTGTCTAGAAATGATCAACAACCAATTTGAAAGAGCTTGAGGAAATTTGAAAAGATTAGTGGGCAAATGTTGCACAATCCAGAGGTAGAAAGCTCTTACAGACTTACCCAGAAAGACTCACAGATGTAATCACTGTCAAAGGTGCATCTACAAAGTATTGACTCATGGTTGTGAATACTTATGAAAATGAGATATTTATGTATTACATTTCAAAAAAATTGTTGCAGTATGTATAAAAAAAATATATAAAAATATGTTTTCACTTCGTCATTATCATGTAGTGTGTGTACGTTTTAATCCAATTTGAATTCAGGCTGTAATACAACAGAATGTGGAACAAGTCAAGGGGTTTGACTACTTTCTGAAGGCACTGTATCTGGTATTCTGTGTCTATGGGGTGAATGTACGTTCAGAGTGTGTGTAACACTAGGTTGGCTCTTGCTGACAGGGTTCTAGTGGGACTAAAGGACTTTCTGATGAGGAGGTACAGTCCGCTCCTCCTCCTCTTCCTCCTTCTGGCCCTGAGGCCTCCTGTCCTTTGGTACAGTATCTCTACCTGTTTCTACCTTTCCACCTCTTTCCTGCATTGTGTGTCTGCCTTTTTTCCCTTTTCTATCCCATGTCCCTTAGTCCGCTGTCCCATTCCATTGTGTGTTTTCAATCTGAATTCTGTCTTTTTTTTTTTTTACATCAGTAGGCAGGATGGTCCCAGGAATCCATAGATCAGTATAATTCCAGCTTCATATTGTTGTTTTTCTTCTAAAGATTGTGCTGAGTTGCGTTGTGGTCTCGGTGTGGTTGCCGGTTGTTAATGTGCTGACTTGCATGTGGGATGGTATTGTGCTTTTTGAAGCTAAAATAACTATGCATGCTGGTGATTGCACACTCTACACATCAGCACCTACAGCCAGTGAGCTCACTGAGACTCTTGGCAAGGGGTTTACAGTCAGTATTCGAATGGGCAAGGACCAATTTAAGACCAAACTGGTCCTAAATACAGCCAAAAACCAAAAGTATTGTATTTGGTTCAAAGCATTCTCTTAGACCTAAACCTCAACTGAAGTGGTCAATGAAGGGTGTGACATTGGATAGTCAGCTACCATGGTCAAGACATATTGACCAAGTTGTTGTGAAGATGGGGTGAGGTATGTCTGTTTTTTACACAAACACCACCTGTACTAGTTGTTCTTGATTGCTATCCGGTAATATGGTCAAGTGCAGCAAGGAAACAATAAATAAAGCAGGACGCCTTGGCCTTAACTGCACACATAGATCTAACATCAACAACATGCATGATGGTCTTTCATGGCTGACGGTTGAGGAGAAATGGACTACCTTTCTTCTAGTCTTTTTAAGAAACATTTGTGTGTTGAAAATGCCGAACCACTTGCATACACCTATTGGCATACACCTCAAACCGACATGCATACCTCACCTGACATGCCACTATGGGTTGCTTCACTGTACCCAATCCATAAACAGATTTAATGTGTCACTGCATTTATCTATAGCCATGTCATTGTGGAATGCTCTGCCATAAGAGGCTAAAAGCAAGTTTAGCTTTAAAAAAAAAAATGATTTAAAAAAGATTGTATCACAGCAGCTCTCCTCTTTCTAAATATCGAATTTAACTGTATATAAGAATATGAATATGTACAGTATGAACAGTGTGTAAATAGTATTTTTGTTGTTTCTCGGTGTCTTTCCAATATATAACTCTTATTTAATTATATGTTATTATTATTATTATTATTTGCTCCTATGCTGTATATATACAGAGTATATACAGTATACTGTATATTGAATTTAATGTCCTTGGCTATAACTGTTCTGTACTTTGTCATGTTATTTGTATGTTTTATGTGGACCCCAGGAAGAGTATCTGCTGCATGTGTAGTAGCTAATGGGGATCCTAATAAACTAAACTAAAATGTAGTGTTTTCACCCTACATGACGTGAAACTGCCCCACTGACCATCCCTGTCTCTTGTTTTCTTATCCCCAGGGGCAGGATGGACTGCCCATACCAGGATGCTGGCACAAGGTGAATGGTGGTAGATTCTAACACCCAGGGTTGCTGGGTGCCTGAGTTATATGTAGTACATTCATTCACAACCACATGCACTGTGATGAGGGGACATTCTCTATCAAACCAGAGCTTCAAGATAATAAACAATGAACAACACAATGTTCATTGCCCAACTTAGATTATTTTTACTGTGCCAATAAGCATGTATTAATCCCAATATATAAATGTTATTGGGGTGTGAGTATGATTATAATATGTATGTTATATAATCATCATCTTATGAGTGTGATTATAAGATGACGAATGAAGCATGTATTACAGAGCTGTAGTGATTTGCTAACATTAGTGTTGTTCTTGACCTGTGACCCCCACTAATCCCTACTCTCCTTCTCTTGCAGTGATGACTAACATCAAGCATGGCCGCTGTACATATTGATATGGTATATATTGCAACTGAATACTACATCGCATTTATGTTATTTTTTTGCCTTTTTATGGGAACGTTTTATATAATATATAGAGATATTTTTGTTCGTTATTTTGAGTCAACAATATTAACCAGACCGCATATATCGATCGATACAGATATTTTTTGTACACATAGACTCTGGATATAAAGTAAAATGGAGTCAATGAGACACAGACATCTTTGAGAAACATCCAGACAGAGAAATAAAGCAGCAAACAGACTCCAAACCTAACGGACATACAGACACATGCTGGAAAGTAGATGGATAGGGAGAGTGGTCTTACTAATGGAGTCTCGTCTGCCATATTGCTGCCTGGCCGTTCATTTTGCATGGGAGTGTGTGTGTTCGCGCCCTCCTGCTCAACCCCACGGATGGACAGACCCCCTGGTGTGGTAAATGGAGGAGTGTAGGTCAGTGCTCTCTTCTCCGCTCTCTGTTTTATAAAGGAGGAGAAGGAGGAGGAGAGGAGGAGACAGAAACTCAAACGCAAGCGTCTCGCTCTCTCTCAGCCCAGAGGGGAGAGGCCTGGAGGACAGAGGGAAGACGCGGGAGAAACAGACAGTCATGGGAGCAAAGAGGACAGACAACCTCTATTGAGAGAGTCATGAAACAGTTCCGTGCAATTCAGTTCACTGAAGAATAGTGAGATCCTGCATTATGGAAAAGTACCAGTAGAGGGCGACACAGAACACTACATTTACACTTTCACCTGAAGAGGAATCTCACCCATTGGCTGTTGTCGTTTTTTACCACACTCACAGTTGGTTCTGGGCTACAGAGGCAAGAATTTTCCTATGATTACATAATAATAATAATATATGTCTGTGGATTCACCCGGCAGATATGATGAAAGTGTTTTTATGATATGAAGTATGACAATTTAATTTGTTGCTCTTCTTTACTTTAGTGTTTCCATTTAATAAAGTGCATGATCAACACAAGTCACAGCATTATATAAAGTAGCTTCCCCCACACCAGCACACTAAGGCAATAAGTTACTGAGGTATTTACTTTGCAAAGAACAATCTCTAACAGTCTTTCCATGTAAAATGCCATGCATCGTTTCTTTATGCAGATGTTGTTTTTTTTGTGTGCGTGGGTGACACTACCGGGAGTGATGACAAGTGTGATGTTTTATTTGATTTTGATCTAGTTCAGTTACATTTTGCATTCCTGTGCATGGACGTGTTTGTATAATATACAGATGCATACTAAGTTCATTGTGTTAAATTCAACGTCAGAATTGAAGGAGCCATTTGCAGTATTAACAAATATGGAGTAATTCATCAATGAAGATGAATATGAAGTTCATTTGAATATTAAGTCACTTTGTGATTTTATATGGCATTCATCAGATGCCAAATAGAAATATCACATCAGTATTTTCTGACAGTGTTGACAGTACAGTGTTGAAGACACGTTTTATTTAAGTATTATCACTTAACCTTAGCTAAAGAGACATTTAGATGAAATACTGTTCTCTCAACAACAGTATGAATTCTTGCTGCTGACTTAAAATGGTATTGTTTGTTTTTCTTAACCAAATGAGTTTAGTTATATAAGACAAGAGTTCACAGACTGAAGTACAATAATGTACCCAAAGTCATTGATTTAATAATAGTTATACTCATTGATCTACATTGACAAAAAGGTAATCATTGACGGTTGGTTTCACTATACCTACTTGTTTTTTTTTTTATACATTATCACATCATGAATGACATTTTTTCATTTTTTCTGATTTACATGTTTCTTTTCTGACTTTATGGATTGTCTTTTGGAGATGTATCTTCTTGGTGCTCGATCACTCTTTCTAACTTTATGAATTCTCTTTTAGAAATCTATCTACTTGGTGCTCGATCACTCTGCATTTCTGTTTTTCTCAAGTCTTCCTGTATGGTCCACACACAACACATACACACACACACACACACCTCAATTTCAATGTCAAGAGCACATGGCATATATAAGTAACTTGTCTTGTGGGTTTCACTATACCACATTTATGCTATTAAGATAAGATAATAAACAACTAGTTCATTATATTGTACTTTATTAATGTACCAATTCCAATATTTTTAATTCACAAAGTGTTATATTTGAAACTGGGATGTAGTGCACATTCATATTTGTTGTTTCCTTCAACCCTGTCATTTAAAGGCCCAGTGCAGTCACTGTGAAAGTGTGAACAAATGTTATCAGTGTAATTTCCTAATAGTTCCTGATTGAAAATACAATCTACACAGGACCTTTCTATTCAGCAGGTTTTCATGGGCGGGAGGTTGGTAAATTGGTTAATAGACCAATACAATGTAGACTTTAAACCTCTCCCCATTTTAATTCAAATCTATTACAGTAAGGGAATTAATTGTTACCAATAAATTATTTGATATTGATATTTTTAAAAAACGTCTGCATTGGGCCTTTGATGTTGGATATATGCAGCAATGTGTGTGGTACACTACCTTAACAAACTGGTGTTTCTCTGCAATATTACAGGTTTATTTCTTTGGCAGATATCCTCAGTTTCTCATTTTTTAAGGAATAATTGGTGACACAATGTCTCAGTACAGTTTAGCGTGTTTTATAACAAAAATATTACAGTATTAGGTCGATTTTATGAGTTTGTTTATTTGGTTGTGTATTTGGTTGTAAAAATAATTAAGCTATTTTTGTAACTGCTATCTTTATCTTTGTATTATGTTACATCTGGTCAACTCAACATGTAGACTGAAATAAACTCCATAAAATATACTGTTACCTTCTTGAACTACTTCCGGTCATTTGTTCTTAACAATCCTCACTTGTATTTAAACATTTTTAGGAAAAATAAAGTTATATAATTAAGAGGAAAATGTATTTTGCATTAGGAATAGTAGGCCTACTGCATTATTCAGAGCAAAGAACCATAATGCATTCTGACTACAATCATTAGGCCACATTAGGCTACAATCTTGATCTGCTTGCAAACCCAAATTGACCACCAAAAATATAGGGGATCCCACTTGAAATGTTTTCTAAAAAAAATGCCTTTTTGTTTAATCAAGGGACCCCATTTCAATATAAGGGACCCCAAGTTTGAGAACCTCTGCACTAGGCCTACTAATAATTCCAGAATGCATTAGAATGAAAGACCTGTGGCCTATTTTCATGGCCACCTATAAAGCACATACATTTATGAAACTAATACAATGTTGGGGTCCATTTTTGGGGATTACCACATGATTGCTACAATTATAACTTTGCAATGGTCTCTTTAATCTTTCTAATAATATTATTATGTGTCTGTTTGACATGGAAGAAGAGTAAAATCCAAGTAAAAATAATAATAAAACACACGGGCATGAAAGGGTTAAAACTGTTCTTCCCAGTGTACTCCGCGCGCGATCGACCCCTCAAAGGTTCTGCATCCGGGTCTGAACTTCCTTTTTCTCTGTGCCTAAATGTGAGAGGACCTAGGGAAACCTAGCCCTCAAACTAATCTATATCCATCCTTGAAAAAGGCACACTAAAACTTCGCCGAAATGACTGAGCAGATGACAGTAAGGGGCACCCTGAAGGGGCACAATGGTTGGGTCACCCAGATCGCGACTACCCCTCAGTTTCCCGATATGATTCTGTCTGCATCCCGAGGTAAGCGCTTCTCAGCCCGCTACAAATGGTCGGCGATATGGCTAACCCCAAGCATGTTACATTGCTAAATTGATGTGTAGCCGCGACGGCTTAAACAATGTAAATCATGAAAGTGAGCTCAAATCAATGTAGGTGGCAATTCTTGCGTCAAACGCTATGTCTAGTGGACAAACTACTCTACAAGTAAGTTATGTCTGATTGCTAGCCCTTGAGAACAGACGTCGCATGCTATGCCGACACCACATCCACGTGCACCGCCAAGTGGACAAAATGTTCATTAGGCTCGCAATGAGAAATGCATTTCTTAGACCTGACAATTGAATTGTAACTACCATAGCAGTCTAAAAGTTTCTGTTTTTAGGACGCTATGATTTTGCTTGTCTGTCGGTAATTGTTGAAGGAAACATACCGGTAGTTGGCTGGCTAGCTTCCTATACTTTTAACGCCTCGATAGTTGGACAGCTTGCAAGGCAATGTATTTTTGCTTCTGTCAACCGTCCATGTTACATTAGTTAGCTAGGCCTACCTATGGTTGTTCAACTGCAATCTCTACCATTCCATATATTTTATTTTAAATGTATAATCAGCATTTCTCTTTCAGATAAGTCTATCATTATGTGGAAGCTGACTCGTGACGAGACCAACTATGGCATCCCCCAGCGTGCCCTGAAGGGACACTCTCACTTTGTGAGTGATGTAGTCATCTCCTCAGATGGACAGTTTGCCCTGTCCGGGTCCTGGGATGGGACGCTCCGCCTGTGGGATCTCACCACGTAAGTCTAGGGTTGTGGGGTGATGTAGTACCATACAGAGGTACAGATGCCTGCACACAATTTAGACATCTGATTCTGGTCTGAACTGAAGACTAGGATCAGTTGCCTCATTTTGTCCTGGGTGGTTCATTGCTGAGCTGGAACAACTCTGGTCCTAGAATGTCTGTAGGCTTTTATCTGCCTCTGCCAACCTGTTTACACCCCACTAGTCATATCAGGTCAGTGAGGATGAGGTTATCAATCCAACCATTTGGGTAAAGGGGGTTCACCGCTGGTGCATAAGCCCAGGAAGGAAATGTTAGTTTCAGATCATGCTGCAGTCAAAATGCTGGTTCTAAAGTGATGAAACTTCCGATGCCATCTGTATCCTTGTGATGATAAAGAGGCTGTTTCTGAATGCAACCTGCGCTTACCTGTGAAAGATGAGGTGTGGATATCAGAATCATGTGCTGCCTTGGTTTCAATATTGACTTGAACAACGCAATTACACCGGTTAGTCATCTGTAGTATGAAGATTTACACATGGACTCAACGGTTCTCTTCCTCTCCAGTGGAACCACCACCCGTCGCTTTGTGGGCCACACCAAGGACGTCCTGAGTGTGGCTTTCTCTGCTGACAACCGGCAGATCGTGTCTGGGTCTCGGGACAAGACCATCAAGCTGTGGAACACCCTGGGAGTCTGCAAGTACACCATCCAGGATGAGAGCCACTCTGAGTGGGTGTCCTGCGTGCGCTTTTCCCCCAACAGCAGCAACCCCATCATTGTCTCCTGTGGTTGGGACAAGATGGTCAAGGTACGGACAACGCTGCATACAGCACAAGTGACTCACTAGGACAGCTGGCTGCGTAGATTATTAAACGAAGCAGAGGTCTTTTTTAAATGGTTTGGTTACTGTAGATGTAATAAAATCAAGCTCTCTGAAGTGTTTTCCTGCTTTGCCCTGTGATTACAATGTGACATAATCACCCTGAGCCTCGGCTCTGATGACAAGTCCTGCAATGATGATGGGTACAGGAACAAGGCTGCAAATGTGTTAGACATTGCACGCTTGAAATGGTTCACCTCGGGGTATTTTTCTAATCAGTGTACCCTGACACATGGCCTTCCCCACTGTTCTGTTTCTAGGTGTGGAACCTGGCCAACTGCAAGCTGAAGACTAACCACATTGGCCACACTGGCTACCTGAATACGGTGACCGTCTCTCCCGATGGCTCGCTCTGCGCTTCTGGTGGAAAGGTATGATGAAAGCACTCCTAATATTTGCTATTATGTTATAGATTTAAGGTTGTCACTGTTCACCTGCACGTTCTGCCTTTATTGAATTTGACCGGATTAGATTAAGGTCACTGGATGGGTCTGTGATTGATGTAATAACTTGGGGCTAGTTCTTGGTGTTAAATGTGGTGTTGCAAAGTTATGATGGAAATTCAAATGCCTTCTGTTTCACTATGATGATAAAGAGGCTGTTTCTGAACGCAACTGGCACTTTTGAAACGTAATTTAGTGTACTCAAACCTGCTTGCTGAGATTTGCCATTTAGGGATTATTGTTGATGGTTCGTATCCCCGGTGAACGGCCATGGACTACACTTAATTGCATGCCCAAGTTGCCCTGCAAAGCAAGCATGTTCATTTGCATTGTCCACTGGCTGACCTTTGACCCTGAATCCCATTCTCCTCCCATAGGACGGTCAGGCCATGCTGTGGGACTTGAACGAGGGCAAGCACCTGTACACCCTAGACAGTGGTGACAACATAAACGCCCTCTGCTTCAGCCCCAACCGCTACTGGCTCTGTGCTGCCACCGGCCCCAGCATCAAGATCTGGGTAAGACTCCTACTCTCAGAATACATCAGCACTGTCTGTGCAGTTGGCTGGAAAGACGGTTTGGTGTTGTAATCTGTAATCAAACTACATTGGTCAGGGAGCAATGATGGAAAATTCCAATGCCATCTTATTTCTATGATGATAAAGAGGCTGTTTCTGAGCTCTGCTAACTGTGTCCTTTTCTGAAGCCATCTGGACCTGAGAATGTGATTGTCATGTCCACATCAGAGTAGTTCAATTTCATCACAACCCATTGTTTCTCAAAGCTATGCTCATCAGTCCCCTTCTCCCCCCTTCAGGATCTGGAGGGCAAGATCATTGTGGATGAGCTGAGACAGGAGGTTATCAGCACCAACAGTAAGGCTGAGCCCCCACAGTGCACCTCTCTGGCCTGGTCTGCTGACGGACAGGTACGTCCCACAGAGCTACGGTAGAACCCTGAGTTTACTTCTAGAACAGGGTCGTGTAATTTCAGTCTGCTCTCAGAAGATAGTGTCTCTGCTGGATTGTTTGTTGCCTTGCCCTGTGATTACAAAGTGACATTTATTGCCTGAGCTTTGGCTCTGATGACAAGTCCTGCAATGATGATGGGTATAGAAACAGTAGTACATATTCATGCAATGTCTAGCACTTGGAGTCAAACCTAGTGGGAGCATTATACTTTAATATATTGTCCGGCTTATTTTTTGCAACTTCTGGACATTTTCTTATTCTTCCCTTATTTTTCTCTTAACAGACTCTGTTTGCTGGCTACACGGATAACCTGATCAGGGTGTGGCAGGTTACCATCGGAACCCGATAAGGACCTTTTCAGATTTGATGATGAATAAAATACCGTTTTAAATGAACTTTTTGAGTGTCTTGTTTGAATACGTTTGCACTGTGTGGCACAATTTTAAATCATGTTTTGTTGACCTTTTGTTATAATTGGGTTGTGATTCTGTAATAAAAGGGTGCGACATATTTTCACATTTGAGATGTTTTGTAATTGTCACAGTCAACATGTTACTGAGCTTCTGCGTTTCTCCACTTGCCGTCAAGAGGTCTAAATCTCTTGCCGTAATCTGTTTCCTAGCAACAGTGCGAACGTCGATGGGACTGAGTAAACCTCTTCGAAAAGGTTTGTAGCTAGGAAGCGGACACTTTATTAAACTTTGGCAGCTTTACTATGGGTCTTCGTCAGCCTGTAATGTGGTAAACGCTATTCCATTACCAATTTGCGAACGTTATGACAAACGCGTAAGAAATGTTTTATTTTACCTTTATTTTAACTAGGCAAGTCAGTTAAGAACAAATTTCTTATTTTCAATGATGGCCTGGGAACAGTGGGTGAACTGCCTGTACAGGGGCAGAACGACAGATGTGTACCTTGTCAGCTCGGGGGTTTGAATTTGTAACCTTCCGGTTACTAATCCAACGCTCTAACCACTAGGCTACCCTGCCGCCCCAAATCAGACGCCCCTCGGATTTACGCGGAGAGAACTCTTGGTATTGTACAAACCTGACGCTATACACCACTGAATATCATTCTCAGCTCTGGGTTCACTGTTACAGTTTGGTGTACAACGTTTATTCACACAGCCGTTGAACAAACATTCATGCTGCCCATAGCATCGCCACTAGCCAGGTCCTGAACAGTTTGACATCAGTGGCGGTCATCTGTAAATACAAAGGGGGTGTTGCCAAAGTAGAGGCTACGACTGAAAAGAAAGAGTGTCTATGCAATAAAAACGAACGATGCCGGAGTAATGAACCAAAAGGAATAGATGGACATGGGCAAATTTGATTGAATGATTGTGTGCGGCGCTTTGGTTTGATCCACAGACATCAGGAAAACTCTATCATCCATGTACACTTGTCATTAATCATGTGATCGTGTGTCTCGTCTGTGCAATTGCTCTTTGACAAACTGCAGCTGAGTCCGGAGCAGTGCAGTGACTGTGTTGAGCAGTAAGCTGTTCTTCCCAAGCCAAACGGCCTTCATGAGCTCTGAATTTATTGTCCTGTCCAACTGCACCAAGGCCAGGGAAACACCCAGAAATGGTCAGTCAGAAGGCAGAGCATTGGGTTTCCAGCCCTCTTCTCACCCCAAATGGAAGATATTCACTGGGCTCTAAGTGTGGTTTGGGATTTGTCTTTAGAGACCTTAACAACTGTCTGAATCTTTACTGATTTCACCCAATGGAAGTCCACCTATTATGAGAGCAAATATTTATCCATATGCAACAAAATGTTGTCCACCCAGTTCAAATACCGGTAGGCCTAGTTATTTTATTACCTCCGCATACCTACTGCATATGAGTTATTGCGCATGTGATCAATCAATACTGTATGACTGAGCACTTTTACTGTAGGCTACATGTGCATGTCACCTCTCCCCCAGCCTGCGAGCCAAGTACGGCACCTCTGACCTAAGGAATGCAATGCATGGCAGCATCTCGTTCTCAGTCGAGCGAGAGATCAAGTTCATGTTCCCCAAATGTAAGTTAAACACACACACATTAAATATTTAGTGCCCTCAGAAAGTATTCCCAACCCTTGAATTTTTCCACATTTTGTGACAAAGTGTGATTCAAATGAATTTAATTGTAATACCAAAAAAAAAAATCTAAAATGTGTAAAAATATATTTTTTAAATATAATATTTATCTTTGTAGTGACCGGGTGTATTGATACACCATCCAAAGTGTAATTAATAACTTCACCATGCTCAACGGGATATTTAACATCTGCTTTTTGTATTTTTATTGCACAGAGAGTGAGTCCATGCAACTTGTGACTTGTTAGCACATTTTTATTCCTGAACTTATTTAGGCTTGCCATAACAAAGGGGTTGAGTACTTGACAAAATACATTTCAGCTTCTAATTGTTTTTATTCATTTGTAAACATTTTGAAAAACAGAATTCCACTTAGACATTATGGGGTATGGTGTGTAGGCCAGTGACCAACATCTACATTTAATTCATTTTAAATGAGAGGCTGTAACACAACAAAATGTGGAAAAGGTCTATGGGTGTGAATACTTTGAAGGCATTGTTCCTTTCTTCAGCACTTTTTTTAATCAAAGGTAAGCTATCCATTTAATGCAAGTTCAACCTGACCTATATTGCAAAGAGTACCATACACACAAAGTACAACAGGTTTACATTGACATAGAAGTTGGAGGGGTTTTTCCTGTAGTCAGTGTGTTATACCCCTGTGATTTTCTCTCTGATACACCCGGGTGTCTCGCTCTTTCTTCAGCTGTGATCGAGCCCATCCCCGTGGGAGAGGCATCCAAAGACTACCTGGGCAGGTTTGTGAGACCCACATTGCTCAGGGGATTCACTGAGCTCTGCAAACAGAAGCCTGTTGCCCCCTGCGTAAGTAACAGGGTGTAATGAGAAATGTGGACGTACAAATATGCACCTTCAACAGTACATGTTACATTTGCTTTTAGTTTTTTTTTTTCTGAATAAACTAATTAAGTTATTTGTGTTTTTCTCCAAAGACTTGGCTGGCTGATTGGCTGGTCAGAAATAATCCCAACAAACCTCAAATATTTGATGGTGCAACTGGGGAGGAAGCAGCATAAGCACAGAGATGGGGAAAATACCCAGCTTAGGTAGCCGATAGTGGCACTAGATCTGCACTATCGTCTAGGATTGATGTGCCCAGCCGGTAATACATTCCTGTCACCCGTGGACTGGCTCGTACATAAAGCATCATCCATTTAGGCTGCAAACGCATCATTTTCCTCAACTAGCTTTAATGGCGAACCGTCGGTCCTAGCCGATAGCGTAGATCTAGTGCCCACTTTTGGCTAGAGAGGTCCGGCCGCCTGACAACCTGCCCGTTCAAACCATCCCCTCCCCCTTCTCCAAACCATCTCTGGAGACCTTCTCCCATTCCTTACTTCCCTCATCAACTCATCCCTGATCACTGGCTGCCTCCCCCCTGACTTCAAAATGGCCCGAGTTGCTCCCCTCCAAGAAAACAACCCTCAACTCCTCTGATGCCAAAAACTACAAACCGCTGTCCTTTTATTTTCTTTCCAAAACATTTGAGTGTGCTGTCTGACCAATTTTCTCGCTATCTCTCACAGAACGATCTTGACACTAACCTGTCAGGTTTCAAGATGTATCATTCAACCAAGACTGCTGTTCTCTGTCACAGAGGCTCTCCGCACTTCCAAAGCTGACTCTTATGTTCTTATACTCCTTGATCTATCTGCTGCCTTCGACACCGTGAACCATCAGATCCTCCTCTCCGCCCTCTGAGGGCTGTGCGTCTCTAGCCCTCTCCTCTTCTCTCTATATACCAAGTCACTCGGCTCCATCATATCCTCACATTGTCTCTCCTATCATTGCTATGCAGATGACACAACTACTTTTCTTCTTACCCACTTCTGACACCCAGGTGGCAACACGCATCTCAAGCTCAACCTTGACAAGAGGGAGCCGCTCTTCCTCCCGGCAAGGCCGATATATCAAAATAATTTGAATTTATGTTTTAGCCCATTTTGGTCTCGTCTCCTTCGCTCCTTCTGTGCTGTGTGCACTGTGCACCTTCCCACTTGCACACAGAAACCAAGCACCTCCCCCTGCCACTCACAACAATGACAAAAGATAACTTCAATCTTCTCTGACATAAACTCGCTATTTGCATTTGAGGTTTGGTCCAACAAAATCGTTAATTTGCACACCGCTTAAAGACATTATTTTACTGTAATAGACCTTAACCTTTCTAACGCTACCCTTATTATGTCTCAACTCCCTAAAGGTAGAACAGAGCAGACCCTACTGAAGCAAGAGTATCAATGAACATGTTTAAAATGAATGCTCAGTTTCTGTCGCGCGCGGCAATTGTGGTAACCCAAACAGCTAGCAGCATTTTAGCCACAGACTTACAGTACGTGCTAGTTGTCTAGTCTGTGTGATAAATGTGCAGTGAGTATAAAACTATCTATTTAAGTAAGGAATTGGCAACTCATTCTCATTCTGAGAAATAATCATTTTCTTGTCCAGGTAGGCCAGTTGGTTTCAATGTCTAAACAAATTGAACAGGCAGTTGTTCAAACACTGTTAAACAACCATCACTGACAGAGAGGCAGCTGCCTCTCTGGAAATGGATCCAAGTTGGCTAGACTTTTAATGTAAAGATCAGCTGGCTACTCACTACCACGTGGGCTTGTGCTTGAGAGATTGTTTGAGACCTGTGTTCATTTTCTATGATGCCTGCTACAAGAAGTTGGTCATTATTAGTGGATGTTCTGGTTAAATTTGTAACAAAAATTGCGTTTTCAGACACTTGAAAGTCAGATCAATGATTAGTGCAAAAAAAGGTTAATCTATTTTGATAAAATAATTAAATGATTAGTGGGTCTTACATGCTGATCAGACCACTCGTGAGCGTGCGCAATAGGGCGCATGTTGATTTTGTCCACCCGCACCAGACGAGATCAGGACATGCAGGTTGAAATATCAAACAAACTCTGAACAAACTATATTAATTTGAGGACAGGCTGAAAAGCATGAAACATTTATGACAATTTAGCTAGCTTGCTGTTGCTAGCTAATTTGTCCTGGGATATAATCATTGGGTTGTTATTTGACCTGAAATGCACAAGGTCCTCTACTCCGACAATTAATCCACAGATAAAAGGGTCAACTGAGTTAGTTTCTATTAATCTCTCCTTCAGGCTTCTTCTTCTTTTGACTTTATATGGCGGTTGGCAACCAACTTGAAGGTGCATTACCACCACCAACTGGACTAGAGACCTCAGTTCATCTTTCAATCACCCACGTGGGTTTATGCTCCTAAAAACCAATGAGGTGGGAGAGGCAGGACTTGCAGCGCGTAAAGTGTCACAAATAGAACCAAGTTCTATTTTAGCGCCTGGCTACGCAGACATGCGCAGGCAGTGTGGGTGCAATGATTGAATAACATGTATGTGTACATTTATTTTTCAATGCTCATGCTCGCAACACGAGCGGTGTGGTCAGCATGTTATGGTTGTGGAAGGCTTATATTTAGCCTAGGTATAATTTTACAAGCCTAGTTTTGTTTATATATATATCATGAATTGCCCATAGATGAAAAAAAAATTGATATGGTTTTTAGGCCAAATCGCCCAGCCCTAATGCCCGTTCCAAGACCTCTCCCGGCTTGTGCCATCAAACCCTTGCAACTCCAGAATGCTGCAGCCCGCATGGTGTTCAACTTTCCCCAAGTTCTCCCATGTCATCCAGTTTCTCTGCACACTCCACTCAGGGACAGATTAAGAAATCATAGACCCTGAGGCTATTTCCCCCTTCCCGTCACACCATCATTTTCTGTAAACAAATCCATGCACCAAGATGCAATTTGAGGCATGGTAAATTTAATTTCAATTTCTAATAAAGCCATAACGTTTGCCATGCGGCATAGGTTACAGTTAAGTAGAGGTGTTTTTTGTGGTTCCACACATGGGATTTTTTTTTTCTCCCACGGCCCGAAAACCCCCCAGCTTTTTAAAAAACGCATGCAATTCTACGTCATTTACATGATAGAAGACATTAGCTGAATATTTTTTTATACCGCACAAATTAACAAAATGAGTGGCTACTCTGACAAACGGCGATCAATCTGGTCTTGAATTCAAACAAACAATAGCCCAGGCCAATGAAATGACACACGGAATGTACTATATTAGGAGGCAATATTTAAACAATAAGGCACAGGGTGGTGTGGTATATGACCAAAATACCACGGCTAAGGGCTGTTCTTATGCATGATGAAACGAGGAGTGCCTGGATACAGCCCTTAGCCATGCTATATTGGCCATATACCACAAACCTTATTGCTATTATAAACTGGTTACCAACATAATTAGAGCAGTAAAAATAAATTTTGGTCATACCTGTGGTATACGGTCTGATATACCACAGCTGTCAGCCAATCAGCATTCAGGGCTCGACACACCCAGTTTATAAATGCATATATATCGTAGGCGATTAACTAAAATTTCCAGTGCCAACTGACTCACCTAATGATGAAGCCATAGGCTACTCACGGTGATGGTCGATGCGCTTGTCATGAGCCTATCTCAAGATGAGGTACTTTGAAAAAGAGTGCTGCTGTTAGCTACAAATTGGGAGTTGTTAATAAAAAGTGTTTGTAATGGTTCTACAGACAGATTACTCTTCTCTTTTCAGCAGTAGGCGCTGACTTTCCAAACTAAGTTTTTCCCGCAATTGTATTTTAAAATCTGCAAAAGGCAAACCTAGAGCCACAAACAACCATAGAAATATAATCCATAGATGGCAGTTCCCATTCAAGTCAGGACTGGCATCCATTGCTAGTGCACCCATGAGTTTAACAGTCAAATTGCCAGGGTAAGAGGTTACAAAACCCTTCTATGGATTATATGTCTATAGCCACAATGCATCAGACTGTAGCCTATATTTGTCACGCTTGCCCAAACTGCAGCCTTCCCTGTAGGCATACCGGTAATTGCCACAAGGGATACAATGTATATGTTATGATGTGGAGCGTATTTTCCTGGCATGGTTTGGTGAATCTATGTCAAATTGCATTGAAGCTGTTCTGGCAGCTCGTGGCACAACACCCTTTTAAAGACACTTTATGTTGGTGTTTCCTTAATTTTGGCAGATGCCTGTATGTGCTTGTGATAAAACTTAATCCACAGTTATTTTTGATGAACTATTGATCCTCTATGGCAAAATTATGCTCTCTGGTGTATTTTGAACATTGAGGGCGGGCTCCTGTGGTTGGATAAAAAGTCATTTAGATAAGTATTTTTTTGCCTCTTGGGCACACTACAGGTGTGGGCCCAGCCCCTGACTCACACAATTGACCAGTCACATTTATCTATCATGCAGTTTTTGTTTTTATTAATCAGTTACCCAATCAAGGCAGGGGCCCCCAATTAACCATGTGGTCCCCCTACCACCTTTTCTCCCCCCATCTGATGATTGGCAGCGCGGCAGCAGACTGTCTATACTCATCGAGAGCAGACACCTGAGTCTTCCTGTGGTTGGCAGTTGCAGTGAAAATATATCAAATATACACTACATTAAACAGTGTATAATATATTCAGAATGGCGCCGGAGGAGATGGTTGCCGTTTTATGGTCTCCTAACCAATTGTGTAATTGTGTTTTTTTTGTTGCTTTATTTATTTGCTTTATTTTGTGCATAATGTTTTTGGCACCCGTCTCTTATAACCGAAAAGAGCTTATACTCACCTCGTACTGGATGAAGATTTTTTCTTTAACGAGTTGGACACAAAGGATTTACTTCAGACACCCAACAAGGCCCTAAAAATGGTCAGACTCCAGCCACCCTAGTCATAGAATGTTCTCTCTGCTACCGCACGGGCAAGTGGTACCGGAGCTTCAAGTCTAGATCCAAAAGGCTTAACAGCTTCTACCCCCAAGCCATAAGACTCCTGAAAAGCTAATCAAATGGCTACCCAGACTATTTGTTTTGCCGTCCACCCCACCCCGACATTGACTCTGTGCCGGTACCCCCTGTACAGTCTCACTATTGTTATTTTACAGCTGCTCTTTAATCATTTTTACTTACTTATTTTTCTTAGCTGCATTGTTGGTTAGGGGCTTATAAGTAAGCATTTCACTGTAAGGTCTACACCTGTTGTATTCGGCACATGTGACAAATACAATTTGATTTGATATACTGTATATATACTTATTTGTTTTTGCTGCCTCTTGGGCCCCCCACGGCATGGGCCAATGGACTTCAGCCCCAGTAAGCCCCTGCATTATTCTGGCCCTGACTCCACTGGCATCCAGTCCAAGCTTGCATCCACTACAAGACCATGGTACTTGCCTATGGAGCAGCGAGAGGAACTGCCCCTCCCTACTTTCAGGCTATGCTCAAACCCAACACCTCAACCCGAGCACTCCGTTCTGCCACCTCTGGTCTCTTGGCCACAGCTCCCCCTCCCCCCCTCATCTTTTTTGATTGTTTTGTAGTTTGCAGACTGGTTTCTTCAAGAATGTACCTAAAATAATAAAATGTACTGCAAGTTCTTACGTATAGTGGGCGTGTACACTGAATCGGGGTACATAATTGGCCATGGCCATGATAGACAGCTTTGGGGATCAAATCAGAGGCCCCTAAATGAAAGGTCGTTTTTTGTTTAACGGGTACTATAAAACCAACCACGAGTTGGCGTTGTATGGGAGAATCCATCTTGGAGAGTATTTTCTGATTGTGTGATCACTAAGAGGCTTTAGGGGATTATTTTCCATCTATTCATCTTATTTTGTATTTGTGTAAGTACCATAAGAATAACTATTTTCGTTATTTCGGTGTTAGGCATAAATGTGGCTGTAATATCTGAGTAGTAAAACAGCTCGCATGGCCTTCGCATTACGTAACGGAGTGGTGTGGTTCATGCTAACGGTTTATCCGCGCGACACAGTTACATTGACGATATTTGGTTGTTACATTCAGTCCGTGCAAAAAAATATATTTTGTTGTACCCTCATTCGATGAGTCGATTGCCATGTCTCGCTGTCATTCCGGGAACATTGTCTCCCATACATTTACAAAAAAACAATGTTGCCAGCCAAAATGGTGGGGGAGTGTAATTCACTGGCATAGCATAAATGGCGAAGCATGTACGGCGTGTGGGTTACATAACTGTACAGGTCCTTTGGTAACAATGTTTCATTTTGTGCAGGAAAAGGGGAACCTAACAATTACAAAATGTCTGACACCGAGCAACAGTTTATGGAAACATCAGAAAACGGCCACGAAGGCGAGGATGATTTTAACAGTGCAAAGACAGCCGATGAAGCGGAAGAGACCGAAACCTTGAATAAAGGCGAGGAAGAGACCGAAGCCTGCATAGAAGACGAGGCGGCAGTAGAGGGAGAAGATTCGCAAAATGGTGCCACTGAAGGCGAAGGCGGACAGATCAACGCCAGCAAAGGCGAGGAGGATGCAGGGTGAGTACAGAAATGTTTTCGATCTCGGCAGAGTGTTAATGGATTGTATCGCTCCTTTGTTCGGTCTGGCTTTGTTGGCGCCATGTGGGGAGCGAGGGGGGGCGCCACTTCCAGCAGCGATTAAATGTAACACAATCGCCGGAGAGGGAGTATCTTTTTGCAGGGCTAGGTTGTGTATTCTGTTTAGGGCACACACCGGACTTTCTGGTCAGATATTTGGGGTTTGATGTCGTTTTGGCCATACAGTAGTAGTAGGCCCAGCCGATCTTCAACAATAATGGCCACTGATTTGTGGAGTACTAGATTCGGCCGCGGGGACCATTTTTGTTTTTCGGAGCGGTTGGCAAGGGGGCCAGAACGTAATTACAAATTTATGGACTGCAAAAAGGTCAACAAATAAATATATTGTAACGACCCTAGGTTTTTAAGCGCGGAAATCGACTCTGCCGCACGAGCATGCTTTTGCGGCACAGTCGATAGCGCGCCGGACCTCGGGCTACTGTTTCATTACAATATATGTGTTGTTGACTAAAACATAATTTCAAACCTTGATTATATTTCTATACGATTATATTTGGGAACAGATGTCTTACATCACTTGAAGCTGGTCTCCTTGTTTTAGTCGTATGTCCTAACAATGGAAAATTCACCCACCCAACAAAAAAGATATGAACATTTTCTCTCAGAATTTGGGGGGACAAATAAAACTAACCACAGGCCAGATTCGTCCCACTGGCTGCCAGTTGGGGAACCCTATACTATCGTTCCCCAACACTTTTAGAGCGGTTGTTACCTAACCATCATATTTAGTCAGTTATCCTTTTTTTCTTTGCTAGGAAAATGTTTGTTGGAGGACTTAGCTGGGACACAAGTAAGAAAGATCTTAAAGATTATTTCTCTAAATTCGGTGAAGTGACGGACTGCACCATAAAGATGGACCAGCAGACAGGCCGGTCAAGAGGCTTTGGCTTTATTCTATTCAAAGAAGCAGTCAGTGTAGACAAGGTAAGAGAACATGTTTTTGGGGTTTGTTACTTTTATCTAAGAACTGTAATGCATATTGAATGTCAGTGTTCCCATGTGGAATATTACAACTTGGCAACATCCCTGCAGTCCTACAACTATTTGCCATTCATTCTCTGGCTGCTTTTTTTCCTTTTTGTCTAGGTTTTGGAACAGAAGGAACACCGACTTGACGGACGACAGATCGACCCCAAGAAGGCCATGGCTATGAAGAAGGAGCCCGTAAAGAAAATCTTTGTTGGTGGCCTCAACCCAGACACAGACAAGGAAGTTATCCAGGAGTACTTTGGAACCTTTGGCGAGGTACAGTATCAACATCTATCTCTGGGGGTAACACTGACTTAGTGGTAAGGTGGTGTTTTAACAGTAATTGTTTTATTTTCCTTTGACCTGCAGATAGAGACAATCGAGCTTCCACAGGACCCAAAGACGGAGAAGAGAAGGGGGTTCGTGTTCATCACGTATAAGGATGAAACTCCTGTCAAAAAAGTGCTAGAAAAGAAATTCCATAACGTCAGTGGAAGCAAGGTAACAATTGTAATGCAGTCAATGCATTGAAGGGTTGTGTGTGTGTGCACGGTCTCTTTTTGTACGTATGATTGCAGAGTTGTGATTTCCTCCTTTCAATTTAAGCTTTAGTTTTCTGTATATAACAAATTCTGTGGTTTCTTCAGGTAACATGTAACCCTCACATTGAAGATCCATGCAGTGGGTGTGGCAAAGGTTTTTCCCATGTCAACCTTAAGTCTTCATGTTACTGATCTGTTCCAGTGTGAGATTAAAATAGCACAGCCCAAAGAGGTGTACCAGCAGCAGCAATATGGCGGCCGTGGCGGTGGAGGTGGAGGTGGTGGAAGAGGCAGGGGCCGTGGAGGTGAGTATCTACACAAAACACCTTGTGTGGATTTAACCTGGCGAACCGGGTTCTAAAATAGGCTCCTCTCACCCCAGTCCCAAGATCAAAGTGGTTGCTTATATAACTCTGCTCTATGTGCTTCTAATCACTGTAATGTAATCTTCTCAGGTCAGAGCCAGAATTGGAACCAAGGTGGTGGATACAACAACTACTGGAACCAGGGCTATGGGAACCAGGGCTACGGCTACGGTGGACAGCAAGGCTACGGCGGATATGGAGGCTATGGCAACTACGACTACTCCGCTGGATACTATGGCTATGGGGGTGGCTACGACTACAGTAAGCGATAACCACCCAAAAACGCAAATGTGAGAAACTTTGTTGGTCCTTGTCGTACGGAAGACACTCAGTCCCTTTCTTTCTTGTCCTCCAGACCAGGGCAATGCAGGCTATGGGAAAACTCCAAGACGTGGAGGCCACCAGAGTAGCTACAAGCCATACTGATCACATGTAGTGCAGGTATGCATTTTTGCATCATCTATGGTGATATGACAATCTAGCTGTAACCATTTGTGCCCTTTGACTCCAAAATTTCTCCCATCTAGTCTGATCCCATTCAAACGTTTGTTAACGGGGGGAAGTGGGTGGGGAGGGTCTGCAATTCATTAATAATGGTCTCATTCCATGTGCCAACCATTTTAAGATGCATCCCTACAAACACTACTTGATCAATAAGGGTTGAGGTGGTGGTTGACCCAGTATAAGCATTAGGGCCTTTGCGATGGGGTGCTAGGTATGGCAGCTAGGTGTCATGTCCCCTTTGACGTTCTCCCCACTCCGAGTGTTCATTTTTAATAGAAGTATACAACTGTTAAGTCATTCATAAACATCATGGTGTCCATGTGTAATACAAAATGCCATTTGGTTATGCTCAGTAACTGTAAGCACCATGTTTCTCTCTTAAGGTCTTAAGTAAATCAGAAAAAAGAAACCCATGGTCCGGCCACAGCGAACATGGGCTTTGGCTTTTCCTTTGGAGTTGGCAGAAATTTGGACTCATGCTCCATATGTACAGATCAAGTGAGGAACTGGGGAAGCAAATGTCACTTTTCCACCTTTTTATTTTTTATTTTATATGGTTTTGTCCATTTACATTTCCAGAGATGGAAGTGTTATTTTTACTGTACTTTTTGGTACCTTTTTTGAATCTAATGTATTGTGTGGTTGTATTTTACATGTCTACTGGATTTGCCAACAAACCGGAGCAGAGCTTTCAGAAGCTTTTGAAATAAAACAATTACCTTTTTTTGTTATTTCTAGGATTAGTAAAACATTTTCCCGTGCTGAGTGTTTGACGCGAGTTGCATGGCTTCAGATGTGGGGTGAGGTGAAATAAGAGATTTAAAAACTAATCAAAGGTTTCATTGTAAGCTTGTCTAGTGAATGCTTGCATTTGGCTAGTAGACGAGGACAACCAGCATTCGTTTTTTTGGCTTTTAATGAGGTCCCCCCCATCTTCTCTGTAATTTTTTAAAAAGTGGCTTTACTAGTGTTACATACGATACAGTACAACTGAGCGCAAGCCTGTTAATGTAAGTAGAGGGCCTTCCCTTTCTCTCTGGAAACTCATTCCTCTAGTGTCTTGGGCAAATTGGTAGAAATAAACTTTTGGTTTATATTACACGTGGATCCTTTTGTTATCATTTATAAACCCTCCCCCTAATGCTGTTTTGGTTACTGTTAACTGCTTTGTACTGTTAAATGGATTACTTGTCCTGTCTTGGGTAAGGTTAAAATCGTGCCATACAGATGGATGCCTCTCTGGGATGCGGTGGCAGATACTTTGCTGGCAGAGGGATAACTGGCTCAGTCAATGGGTTGAAAGCTGTGCTACGTAGCCTCCGCGTCATTTTACTTTTCCGAGCTAGCTGATCTTACCCCACTGGATCTGACGTTGAACTACAGTATTTGGTATGTTTTTATAAGTGGATAAGTCAAGGTAATAACTGTAGTCCTCTGGTAAGTGCACGCCCACCCCCATACATCGTCTGTCATCTATACAGTCATGTGTACAAAGTCACTGTTGCCATGCAATGTTGCAGTTATCAAGATCAGCTGGAAGTGACCTCATCAGTCTGCCTGGGCCGGTGTCCATTTCTTGTCAAGTAGGCTGTTTTACACAGGCAGCCCAATTCTGATTATTTTCCCACTAATTAATTGGTCAAAAGACCAGTCCCAGATTGTTTCACAGAGCTGATCTGATGGGTGAAAACACTAATTTAGTGGGGAAGTAAGATATCAGAATTGAACTGCCTGTGTAAATGCAGCTTAACATACACTTTTCTACTGTATCAGTAGACCTTTGTGACCACTTCTTGATCCAGTAGTTGCTATGTGATTATCTATTTCCACAGGGAAGTATAAATGTGAGGATCACGATTAAGTGTTTTATAGTAGAAATGTATTGCCTTTCTGTTGCATATGTCACTGCTTCTCTTATGTCCCTCATGCAGAATCAAAAGCAGTCACTAATTCCACTTCATGAATTGTCACAAAACATTCTTGTGTTGGTAGATCTAGTAGTGTAATCTTAATGTCTTAACAATTTGACTTTTTATCCTTAATTGTGGTATGGATCCTTGAGATTGGCTGTGTTGAATAAGTCTGCGTCATTCCCTTTATTTTCCACCATGAGGACTGCAGTTTGTATGAAAAGCAAAATACCCAAGTTCTGGGACCATATCCACAAAGAACCTCAAAGTAGGAATGCTGATATAGGATAAGTTTAGCCTTTTTAGATCATAAATACCATTTCTATGGACAGATCCAAGATGAGCACTTCTACTTTGAGATGATTTGTAGATACGGGCCCCGGTGCTCTGCCCTATGAAATCCAATGTCTGAGAAATGCACTTTTAACGGTTAGTGAAATCTCCTGGAGGAGCACATCACACTATCAACAACACTACCTCTGACTCCTTCTGATTGTGACCAATTCTTACTGTCTGATGCAATTAAATCTTTCTACAGGTTTATACAAACCTTAGAAATCTCCACTGTCCAGTTTTTGATGACTGCGCTCCATGTCTGAAAAGGAAAAGTAGAATTGTCAACCGGTCCCTACACACCTGCTTAGGTGGTGTGTAGTATGGATCCTTCAAGACTGTTGTGTAAGTGCCATTGGCCTGGTTCAGAAATGGTCCCCCAACACTTCTGTGTCGGCAGATATAAGGAATCAGGTCAGTGTAAGCTCTCTGAAATTTAAGTTCTGCAAACACTGCAGTTGTGGAGGCTAAGTCGACTTGGGTTTAAATGTTTTGTTGATACTGGGTATTCTGTCTCCTTAAGTATAATAAATGTATACTATAGAACTGTGTAAATGTATTGTAATAAGTCAGGGCTATAGGGTAAGTGTTCCAAAAACCTGTGAGAATGTGGTGTATCCTGTCTGCCACCAAGTCTGCATCCTCCATACTGAAGCACATGGGAGGTTTAAACTTGACAATGTTCTCCCAGGGGCCGTCTGTACTGACACAGATATACTCCTCTTTCAGTCTGGAATGAGAGATGAAACCAAAGGATATTTCTGCTTAAAGGTTCTCTTCTAAAAAATAATGCAAAGATTTATACCAAAATAAGAATAGTGTTAACTCTTCACTGAATTGTGACTGCAGCAAACACTGACACTGATATGTTTGCAAAGTTGTTGCTTCCTAAGGCCTTGTCGCAGTAAATTACCAGTCTGACTACTCATCTGAAAACATCACCCTGCAGCTGGAAGACCCAGAAATGGCTCCCCACACGCCCAAAACCTGTTTGCACCTTATCTGCCACAAACACTCCCCCTGCAGAGGGCCCATATCAGAAATATCAACACTCACTGTCGCATGTCAACGATAAAAGCAATAGCTTTTACGATCACAATGGCCTCAATCTTCACTTAAATGAGGTTCTGGCTCTTTATCCTTCACCGATAAGAAAATGGTAAAGTATAATAGTGCACTAATATTGTATGCTCAGAGGCAGTATCTACTCTGCTACTTTAGTTGAGTACCCCTTGGGCAAGAGTTTTGGCCTCCAGCACTGGGTGACAACTCAGCAAAAAATATATATATTTAGAGAAAAAATCTACTGAGACATGCATGTGAAAAGGAAGCGGAACAGTAGTTTTTGTGTGATGTGAGAAACCTTACTGGTCAAGCGCAATGTCTTCATGTTTGGTGTACTGGTGGGCAAGTGTAGTGCCATATCATTGGCCTCTGAACTGTTGGAGACATATTACATTATTCTTAAGCGAATGTCATTGGGGCTGTGCTTCAGGAGGAAGTCATAGGTTGTAGGACATGGTGTCTTACCCTGAGTTGACAAAATAGAAAACAGCTTGTCGGGCAGAGTGGCAGCGAGGTCGGCGGCATACTGAATGATATTGTCATGAAGGAAGTGCAAATTGACATTCAGAAGCTCCATCTGCGTTGTGGCTGCTTGTGTGATGCTGGGATGACAGTGACCCACTAGGTGCAACAACAATCCAACGTTGTCAAAGTTTCATTACATACACTTACCACTAGGATGTACTATCATGTCGATTATGTTGTATTACTAATGTTCAAAGGGCTTTGAACTGTGTCATTTTGCTCTCTCAAAATATTATTTGAATACAACATATTAATGAAACCATGCACGAGCTGCACAGTGACGTGAGCCTACCAGATGGGCTAAATACATTTTATGCTCGTTTTGAGGCAAGCAACACTGAAGCGTGCATGAGAACCCCAGCAGCTCCAGACGACTGTGAACACACTCCGTAGCTGATGTAAGATCTTTACAGGTCAACATTGACAAGTCCACGGGGCCAGACGTATTACCAGGACAGGTAACCAGAGCACGTGCGGACCAACTGGCAAGTGTCTTCACTGACATTTTCAATCTCCCTGACCAAGTATGTAATATATTTTCAAGCAGACCACCATCGTCCCTGTGCCCAAGAACGCCAAGGTACCCTGCCTAAATGACTACCGCCCCGTAGAATTCACATCTGTACCCATTAAGTGCTTTGAAAGGCTGGTCATGGCTCACATCCACACCATCATCCCGGAAACCCTAGATCCACTCCAATTCGCATACTGCCCCTACAGATCCACAGATGACAAAATCTCTATTTCACTCCAAACTGCTCTTTCCCACTGGGACAAAGGGAACACCTATGTGAGAATGCTGTTCATGCTCATCACTAAGCTAAGGACCCTGGGACTAAACACCTCCCTCTGCAACTGGATCCTGGACTGCCTGATGGGCCGTCTCCAGGTTGTGTGGGTAGGTAACACATCCGCCTCGCTGATCCTCAATACGGTGGTCCCTCAGGGGTGGTGCTTTATACCTGTACTCCCTGTTCACCCACTGCTGCGTGGCCAAGCATGACTCCAACACCATCATTAATTTTGCTGATGACACAATGGTGGTAAGCATGATCACCGACAAGGATGAGAGCCTACAAGAAGGTCAGAGACCTGGCAGTGTGGTGCCAGGACAACAACCTCTCCCTCAACATGAGAAAGACAAAGGAGCTAATCATGGACTACAGAAAAAGGAGGACCGAACATACCCCCATTCACATCGACGTGGGTTGTGAGCTTCAAGTTCCTTGGTGTCCACATCACCAGCAAACTATCATGGTCCAAACACACCAACACAAGTTGTGAAGAGGGTACAGCTGCACCATCGAGAGCATCCTGACCGGTTGTATCACCGCCTGGTATTGCAACTGCTCAGCATCTGACTGGAAGATGCTACAGAGGGTAGTGCGTATGGCCCAGTACATCACTGGGGCCAAGCTTCCCGTCATCCAGGACCACTGACACCGCCTAGTATAAAGGAAGGCCCATAAAATTGTCAAACTCCAGCCACCCAAGTCATAGCCTGTTCTTTCTGCTACCGCATGGCAATCGGTACCTGAGAGCCACGTCTTAGCATGAGGTTGTAAGTAACAACCTCATTTCCCAGGACATATATTACAGTGAACGAATACCATGCTATTGTTTGAGGAGAGTGCACAGTTATGAACCTAAAGTTATTAATAAACAAATTAGGCACATTTGGGCAATCTAGATACAGAAATGCAATGGGTCTTTGGATCAGTCTAAAACTTTTCACATACACTGCTGCCACCTAGTGGCCAAAATCTAAATTTCACCTGGGCTGGAATAATACATTATGGCATTTTCTCTTGTATTTCAAAGATGGTATTTTCTTTTACCAGATCTAAAGTGTTATATTCTCCTACATTCATTTCACATTTCCACAAACTTCAGTGTTTCCTTTCAAATAGTATCAAGAATATGCATATCCTTGCTTCAATCCCTAAGCTACAGGCAGTTAGATTTGGATATTGTTATTTTAGGCAAAAATTGAAAAGGGTGGATCCTTAAGAGGGTTAACAACTTCTACCCCCAAGCCATAAAACTGCGGAACAATTAAGCAAATGGCTACAGACTTTTTTTTGTACACTACTGCTACTCGCTGTTTATTTTTGCATTGTCACTTTACCCCTACCTACAGTTGAAGTCGGAAGTTGACATACACCTTAGCCAAATACATTTAAACTCAGTTTTTCACAATTCCTGACATTTAATCCTAGTAAAAGTTCCCTGTTTTAGGGTAGTTAGGATCACCACTTTATTTTAAGAATGTGAGATGTCAGAATAATAGTAGTGAGAATTATTTAAGCTTTTAATTCTTTCATCACATTCCCAGTGGGTCAGTTTACATACACTCAATTAGTATTTGGTAGCATTGCCTTTATTTAAAAAATACTTGGATCAAACCCTTACACAAGCTTCCCACAATAATTTGGGTGAATTTTGGCCCATTCCTCCTGACAGAGCTGGTGTAACTGAGTCAGGTTTGTCGGCCTCCTTGCTCGCACACGCTTTTTCAGTTCTGCCCACAAATTTTCTATAGGATTGTGGTCAGGGCTTTGTGATGGCCACTCCAATACCTTGACTTTGTTGTCCATAAGCCATTTTGGCACAACTTTGGAACTATGCTTGGGGTCATTGTCCATTTGGAAGACCCATTTGTGACCAAGCTTTAACTTCCTGACTGATGTCTTGAGATATTGCTTCAATATATCCACACAATTTCCTCCCACATGATGCCATCTATTTTGAAGTGCACCAGGCCCTCCTGCAGCAAAGCACCCCCACAACATGATGCTGCCACCCCCGTGCTTCATGGTTGGGATGGTTTTCTTCGGCTTGCAAGCCTTCACATTTCATCACACCAGAGGACATTTCTCCAAAAGGTACGATCTTTGTCCCCATGTGCAGTTGCAAACCATAGTCTGGCTTTTTTATGGCGGTTTTAGAGCAGTGGCTTCTTGCTTGCTGAGCGGCCTTTCAGGTTATGTTGATGTAGGACTCATTTTACTGTGGAGATAGATACTTTTGTACCCGTTTCCTCCAGAATCTTCAATCCTTTGCTGCTACTCTGTGATTGATTTGCACTTTTCACACCAAAGTACGTTCATCTATAGGAGACAGAACGCATCTCCTTCCTGAGCAGTATGACTGCTGCGTGGTCCCATGGTGTTTACACTTGCGTACTATTGTTTGTACAGATGAACATGGTACCTTCAGGCATTTGGAAATTGCTCCCAAGGATGAACCAGACTTATGGAGGTCTACAAAAAAAAATCTTAGGTCTGGGCTGATTTTCTTTTGATTTTCCCATGATGTCAAGCAAATAGGCACTGAGTTTGAAGGTAGGCCTTGAAATACATGCACAGGTACACCTCCCAATTGACTCAAATTATGTCAATTAGCCTATCAGAAGCTTCTAAAGCCATGACACCATTTTCTGGAAGCTGTTTAAAGGCACAATCAACTTAGTGTATGTACACTTCTGACCCACTGGAATTGTGAGTGAAATAATCTGTCTGTAAACAATTGTTGGAAAAATGACTTGTGTCATGCACAAAGTAGATGTCCTAACCGACTTGCCAAAACTATAGTTTGACATTTGTACAGTGGTTGAACAATGAGTTTTAATGACTCCAACCTAAGTTTATGTAAACTTCCAACTTCAACTGTACATGCAGGCTGGTAGAATCATATTACTCTCGGCTCCGGGTAATGGTACCCGGGCCGAGTCTACTTAAATTTATCCGGCCCGATTCACTTTTTCAGGAGAAAGGCCATTTGAGGCTTTTATTCGGCAGGTGTTGAAATACCAAGGGGGGGGTTTATTTCACCCCAAAGTCATGGAATTTGCTTGGTCATTAAAAGTTCAAATTGGTGATAGTCTCTGCGATCCTATAGCTATCAGAGATGATCCCTAATTTTAGAGAATATCCGATGCTATAAATGCTTTTGGTTTTAATACAGGCTATGGCAGTGTTTTTCGTAGTTACAGTCCACCAAATTGAAAAGTATATTAACTTCCATAATATTTGTTCTAGGCAATAAACATACAGGATACCCATACAAAAATGCAGTAAAATGGCAGTACCATGAAATAATGGTTGTTTAATTAATTATATCTGGTAGCTTGCTGTATGTGTTGGCTTCTAATGGTCATTTTTCATTTGTGTTTGCTAATTGCACTGTTTATTGTGCTGCACATTTTCTTCTGTTCCACTGAATTCTGTTTTGGAAGTTTTATGACTATTTATTTAAGAAATAACACAAGCATGTCTTTTATTTCAATATTTCATTTATTTCATGCTTCAATCCACTAGGGTTTTCAAAACCCTATTTTTATCGCATTTATTTCCATACATAATTTGTCAATGTATTGCACCTGAATTTGACCCTGAAAATATTACTATTATATTTTCCCTTAGCTTTTAAGCAATTAACAGAATCCGTGCAGTCATTTAATTTTCATTTCTGTAGCTAAATATGGAGGTAACCATACTAGTTCTAGCTAAAAAAAAAAGATCTCTGCATGCAGCCTGCTTGCTCGAGCACATTGGTCAACAGCAACAGTTTTTCCAAATGTACACAACTTCTAAAAGTGGTAGTCCCTGTTCTCCTGAATTCTTGTTTTACTTTAGTAAGTAAAGCGGCAGTTTGTTGGGGAGACGAAAGTCAAGGTAAGATTAGCTAGCTAACTAACTAATTCAGCTGGCTAATGCTAGCTCTCTGGCTAATCCACTATGGACATGGTACATTTGAAGTTCTACCTGTTGAAGCTAGCTAGATATTCAAATAATATCTGTTGAGTTAATGATTGTAAAGGGGTGTGTGTATATTCTCTGCAGGTGTGTGAGAGAGGAGATGATCACAACTTTAGAAAACATTCATGTCAACGTAGTCATGCTAGCTATGTGTGTGTGTGTTCAGTGTGAGAGAGATGATTGTGATCATAATCTATAGAAAATATCATGTCAACATTGTGTCATGCTAGCTGTGAGTGTGTGTGTGTGTGTGTGTGTGTGTGTGTGTGTGTGTGTGTGAGAGAGAGTGTACATGAATACACATAGGAAACATTGTGTGTGAGACAGTAAGGTAGCCTACTGTAAAATTCTTGAAATGTGTACCTCCCCACACTGGATGTAAAGATTTTTCTTGATTAATCAGAGATCTTTTGTATTTGACAATAGGATACATTTAGCCTATCCCTGCTCCCCCTCAACACTCATTCTAACGTTACACCTCTCAACTGCCCTTTTCAATTCTTTCTCTTTTTTTTTTGCAGGAATCTTCTAGCTTGGATGGAGGAAACAAAGGGAGGAGTACAGAATGTATCTAGCCTGCTGACTAAGAAATGTAAATAGACAGAAAGCAAAACAGGCCATCTATATCTCTTCATCTGTCTGCCTCACTGCCAGGTTACATAGTCAATGTACTTGCTAGGCTAACTTAGTTAAGATCTTAGGTAATGGTGACTCATGATTCATCTGTCTTTACAGTTCCTGAAACATGTCAATGACCTGATGCATGGCCTCTACAGCAGTGCTTCGGCACCCACTCAGTTACCAGTGACCTATTTTGGCACATCCCAGTGAAAGGAGAGAGCAGAAGCACCCTTCCTTAAATCTATAGTCATTGACAGTAAGTTGTTGCCAAAATGTTATTTTCTCTTCTGTTTGATACTTTTTTCCCCATATGCATCACGTCTCAGACTGGATTCCCCAAGAGACATGCTATTCAGCTTCCCATGATTGCCTGATCGTACACACAAAAAAAAGAAGTGGTATCTAGAACCTAAAATGGTTCATCAGCTGTTCCAATAGGAAAACCCTTTTGAATAATCTTTTTTGGTTCCAGGTTCCATTTAAAACCCTTTCCACAGAGGGTTCTACATGGAACTCAAAATAGTTCTACCTCAAACCAAAAATGGTTATCGTATGGGTGCATTAGAAGTGTAGTGTAAGGAAATCCAAGTGAAATAGCACTGCTTCTAATAATAGAAGTTAGTAAAGTAAACCAAATCCTATTTTATCTCGCAAAACTCTCGTCCTAATTGGTGAGTCATGTAAAGTTTCCCCCATTTCTCTCTTGCTCATTCTCTGTTGCTCACTCAAACTCACACATGTGCACAGTTACAGAGAAGAGGAAGATATTTGCCAATTACACCCGTTTCTAACAATGTTTGTTGCAGTTATGATATAATATTTTTGTCTCTTTATTGCCTGTTTACGCATACTTTAATGGTAGCATTTAGCTTTCTATTTTTAAGACTGCCAAGCTGTCTTCAATGTGGGGGAACCTCTGTACGGGACAATGTCCTCAGTATTATGGAGCAGTGTGTTTATAAAAAGTTTGAATATAACATGTATTAGGATTAAACAAAACTTTACCATTTAGAGATTAGTTAAACATTTATCTAACTGTTTAATTTTGATATCCCCTTTCTTAGAATGTTTCCGATTGATGACCAATGAATTAATGTTCCACTTCAATATGAAGGGACAGAGGAGCAAACATACCATTGCTACCACTTTTAGTAGATTCTGACTGTTAAAGATATTTTACTGTGTTTTACATTTTAGTTATTTTACAGACTCTCTTATCTAGAGTGACTTAGTTAGTGCATTCATCCTAAGATAGCTAAGTGGGACAACTACATCAGACATAAAAAGTCAAATGTTTATCAAAGTAGCTAGCAGTTGAGTCAGAGCTAGAGGAGGGAGGGGTCAAGTGCTGGTTCAGTTGTTTAAAAAAAAAAAATTGGGGGAGGAGGGGTCTGAGGTGAGGAGGTTTATTTAAGATACTGTTTAAAGAGGTAGGGTTTCAGATGTCTTGGGAAGATTGAGTGTAATCATGGAGGCTTCCCCCAAAAATCTACTGGGAAAAAAACGTCCAAAATAATGTATCTTTCATCTCTCAGTGTTTCATAAATGTCCTTTTAATTCGCAAGAGGCTGACTGTATCTCACCGGCAAAAGCATCCGTGCGAACGAAACAGTGCCCCTCTGTCTCAGTATGTGTAGCAAATCTATCTGATGCTGTCTGGTCAGAAAGAGTATGACATTGTTGCAGCCCGTAGCATTGAATGCAAAAGAAGCCAGGAAGCATTTGGCCCCCATTTGATTAAAAAAAAAATTAAATAGCCAATCAGTTGAGCTAAACTGAGTAAGCTCAGCTGTGAATGGTCCTGGCTCACCAAAAAAGGTGTAAAGAGAAGCCAGTCTGGATTTGGCTTCAGACCATTCACATCACAAGCCATACGTCAACATTGTGTTGTCTTCATGGCTAAATTTTCTAAATTAGCCATGGATGGAGATAGGGATTTGGACTTCTGCTTTGACTTAATTCTCCGTACTGGCCAATGATTATAACGGATCCAACCATAAATTCATACATTGTGTCCCTGTCCTGAGAGGATGGAAGTTAAACATGTAGCTATAAGTAGAATGCTAATGTTAACTAGCTGGCCTGGCGTATCATTGCCTATGAAAGGAAGTTAAGCTAGCAAGCAAGTATTTTAACCAGGTAACCTAGGATTCAAAAAAACTAAAAGCGTGTACTGTACGACAGTCATAGACTGTTTAGGCAACATGAAAGAGGATGGCATTGGCGTTTCTCTATAAGTAGGTTGAATCAATGTTTTTTTTCTTTCTATTTACAAGCATGCAAATACGCACATACACACAGAGAAATCAGAACCATGGACAACCACATCATATTTAGCTTACGTTGATTGGACTAAATCGTCACTGTATTAGACTAAGCATAGGTGATTTAGATGTTGAAATGGTTCTGGAATACTGGAGGCAGCTCCTGTTTTCTTTGTGACTTGGGGTAACTCTCCATGGTTCTAAATCAAGTTTAGTAGTCTGAAACTGTAGGACACTTTTTTTTACGTTGCTTGACCATGCTGTAGGTCATGTAACTGTTTGTTACATGCATTATGTTTTGTGGACTTTACCGGAAGGATGTTGCTCTCTGGCTTTGTAGTGAAACAACATGTGGTTGAATTTATTCTGCCAATGTGTCTTCTTATTGTCTCGGCCTTAGGCCTATATATCACGGTGTCAAGGCATATGAACGACTAGGTTACAGAGCAAACAATTTATCACAACACATAGGTTGTAATATGGCTTCCCCATTGATGTTACCCATGCACCGCTACTGTGTGTTTACATTTCTGTCATGTCCTGCATGCCCACATTATGCCAATCAATTTATTTTATTTGTATGCTTACAGTAAGTTTCATGAAAAGCCAGAAAATAAATCAGGAGGTTGGTGTGTTGCAGTACCTCTGGAAAGCCCTTAAATATGCCCCTGACCGCCGTGGTGAAAATTCTTCAACTAGTACTTTGGAAATACTTTTAGCCAGCTGAGTCCACAAAGTTTCTTCAGGAATGACCTGTTCTAGTTGTCTTTTAAAATCTCAAATGTATAAAGTTGTAATGCACCGATTCTCTTCACTGCAGATCTGACCCATCGCATGACTCTTGAAGAGGGCCATGAGAATCTCCAGTACCCCATAACAACACTCTTATTAATCATTCATTGCCTTTATATATTCTGTGTCCCTGTCTTTCTATGCATGTAGTCTGTGGGTGAATTATAAAACAATTACTGTATGCAGATGTGCAAAAACTTGTGCTTTAGATTGGTTTTTGCTGTTGCTTGATCCATTTTAAATGTAAGAATATTTTGCAGATTAACTTTGCATTTGCAGTTCTTTATGATAGCTACATTAGCAGCGAATTAGGATTTAATTTTGGGGTGGTAAATACAGGCGAATATTCTGATAAGTCACCTTGTCCTAGAGAGATTTACAGTTTTCAAAACATCACGCCAGGGTAAGCCTACACACAACTCGTTATTTGAAGTGTTTCGGAAATCCCCTATGGGAAAACTTAGTCCGGTAGTTGCAATGCAATGGATCGCATTCGGAAAGTATTCAGACCCCTAGACTTTTCCACATTTTGTTACTTTACAGCCTTATTCAAAAATGTTTTATTTATTTTATTTTTTATCCCTCAATATAAACACAATATCCCATAATGACATTTTTGTAAATGTATAAAAATACAGAAATGAATTCTTGGGTATGACGCGACAAGCTTGGCACACCTGTATTTGGAGATTCTCCCATTCTTCTCTGCAGATCCTCTCAAGCTCTTGTCAGGTTAGATGGGGAGCGCCGCTGCACAGCTATTTCCTGGGATGCTTGAATGGGTTTAAGTCCGGGCCACTCAAGGACATTCAGAGACTTGTCCCGAAGCCACTCCTGTGTTGTCTTGGCTGTGTGCTTAGGGTTGTTGTCCTGTTGAAAGGTTAACCTTCGCCCAAGTCTGAGAACCTGCGCCAGAGCGCTCAGGACTTCATCAAATATCTCTCTGTACTTTGCACCATTCATCTTTCCCTCGATCCTGACTAGTTTCCCAATCCCTACCGCTGAAAAACATCCCCACAGCATGATGCTGCCACCACCTTCACCGTAGGGATGGTGCTCTTTCAGAGTGACTAATGGGTTCTTGGTCACCTCCATGAGGCTAGCTCTAGGAAGAGTCTTAGTGGTTACAAACTTCTTCCATTTAAGAATGATGGAGGCCACTGTGTTCTTGGGGACCTTCAATGCTGCAGAAATCTCTTGGTACCCTTCCGCAGATCTGTGCCTCGACACAATCCTGTCTCGGAGCTCTACAGACAATTCCTTTCACCTCAGGGCTTGGTTTTTGCCCTGACATGCACTGTCAACTGTGGGACCTCAGACAGGTGTGTGCATTTCCAAATCATGTCCAATCAATTTAATTTACCACAGGTGGACTCCAAGTTGTAGAAACATCTCAAGGTTTATTCATGGAAACAGGATGCACATGAGCTCAATTTTGAGTCTCATAGCAAAGGGTATGAATACTTATGTAAAAGTATTTCTGTTTTTAATTTTCTTTAAATTATCAAAATTGTATTATTGTATTGTATGTAGATTGAGGATTTCATCCATTGTAAAATAAGGCTGTTACGTAACAAAATGTGGAAAAAGTCAAAGGGTCTGAATACTTTCCGAATGCACTGTATTTCCACAGGGAAGTATAAATGTGAGGAGGATCAAAAGTCATATGTACATTGTGTTATAATACAAATGTATTGCCGTTCTGTTGCATATGTCACTGCTTCTCTTATGTCCCTCATGCAGAATCAAAAGCAGTCACTAATTCCACTTCGTGAATTGTCACAAACCATTCTTGTGTTGTTAGATCTAGTAGTGTAATCTTAATGATTTGTTTTATTTTTATCCTTAATTGTGGTATGGATCTGTGAGATTGGTTGTGTTGAATACTTCTGCATTCCTTCCCTTGTCTTCCTCCAAGATGACTCCAGTTCGTCTGAAAAGCGAAAGATGCAAGTTCTAGGACCGTATCCACAAAATGCCTCAAAGTAGGAATGTCAATATTGGATCAGTGTAGCGTTTTTGTTCTTAAAAAAAAAATTTGCCCCAATTTCGTGGTATCCAATTGTTAGTAGCTACTATCTTGTCTCATCGCTACAACTCCCGTACGGGCTCGGGAGAGACGAAGATTGAAAGTCATGCGTCCTCATATACACAACCCAACCAAGCCTCACTGCTTCTTAATACAGCGCGCAGCCAACCCGGAAGCCAGCCGCACCAATGTGTCAGAGGAAACACTGTGCACCTGGCAACGTTGGTTAGCGTGCCTTGTGCCCGGCCCGCCACAGGGAGTTGCTGGTGCGCGATGAGACAAGGATATCCCTACCGGCCAAACCCTCCCTAAACCGGACGACGCTAGGCCAATGCGTCGTCCCATGGACCTCCCGGTCGCAGCCGGTGACGACAGAGCCTGCGCGCGAACCCAGATTCTCTGGTGGCACAGCTGGCGCTGCAGTACAGCGCCCTTAACTATTGCGCCTAGATAAGCACTTCTACTCTGAGATTTGTAGATCCGGGCCTCAATGCTCTGCCCTATGAAATCCAATGTCTGAGAAATGCACTTTTAACGGTTAGTGAAATCTCCTGGAGGAGTACATCACACCACCTCTGACTTCTTCTGATTGTGACCAATTCTTACTGTCTGATGCAATTACATCTTTCTACAGATTTGTACAAACCTTAGAAATCTCCACTGTCCAGTTTTTGATGACTGCGCTCCATGTCTGAAAAGGAAAAGTAGAATTGTCAACAGGTCCCTACACACCTGCTTAGGTGGTGTGTAGTATGGATCTGTTAAGACTTGTGTAATTGCCATTGGCCCAGTTCAACAGGCTCCCTGAACCTGTTGGGTTGGGTTAAAAAGACTGGGTATTCTTGTCTCCTTAAAGGAAAAATCCACCCAAAATCACTCATTCTTTTAATTTACAGTGTTAAATATCACTGTGAGAACAATATTTTTTGTGAACAAATGTTTCATTTTGGCATTATAATAAGGTTGGCAGCAACATGGAAAATCGTTGTGGAAATCTTTTGCAGGTCCAGTCGACTACAAAATCCACAATGCAATGCTTTCTATGGGCTAGCTAGCTACATGGCAAACGTAGCTACCCACAGTACCAAAGACAATATCAGCATGTAAAGTAGCTAGTTCGCTGTAAAATCGACTAAACTGCACTATCAATTTAGGAGTCTACAATTTCACCATGTTCAACCTGCAGATAGTTGTGGCGCAGCGGTCTGAGGCACTGCATCTCAAACTAGAGGTGTCACTACAGACCCAGGTTCGATTCCAGGCTGTATCACAATCGGCCATGATTGGGAGTCCCATAGGGCGGCGCACAATTGGCCCAGCATCGTTAGGGTTTGGCCGGGGTAGGCTATCATTGTAAATAATTATTAATTATTAACTGACTTGCATAGTTAAAGGTGAAATAAAAAAACAGAGTGGAGTCTAACATTTGCAATGGCAAAATACTTTTGATCAGATAGAAAACGTTGCCCATGCTACGTCAATAAGCCGCACGGTGCATTCTGTGTGATTCTGGGACAAGGGGCGCTTTCCTTCGAGGAGTGAATGGGAGTTTGAGATAGTAAGTTAATTATCTAATATCGTATAGCTTTGGAATCGTGACAGTACGTACTTTCTAGGAAAATAGACATGTTTCTCGACATATACTGACTTTGAGAGGGGATTACGTGATGATTAGCTTAGTATCCGCGTGATGCAGCATGACAACGGGAACGCGATTGAGCGACAGTCTGTTGGGTTGGGTGTTAAACGTTCTTTCATTCATTGGATTCCTATCTCCTTTCTATAATATCTCTGGCAACTGCACTATGCAATGTACCCTGGACTAAAGAGGCAGACAAATAGGAACATTTGCTAGGCTCTGTTAAATTACATATTTCTCGAGGTAGGAATATGGCAAAAATATAATCAATGGCTCACTTGACAGAAGACATTGGACAGTATTGAAATGTGACATGTATGATAGATGTTTTCGCGATCCAAAAGTCGTATTCCTATGAACTTCCAGTGAGAGACTTTATCACGGTGTTACGTCATACAGGGCGGATTTCTGCCTGCTTGAATGCCCATAACTCAGATAAACATGAAATGACCCAGGGAATCGATAGAACATCAATCACAGACGCACAAAAACAATATAATATTCAAAATGGGTGAACCTTTCCTTTAAGTATAATAAATGTATACTATAGAACTGTGTAAATGTATTGTAATAAGTCAGGGCTATAGGGTAAGTGTTCCAGTCACCTGTGAGAATGTGGTGTATCCTGTCTGCCACCAAGTCTGCATCCTCCATACTGAAGCACATGGGAGGTTTAAACTTGACAATGTTCTCCCAGGGGCCGTCTGTACTGACACAGATATACTCCTCTTTCAGTCTGGAATGAGAGATGAAACCAAAGGATATTTCTGCTTAAAGGTTCTCTTCTAAAAAATAATGCAAAGATTTATACCAAAATAAGAATAGTGTTAACTCTTCACTGAATTGTGACTGCAGCAAACACTGACACACTTTGATATGATTGTATAGTTGTTGCTTCACAAGGCCTCGCAGCAGTGAATGACCAGTCTGACCCCATACCTTCTGACAACTTGCGCTGCTGCGTCTGTAGCTGGGGTCCTCTGTTCTTTGTCGGTGACCATCTCCAAGCCCACAAACAGCCCCACTCCACTGCCAAGAGTAAACACAAAGCCAGTTATTGTATACTGTCTTCAGCCAGTATCTCCGAATGGATCATGCTGTAGACTAGAGAGTATGAGGTTGACGGCAAGGTCATATGTGAGTAGTTATTATAGAGACATTCCCTTCACATAATCCACGTCGTAGGCACCCTACCGGACGTCTCCAATGATTGGATGTTTGGTCTGTAGCTGTCTCAGCCGGTCCAATAGGTGTCCTCCTACTCTTGAGGAGTTCCCCCTCAGGTCCTCCTTCTCAATCACGTCCAGGACAGCCAGGCCGATGGCACACGACACTGGGTTACCGCCAAACTGCACAGTCACAGGAGAACCACAAACCATGATTAGGGATGAGACTCCTAACGAACGTTTGTGCACGGCTAACATGATTTAATAGGCAGAATATAGGTTGTAACAGCCACCAGTTTCTCACTGTATTGAAGTACTCCACTCCGTTGGCTGTGAAGGCCCCAGCGATCTCCGCTGTGGTTGCTACACATGACAGGGGATGTCCGTTGCCCATCGGCTTGCCCATAGTCACTATGTCAGGGCTAAAATCATCACCCTGCAGCTGGAAGGCCCAGAAATGGCTCCCCACACGCCCAAAACCTGTTTGCACCTCGTCTGCCACAAACACTCCCCCTGCAGAGCGCACGTATCTGTCGAGACAGAGAGATACCAACACTCACTGTCACATGTCAAAGATAAAAGCAATAGCTTTTACTATCATAATGGCCTCAATCCAAACTCAAATGAGGATTTGGCTCTTTGTCCTTTTCTTCACCGATGAGAAAATGGTACAGTATAATAGTGCACTAATATTTTATGCTCAGAGGCAGTACCTACTCTGCTACTTTAGTTGAGTATCCCTTGGGCAAGAGGATTTGGCCTCCAACACTGGGCAATGACTCAGAAAAAAATGCAGAAACCTGTAGGTTGCAAGTCAGTTTTGAGTTATTAGATCCACAGAATTAGTACAATACTGAACATTGTTACTACACTAATCAGCATTACACCCCGCTCGGTGTCCAAATTGAGACTATTTTCGAACTTTCCTTCTCCATGCAAAACCTATTGTATTTACTGTACCTTGCGACCTTTTTGGTGCACCTTGTCTATCACATCCTTCACAGTATCTGCATATGCCTGGGCTGGGTTGGGATGGTCCTCTCTGAATATACCTCTATAGGTGTCTGGTATGGGTGCCTGTAAGGATTAAACAGGAAAATTACAATTTTAGCTTTTTGTAGCACACGCCAAAAAATAGAGGCATGCTATATATATCCTCTTACACACCACGTGAACCCACTCTTTCTGTCCTGTCAGCTTCTGGAACTTGTATGGACTGATATCGATGAGCGAAGTCAGGTGCCCATGATATGCACTAGTATGGAGGAAGAGGGGGAAAAGAGGAAGAAGTACATTTTAGAGAAGTAATCCACAGATTAGTAGTAGTTTTTGTGTGATGTGAGAAACCTTACTGGTCAAGCACAATGACGTCTTCATGTTGGGTGTACTGGTGGGCCAAGCGTAATGCCAGATCATTGGCCTCTGAGCTGTTGGGAGACATACATATTAAATTATTCTTCCTATATCTTACGTGGATGTCATTGGGGCTGTGTTTCAGGAGGAATTCATAGGTTGTAGGACATGGTGTCTTACCCTGAGTTGACAAAATAGAAGACACGCAGCTTGTCGGGCAGAGTGGCAGCGAGGCGGTCGGCATACTGAACTATATTGTCGTGAAGGAAGCGCGAATTGGCATTCAGAAGCTCCATCTGCGTCGTGGCTGCTTGTGTGATGCTGGGATGACAGTGACCCACTGTAGGTGCAACAACAATCCAAAGTTCCAAACATTTCGTTACATACAATTACCACTAGGAGGTACTGTCATGTTGATTATATTGTGGTACTACTGTAATGTTCAAAGGGCTTTGGACTGTGACCTTTGCCCTCACAAAATATTACTCACCAAATCAGATGCATTAAAATAATGTCACCAATAGAGAGCAACAGTAATGGCATCTTTTTGTAGGCACTAACTCCGCCATGGTTTGTTGAACAAAGCCTATGGGAAAAAGTATGGAGTTGTTGGATAAATGCCGAAAATAAGGTCTGTGGTAAATACAGGAAATCTTAAACGTTTTGTTCTATTAGATCATCTTCATTGGGTCACTTTTGGTGAATTTTGAAGCATTTACCCAGAGGGCATACGACGTGATAAAGACGGCTTTTACTAGTTGAAATCTTGTCGGAACGTCTTATAACCAGATCACAACCAGATTAAGATGTATTTTTGACATATGAACAAAAAAAAGAAGTCTTATGTTGGTTGAGATCTGGTTTTTGGTTGAAATCTGATTGAAATACTGACCAGTTATCTATATGCTACTCAATGAAAAGACATCAATCTATATAAACATGGGCATAGTGTTTGTGGGCCATGCACCCATTGAATATAAGACACTAGAAGCATTACAATTATTACAGTTAGAGTAATGTTCTTTTTCAGCAGGGTTTGCATGATCCAGACCGGGCAGAATAATATTACTCTGGGCTCCGGATATTGCTACCTGGGCCGAGTCCAATTCAGCTTATCCGGCCCGATTAACTTTTTCAGGAGCAGGGCCATTTAAGGTTTTTATTTGGCAGGTGTTGAAATGCCAATTTTACAAAAAACTAAGAAATGTGATCTATTTCACACCCAAGTCATGAAAGTTGGTAGGTCATTAAAGCAAACATTCGAGATGGTCTCTAATTTAGGGAATCTATACATGCTTTTGGTTTTTACTACAGGCTATGGCAGTGTTTTTCGTAGTTACAGTCCACCCAATTGAAAAGTGTATATGCACAATATTTGGTTGAGGCGATAAACATGTACAATAATACAGGATACCCATACAAAAATGCACTGCTTTTAAAATGCAGTAAAATGGCAGTACTGTGAAATAATGGTTAATTAATGATATCTGGTAGCTGTTTGTGTGTGTTGTCTTCTAATGGTAATTTTTTATTTGCGTTAGCTAATTGTACTGTTTATTGTGCTGCACATTTTTCTTCTGTTCTCTGAATTCTATTTGGAAGTTCTATTATGACTAACTATTTATTTAAGAAATAAAACATAGGCCTGTCTTTTATTTCAAAAGCATACTACAATCCACCAGGATTTATAAAACCCTACTTTTAATCGCAATTATTTCCACAACTAATTAGTCTAAAATTATTGCACCTGAATTTGACCCTGAAAATATGGCTATTATATTTTTCCTTAAAGGCTTTAAGCAATTCACATAATGCGTGCAGTAATTTAATTTCAGTAGCTAAATAAGGTGGCAGGCATATCAGTTCCAGTTAAAAGTTGGATGGGAATCTGTGCCTCGCGCGCAGTAATAGATCTCTGCGTGCAAGCAGCTTGCTTGCACGAGCACATCAGTCAACAACATTTTACTAAAAAAAGATTTTACTGCTAAGTGGTAGTCCCTGTTCTCCTGCATTATTGTTTAACTTTTGTAGGTAAAGGGGCATTTTGTTGGGGAGAAAAACGTCAAGGAATAATTAGTTAGTTAGCAAGCTAGCTAACTCAGCAGGGCTAATTTTAACTAGCTAACATTAGCTCTCTGACTAATCCTTCATGGATATGCTAAGTCTTCATTTTTACCTGTTGTAGGTGTTTGTTGTAGCTAGCTTGCAAACAGATTGACATTTGAATATCTGTTCAGTTAATAATAGCAAATGTGTGTGTGTATTCTCTGCGTGTGTGAGTGAGAAAGATGATCACAATAACTTTAGAAAACATTGTCATGTCAAAGTTGTCATGCTAGCAATGTGTGTGTGTGTGTGTGTGTGTATGAGAGGGGGGGAGAGATGATTGTTATCACAATCACGTATAGAAAAGATTGTCGTCATATCAACATTTTGTCATGCTAGCTGTGTGACTGTGTGTGTGAGAGAGAGAGAGAGAGAGATGGTCGTGTGTGAGAGAGAGATGGTACATGAATACACATATAGGAAACATTGATTGTGTGGGACAGTAAGGTAGTTTAATTCTTCAAATGTGTACCCCCAATATGGTTGTGAAGATTTTCTTGATTCATTTTTATTTAACCTTTATTTAACTAAGCAAGTCAGTTAAAGAACAAATTCTTATTTTACCTACCCCGGCCAAACCCTCCCATAAACCAGACGACGCTGAGCCAATTGTGCACCACCCTAATGGACTCCCGATCACGGCCGGTTATGATACAGCCTCATGCTTGAACCAGGGTCACCCGGGAGCCCATTCATCAGAGATCCTTCTATTTTTGTGTATTTTGTATTTGAGAATACAATTCATTTAGCCTATCCCTGCTCCCCCTCTACACTCATTCTAATGTTACACCTCTCAACTGCCTTTTCAATTCTTTTTTTTTTTTGGAAGGAATCTTCTAGCTTGGAAGGATGGAGGAGTGAACAAAGGGAAGGAGTACTGAAGTTACCCAGCCTGCTGACTAAGAAATGTAATTAGCCTATGTTTTGTTGTCTATCACTCTCTCCATCTGCCTCACTGCCAGATTGCTGAAGAACATGGTCGATAGACTTAGCCTAGCAAGTACAACTTAGTGAAGAGCTTAGGCAATGGTTAATCATGATTCATCTTTGTCTTTACAGCTCCTGAAACATGTCAATGACTTAATGTATGGGGTCTACAACAGTTACCAGTGACCTATTCTGCCACATCCCAGTGAAAGGAGAGAGCAGAACCACCCCTCCTTAAACCCATAGTCATTGACAGTAAGTTGTGTGCTAGATGTTATTTTGTCTTCTGTTTGATATATTTTGTCTTCTGTTGGATACTTTTTTCCTCTGGATTAGGTCTCACTGAGACTGGATTACCCAAGAGACATGCTATTCAGCTTCCCATGATTGCCTAATCTTACACTTTTGAAAAAATAGGTGGTATCTAGAACCTAAAACGGTTCATCGTTTTATGTCCCTATAGGAAAACCTTTTGAATAACTTTTTGGTTCCAGGTAGAACCCTTTGGTTCCAGATAGAGCTATGTTGGATTCCATGTAGAACACTTTCCTCAGAGGGTTCTACATGGAACGCAAACGGGTTATACCTGAAACGCAAAATGGTTCTACCTGGAACCAAACAGAGTTCTCCTATGGGGACAGCAGAAGAACCCGTTGGAAAGCCGAAGAACCCTTTTGGAACCTTTTTTTTCCTAAGAGTGTAGTGTAAGTAAATCCAATTGAAATAGCACTGCTTCTAGTAACATATGTTTGTAAAGCAAATAAAATACCATTTTAACTCCCCCTTTTTTTCAGTTGCAAAACCTGTGTCCTGATCAACAGACACCTCCCTTGCTGAGTCATGTATAGTTTCTCACATTTCTCTCTTGCTCATTCTCCTCGCTCACTCAAACATTACAGTGAATTCGGAAAGTATTCAGACACCTTGACTTGTTCCACATTTTTTTTAACCTTACAGCCTTATTCTAAAATGGATTAAACCATTTTCTCCCTCCCTCAATCTACACACAATACCCCATAATGACAAAGCAATCACTGGTTCTTAGATGTTTTTTATTTTTTCAATTTTATTAAAATTTAAAAAACAGAAATAGCAGATTTACATAAGTATTCAGACCCTTTACTCAGTAAAGGCAGTGATTACAGCCTCAAGTCTTCTTGGGTATGATGCTACAAGCTTGGCACACCTGTATTTGTGGAGTTTCTCCCATTTTTCTCTGCAGATCCTCTCATGCTCTGTCAGGTTGGATGGGGAGCGTTGCTGCTCAGCTATTTTCAGGTCTCTCCAGAGATGTTCTATTGGTTTCAAGTTCGGGCTCTGGTTGGGCAACTCAAGGACATTCAGAGACTTGCTCTGAAGCCACTTCTGCATTGTCTTGGCTGTGTGCTCAGGGTCATTGTCCTGTTGGAAGTTGAACCTTTGCCCCAGTCTGAGGTCCTGAGCGCTTTATAGCAGGTTATCATCAAGGATCTCTTTGTACTTTGCTCCGTTCATCTTTCCCTCGATTCTGACTAGTCTCCCAGTCCCATAAAGGCCTGATTGGTAGAGTGCTGCAGCGATGGTTGTCCTTCTGGAAGGCTCTCCCATCTCCACAGAGGAACTCTGGAGCTCTGTCAGAGTGACCATCGGGCTCTTGGTCACCTCCCTGACCAAGGCCCTTTTCCCCCGATTGCTCTGTTTGGCCGGGTGGCCAGCTATAGGAAGAGTCTTGGTGGTTCCAAACTTCTTCCATATAAGAATGATGGAGGCCACTGTGTTCTTGGGAACCTTCAATGCTGTAGAATTGTTTTGGTACCCTTCCCCAGATCTTGAGTTCTACATACAATTCCTTTGACCCCATGGCTTGGTTTTTGCTCTGACATATACACTGTCAACTGTGGGACCTTTATATAAACAGGTGTGTGCCTTTCCAAATCATGTCCAATCAATTGAATTTACCACAGGTGGACTCCCAATAAAGTTGTAGAAACATCAAGGATGATCACTGGAAACAGGATGCATCTGAGCTCAATGTTGAGTCTCATAGCAAAGGGTCTGAATACTTATGTAAATAAGGTATTTCTGTTTTTTACTTGCAATACATTTGCAAAACATTCTAGAAACCTGTTTTCACTTTGTGATTTTGGGGTATTTGTGTGTAGATTGATGAGGAAAATGTTTTATTTAATCCATTTTAGAATAAGGCTGTAATGTAACAAAACGTGGAAAAAGTCAAGGGGTCTGAATACTTTCCGAATGCACTGTACACCCATTTCTAACAATGTTACAATGGCGATTCTGATCCAACTATAAATTCATACATTGTGCCCCTGGCCTGATAGGATGGAAGTTCAACATGTAGCTAGATTTGCCAATTGCACCCATTTCTAACAATGTTTGTTGCAGGAATGATATGACAGACATAACTTTTGAACAAGATAATATTTGATTGTCTCTTTAAACATACTTGAATTGTTGCATTTGGCATTCTTTTTTTTAAGACTGCCAAGCTGTCTTCAATTGGGGGAACCTTTGTCTGGGACAATGTCCTCAGGATTATGGAGCGGTGTGTTTATGTAAAGTTGTTTGAATATTAAACATGTATTAGGATTAAGCAAAACTTTATCATTTGGAGAGGAGTTAAAAATTGTAATTATACAACTACTGTGTAATTTTGATATCCTCTTTCTTAAAATGTTTCAGATTGATGACCAAGGAAGTAATGTCCCACTTCAATATGAAGGAACAGAGGAGCAAACATGCCTTTGCTACCACTTTTAGTACATTCAGACTGTTAAATATATTTTTTCTGTGTGTTATGTACTGTCCTGCATGCCCACATTATGCCAATCATTAATTTATTTTATTTTTGAAAAATGGAAAGGCTTTAAATAGGCCCTCACTCACCAGCCTTCTGGAAAGGCTTTAAATATGCCCCTGAACGCCGTGGTGGAGAAGGACGCAAAGTATGTGCATGAGCAAGTTGCTCTTTTTTGAAGACCTCTCTAAGCTATAACTGCCACAAAATCGTTTTAACTAGTACCATGGAAATATTTTTAGCCAGCTGAGTCCACAAAGTTACATCAAGAATGTCCTTTTCTAGTTGTCTTTTAAAATCTCAAATGTATAAAGTTGTGATGCACCGATTCTCTTCACTGCAGATCTGACCCATCGCACGACTCTTGAAGAGGGCCACTACGCTACCAGATCGCCTTCTGTGCTCAGAGGTCCTTGATGACAACCCCATCGCACCACTCGTATGAATCACTAATCAAATAAAACAATGGGCCTTTATATAGTCCATGTCCCAGTCTTTCTATGCATGTAATTAATGTCTGTGGGTGAATTATGAAACTCTTACTGTATGCAGATGTGCAAAAAATTGTGATAATAGATTTGTTTTTGCCATTGCTTGAATATGTTGCAGATTAACTTTAATTGGTGACTATGGAAACAAGCAGAAATGTAATGAACAATGTTTTCAATATCCTACTTTATCCTCTGCAATACTTTTTACAGTAAACTTAGAAACAAAGGTGCTATCTAGAACCTAAAAGGGTTATTTGGCTGTCCCCATAGGATAACCTTTCTGGTTTCAGGTAAGTAGGAACCTTTCCACGGTTCTACATGGAACCCAAAAGGGTTATACGTGGAACCAACAAGCCTTCTCCCTAGAACCAAGAAGAGTACAGCCGAAGAACCCTTTAGGAACCTATTTTTCTAAGAGTATAGGTAATACATTGTAGTCAGGTGGTCATTACCAGGTTATGATGCGGTGTTAACCTCAGACTTTATTTTCGGCGTTTAACTTTATTCCAAAACTATTCATTTCCCATTAATGTTGCACATAGGAATGGCTGAACGATCCTGAGGTATATCATTTCCGATTTGTTGTACTACAAGTTGGCGAGCTCTATAGATGCGTCTCTCACCGTGCTGAACGTTGCTGATACAGTCCAAGTACCGCTTGCCATTTTCGTCATACAAATACTGTCCTCTGGCTCTGACTATCTTCACGGGATCGTCTGAATAGAAGAGTCTGCAAGACTGCCTAGGAGAGACATATTTTAAACCATTTTATATGTCAGTGCATAATTTCATACGAGGGCCAAGCGTTGTTGCTGCCAGCTTGAGTTTCTTCAAGTCAAACACAGTTACATACCCAATCAGTTTCTTTCTCATTGCAAGAGTCTCTTCTTTCCTGAACATTTCCAACGCCATTTTCACTGCGTTTCTCTTAGTTTGTATTACTAAATTAAACTCCAGTTTCTAGTTGTCTTTTCCGTCATAACAACTTTCTGAAGAAATCACGTGGATTTTCATAACTGCGCATGCGTCTGTCTGAATGACGTAGGCGCATTCTGGATTATAATATTACATATATTTTTTTTTAAACGAATAATGTGTCTGTCTTTTTGTGTGTTTCTTTCCCATGCAAAAACGTGTAATTAATTCACAGCACCTCATCGTCACGAGAATTGGACAAACTACACTACCCAGAGTTCAAAACATGTTTTTGTAGAGAGCTGGAATCTCGCCGGGCACATTCATTTTCTAATGACTAATTAAAACTGTGGTAGTGGCAAAGACCAACCCAACCGACACATTGCTGACTTATTATCGCAGAAAAATGCTGTACAGTACTCGATGCGTTTTTCTTTAGAATACTTTCTGTCTGTTTTTTTCTACTTTCAGAACAATAGGGGGGTGATTTTCAAGAATTAAAAAGCAAAACGTTTTTCACGTTTAAGACTTACATTGAATTTCGGAGACAATATATAGTTAATTCCTAGATGGATTGTGATATGAATAGATTTTGTATAATAAAGATACAAGCATGTTAGACGTTTCAACCACCCCTTTTTAATGGTTTGTTCCGATGGCTATATATTCAGTGCAAGGCCATCAACTACCCCGTGCTGCTTTCGGTTGCTAAGGAGACAAGGTGGGCAGGTAAATTAATCATCGAGCTAGCTACGAAGCAGTCTTGTGTTACTGTCAATAATCAACGTCATTTTAAGCTACATTTCTTATACCGATATGTAAATTAATTCAGATACGCTGACAATTAGATGCGTAAGCATGACAACATAGCAAACTAGCTAATAATTGCTAGCGGAGTGATAAACCAGACTGTCAGTTCCCACGGGCTGAATGTTCATGCTAGCTAAAGTTAGCTGGACTTGAGTCGGCTTGCTAGCTAACTAGGTGGCTGTCAAGTTAACGTTATCTGACCTGGACAGCTAATGTAGGCCAAATGAATAAAAGCTAGCTTAGCTCGATATGCTTGTGTTGATACTGCAATTTGTTAGTCAAGACTGACCGGCTAGTTTGTCAGAACTTGCAAACTGTTACGTTTAATTACTAGCCAGCTGCCTGGTTGGCCCACGGCACAGACCGTATTGCTGCTGGCTAACGGTAACTAGCTAATTGCTTTCGTAGCTATCATTAGCCTCTAAGCCTCGTATTTGGGATGATGGCCAAATTTACTGTCATACTTTTGTAAGTTGCTTGCTAACGGGCACATGCCATATTGCTACTAGTTAGCCTATTCATATTAGCATGCAACAATCCAATTGGTCAAGATCACATAATTTGTTGTAACGTTAGTAGGCTAGCTTGTCTACTACTAGGTAGGTAGGTAGTTACTAGCTGGTAACTAACTAGCTAGATCAGAAGATGGAGACCTCAGAGCTGACCACAAGCACTCCTATTATTGATTTGAGACATTGCTTTGTTAATTTCCAAAATGAGTTGCCTGCTAAGTTGCAAGCAAGCTTTAACGTCTTTCGAAACATGTTGAGGTTAGGTTAACTGTATGGGTTTGTCAGTGAGTGGAACACGTGTGCCATTTTAAAACCAAACTTCTTATGATTAACATTACCATTCACGTTTTAGTCACTAGCATTTGTAACTGTTTGATAGGTTTGACATGTAACGTGTGTTAGTGATGATTCTCCCACAAACTAAGTCCAGTCATGGAACTTATTAAGTTAGCTTATCTGTCAAATGGCTCGTCCATGCCACCAGCTTTTGAGTTGTATTTAGTGTTGCGTTTTTCATGTGCTGTAGAATGAACTTGCCACATGGAAACCAAGTCCCTGTAGGCCACACAGCCCCCTAAGCCTAAACACTTAAAGCAACAGTGGCTAGTAGGTGGTGGAAACTCCCCATAGTTGAGAGAGACCTCTTGTCACCCACATTGGGATGACTGCATAGGCAGTTGGAAGTGGTTTATCAATTGTTGGTTTTATAACTTTTGGTTTCGTTGTGCACAATATTTATACAGAACAGTGCAAAGGTTGCAATGACTAGTCAAGTGTTGTATATGGGCCGGTCTTATTTGGTGTGGGACTTTGTATAGCAGAGAATCAGTGTGTTCCCATAGGGTGTGTCTAGTTTCAATAACTGTTACGTTTGTTTTAAAGCTGACTGACTCTGGCATTTGCATGGGGGGGGGGGGGATGCATGGTGTGGAATGTGTCGGCGAACAACACTAACTGGCACCTTGTTTTGCTTGTCACTGCATGGTGCTTAGTTGTGCTCGGGTCCTTTAATGCATAAATGTTTTCTCTGTGCCTTGGTCATTTTAAGGTCCTAGTCCCATTTTCCACTTTCTCTTCCCCCTTTTGTCTGTCTCAGAGTGGGCATGGCATGCCTATGGCCCCAATCCCCCTCTGTTTCACACACTTCCCCCATCCTCCCCCTCTTTTCCTCCTCTCGCTCTCGCTCTCCCTCCCCCTCCATTCTCCTCACAACCCTCTACAAGGGCCACACTATTAGCACTCACTTTGAATTGGACCCACTTGACTATAATGTGCCTTGGTATTGCCCTGAACTCTACATCTGTGCAGCTAATAAGTTATTTTGTTTGTATTCTCACAAAGAAAATGTATGTTTTCTGCAATGTATCTGATTATTGTTCTTAACATCATCGCTTTTTGAGGTTGCACTTCTGCTGTTACTTTGCGTACCTGAGGCAGGAGCTAGCCTATGTCCTAGCCTATGTCCTAGTCTGTCTCCTGCCTTACCAGATAAGAGTTATAGAACACTCATTAGGGCGGTGGTCACTCTTCCTCCTTTTGGTCTTCTCACAAAACGGTGTCAAAATATCTGCACGTGAGTGTTGCATGCTTGTAAGCGGGAGAACAGATTCCAAGTACAGTAAGTATCCTGCCACTTTATGATTCGTGCACACACGCACATTCCTGGTATTACCCAACGCAAAGCTGTGGGATTAACAGGAAATTGACTTGCACACCCAATCATTCTGTATCCATGATGCTCAGATTGATGTTATTCCAATCCCTGGTAAAATAACTCTTGAGTATGGTCCACTATTCGGCATTAAAATGTGGATGCTCTGCTTACTCTTTCCCTGTTCAGATGAGATGATGAAGCTGTTGATGACATTATCTCAGTGAGGTTGGAAGGGTCAGTCTGACCAGTTGAGGTGGGGAGGGGACACCACTAACCTCCCCAGCAGTCTGACTGACAAGCGCCACCCCTTCCTCATTGGCATCAGTGTGTCACCATGGTGACTCTCATCACAGAGCAGCTCCGCAGACAGAATCTGGAGGAGCCCCCTTATCGCAGGGCTTTCTCTCTTAATGTGGTGAGCATGCCATGTGATACAGACTGGCTGTTTTGTAGCTCTTCTTCTATGAGGAATTACCATTGCTATAAATACCTTATCTTCGTTGCTTTGTTTCAGTCGTTGCCTGAAGTGGGTTCTAGCCCCACGGTGTGTTGGCGCGGTTATGGGTTGACTCCAGGTAAGGATCCATTAATTCCTGAAACTTTAATGAAGTTGTCTCATTCAAAGCTCCCGCTAAATCATTAACTTGGAAGGGCCAACATTGAGTCATGTTTTTGGTTTGTTTCACTTCCACAGAGAGCAGTTGGTCTATGTTCCCATCCTCCAAGACCCATCTGCAGGATGCCACCTCTGTCCTGTCCTCCCTGGACCCCCTAGGAGCCCCTCTCCCCAGCACCTCTGTGACAAACATGTCCCTACAGAACTCCCCGCCGCTGCCCCCTCCTCCCCCCAAACGCCACTGTCGCTCCCTGTCCGTCCCTGAGGACCTGTCCCACTACCGCACCCCCTGGCGCCCCAGCGCCTCCAAGATCTGGACCCCCGTCAAGCGCCGCTGCCACAGTGGTGGGGGGGTGGCCGGCATGGGAGTTGGCTCCTTTCTGGGCTCCGTACCCCTCCGAGGCCCCAGTTCCTCCCTCACCTCCTCCCTGCACTCCTCCTCCAGTCCCACCTTCTTCAGCCTGGCCCTGTCCCCGGACTCCCCTATCCCTTGGAGTGTTTCCTGGGACCACTATGACCCGCCCAGGGAGAGCTGCACAGGCTTATTCCCCTCTTCCTGCTCCTCCTCCCCGGCCACGCTGAGTTCCTGTCGGCCCCTGCAGCAGCGCCGCTTCTCCCTGTCCCCTGTGCACATCCTGCCCCCCCAACCCTCTCCAGCTCTAGCTAGTCGCTACATTGGGATGGAGGCCCCGGCCCCCTCCCCCACTCCCTCCTCGGCCTGTAGTACCCCATCGTCCTCAAGGCGTGTCCTGCCCCTCCGTCTCCCACGCTGCCACTCTCAGCCCTGTGATCTACGTAAGCCCGGCCTGAAGCGACGCCATGACCCAGACACGCTCCCCAACTACAGCAGGCCCGGCCTTGACTTCAGCAAGATGACTCAGGTGCGCTGGATGGGATGTACATCAGTTTTAAGGCCTATTAAATAATATCAATGCAATATATAGAGCCAAAAATGCATAGCATGCACCATTTTAGTAGAAACTGCTCATAGTTCTCCTTTAGTCAGAGCAAACTTCATTTGCCTGTGAGTGGCTGGAGGCCTAAAGCGGCCCCCCCAGCTCTCCTGCCTCTCCCCATAGACCAGAGTGTTTATGTTGGGATCATTAGCGGGGAGAAATGGGCCTCTGGCTCTCTGGTTCTCTGAATCGCTCTCCCCTCATGAGACAGAACTACTGCTCTCACATTCCTGTCCCAGCCAGACCAGTCTGGATTTGGGTTCAGGGTGTGGTGTTGGGACTGTGCTGCCTGGCTATGTAGCCTCACTGCCCTGACCCGGCGTGTATGTGTGTTTTTGGGCTGACCCTTGCATTGCTGACCCTTGCATTCCTGTGTCTGTTCGTTGATGCATGCCCATGACCAATTGCTTGCCCCTATGGACATCCACCACCACCCAGCAATCTATATTTAACTACTGGATTTGAGCAACACTACTGACTTCCTGTTCTGAGGAGTGATGTCATCACTTCTCCTTTCTCTCTTGCGATTTTCTCTCACCCCCAGTTCATTTTTATGGCCTTCTGGGCATTGGACCTGGGGGTGTGACTGAAGCTGCTGCTGGGTTTTGCAGCTGGCTGTGTGTGTCCTTGTCATTTTTTAAGATGGTGGGTGGTGGTGGTTTTATGAAATGGCTGCCTTGCTGGTGTAAAAAGATAAAGGGACTGCACAAAGTTAGCTCTGGCTGGGGTCTCGGTGCAGGATGAGGAAATAGCCAGAACATTTGTCCAGACAGTCTGATACATTTGCATATGATTTTCATAGACCGTCCTTAGGTGGACATTGAGGTTCTCACACATGGTATTTTGAATAACCATGGAAAATACTAAAAGCTGTTGTAGTTGCATGCCTATTAGTTTCATATAAAGCTGATTTAAAAATATATATATTAAAAAATAAATAAAATTGAACTATGAAGATGCTGTATTTATTGTTTTCTTCCATGTCCTGTGTTTTAGATTCGCAGTGGGGAGCCCCTGGTGTGTGGAGCGGCCGTTTGCATTGGTCTGGAACCTGTTTTAGGGGACTGCAGAGGAACCTTTTCACCTGCAGACCTCCTGGGAAGAACCAGCATTGGACCGCTGAGTGAAAGTGAGGAGGAGGAAGAGAAAATACATATGGGTGTGCTAGAGGCTGGACAGCAGAGTGTGTTTGAAAGAGACTGCACAGAACTGGACTTGAACCTCATTGAGGAGAACTGAAAGAGGTCCCTGGTGCTCTCTGTGTGATTGATATTCATAATCATATCCACAACACACACTATATAAATGTTTTCAATGAAGGTAAAATAAACAAATGCACACCCCTGGCTGAGCCCTCAGGAACCTGCTGCCTTCCTAGGGGCCACACCAGGGACCCTTCATATCACTGGCTGACTGTAGACTAATAAGAATCAATATTACCATTATTGTAATGCTAGAGTAACTTTGACAACCTTGTGTTATTCAGCATTTTGGGAAAATGTAATTCTTCGTGACCATGCTCTATGGGTAAATGTGTATACCCAGAAACCCAATGGAGATAAAGGCTAAGAAATTATGAATTCTGAAGGTACAAAATAGGCACTTTTTAATCATCTGGATAGTTGGTGTACGACTGATAAATACCATTATAAAAATGATGCAGTTAGATTTCTGTGGACACTCCTGTCCCGGTTGTACATTTCTGAAAGTATGATCAGTTGTATTGCTGATCGAAGGCCTCTGAAACTGTTACACAAGCAGAAGCCTGCACACACATCTGTTTTCATGGGTTTATTACTACTACTTTCTGATTCTTTTGATTTGGCCCTGTGGAATACCCACACCAGTAAAGGGAAACAAAGAGGGCTTTCCTCAGCTGGCGAATGGATCTTTACTGCTTCCTTTCCCCATACTTCTTGGACAATAATGCATTCATTCGTTCTCCAAACCACTTATCCATCATTGGATGAAATCAACATTGTACATTCATCATGCCTTAAGCTCACTATAAAAATAAGCTGTTGCCGTTTTTTGTTCATAACATCCAGATGTTTTTGCCTTGGTCGCCCATAGAAATGGAACCTAGATTCTACATTCTATTTCTTTGGTCTCCATTCTCTGTTTCTCACTAATGAACAGATCACACTTGCACTGTAATAGGATTTGAATAATTGACTCGATGCTGCAGTTGGATCCTATAGGGCACAATGTAATAATGTACTGTACAGTGGTCAGGTGGAAACCATTTTGTGTGAGAAGAAACCAGTAGCGATGCAAAGGATTGGTGGCCTTTCGGAGAAAATTTGTATTGTATGTTTTCAGATGGAAGTTGTCCTCTTACACAATTTGTGTACAAATAAAGTTTATTAGAGAATAATTTTGCAAGAAACCACCCGTTGTCCTGTGTTTCTTTCAATGGGAGATTTTTTTAAAATGAATAGTTCACCCAAATTATAAAATTACATATTGGTTTCATTACCCTCTAAGCAGTCTATGGACAAGGTATGACGGGAATCCATGCTTTGGTTTAGCAAATGATAACAGGCTAATGTAATGCTCCATTAGCCATTACTGGATTAGGTACTGTTTGGCGTAGCAGCATAAAGAATTTTCGACCAGCCTTGATTTAGTGATACTATCTTCATTCTTGATTTGGCCATACATGTACCTTCTAAAATGTCTGTGTCCAGTTGCAGGGGGTTTGTTTGAATTTATTAAAATGATTTGTTGTTTCTCCATTAAGTAATCAAACAGTGTGTCTGCCTAAATATTGTCTGTTTCAAATCTTATCTCATTGATCGAGACAGGTGAGTGTCTTCATGACATGCGACACTTGGGAGTGAACCCACCTGTCTTAATCAACGATTGAAGATTTTAAATAGAAATGGTCTACTTATTGCCCCCACCCCCACATAAACTACAATATCTTATTTATCCACCATATTTGGTTTAGCTTCCAAATGATATTATTTTAGCATTTCTGGCACAAGTCCCATTCTAGTCATAGGAACGATATTAGCATATTTCACGCATTATGTCCAAATCATCTGAAAGTATCTAAAAATGTATTTTGAAGCTCAAAAAAAGTAACCTATAGATGATTTGAACATAAGCCGTGCTTGACTTGGCATGGAATAAGTGCAGGAGCTGTCTTTCCAAGTCGGTCTATTAGACTACGTTCACCAAAATTCACAAATGACATTATGCTATAGCTATAGAGACCTCTGATTATTCACTGCTAATGGTTTAGACACATTTTCCATGACTTTTAACCAACTTTTCATGACTTATAGCCTACATGAATGAACAAGTAAGCATTATCGGCACTGGAAAGCTGCTGTGTCTGATCCCATGCCATTGTGCCCTTGATCAAGGCACTTAGCCCCCCACATAGAACTGCACTGTTTGTTACATGTTGTCAACATGTGGTCAACCTTCCATCTGGAGAGCTTCTGGGTGTGCATGCTTGGCTTTTGATCCAGCCCGGAAACACCCAAGTCTGCTTATCAAGGTCCTGTTGAGAAGCTGATTTTTAGGCTACAATGTGGTTAATACTATGGTCTTAATAAAGTTATTCCCTCATTCAATAAATCATTGGTGAAATGGATAAGGTAGGCTACTTCATTGCACTGTATCTAACTAGACGTGTTAATATATAAGGCTCAAATATGGATTTTTCAGGGGAGATCTATGCACATGCTTAGTTAGCTATAGTTAACTAGCGAGATAACTGCTACAAGTTATGTTTTGAATTGACGATCTAGTTAGTCTGTCATTATTGTATACCTGCTGCTCGGGCAACGGGCCACTCGCACTGGTGCACAAAAGGCAGCTTCACAGACATACACTGAAGGGTCAAAACGATAATGGCTGATATGTAGTTGTTTTTATTGGTTGATCATATTTAAAAGTGGGATTTCATGAATTACATTAAAAACATGTTTGAAACAAATTCATATGACTTTTCATGACCATACAAACCCAAATGTGACATTTTGGAACAGTGCATATTCAATCTGCGCAATCTCGAACAGCCTACTGTCACGCACAGATTCACAGACCTGTAGCAAATAAACTTGAACAGAGCGGAATCAAGAGAAGAATGCACACTCCCCATTGCTAACCAAAACGTGGATTGCTGTCACACCTTGTCCGTAATGTTTACAGGGTAAGGAAACCAATTTGTACACTGGACAAAAATTTAAACGCAACATATTAAGTGTTGATCCCATGTTTCACCTAACATTGCCACAGATGTCTCAAGTTTTGAGGGAGCGTGCAATTGGCATTCTGACTGCAGGAATATCCACCAAAGCTGTTGCCAGATCATTTAATGTTAATTTGTCTACCATAATATGCCTCCAATGTCGTAGTTTTAAAGAATTTGGCAGTGTGTCCAACCCAGACCATGTGTAACCACGCTGGTCCCCAGGACCTCCGCATGTGGCTTCTTCACCTGCGGGGTCGTCTGAGACCAGCCACCTAGACAGCTGATGAAAATGAGGAGTATTTCTGTCTGTAATAAAGCCCTTTTGTGGGGAAAAACTTGTTCTTACTGGCTGGGCCTGGCTCCCCAGTGGGTGGGCCTGGCTCCCCAGTGGGTGAGCCTATGCCCTCCCAGACCCACCCATGGTTGCACCCCTGCCCAGTCATGTGAAATGAAATGATTTAAATTGAAAGATTTCCTTATATGAACTGTAACTCAGTAAAATCGTTAAAATTGTTGCATGTTGCATTTATATTTTTGTACAGTATAATTTGGGTGAACTATCCCTTTAAGATGTGTTGGGTTTGCATATTGATAGGAGTCAAATGGGATGACCAAAAAAAGATTGGTGTATATGTTATAAGATTTCTTTATGCAACATGTTTGATTGCAAGATTATGTCAACATGAAAACATCCACTCGAGAAAATGTTGCCTTAGTCCTGAGAGGATAGGGGACATTATTGACTATATACTGTCACCTGGCGGTCAACACTGAGCTATCTAAACTTTCTAAAGGTTGGACAAATCATTGAGATATAAAGTTATTTAATTCCTGTAAGATATGTAGGAAGGTAAAACACAGACAATATAACAATGCATTGCTCTATATTCTATAACTTTACAGAGATCAGTGACCCAGTAAAAAAATATAGATTTAGCTGCAAAGAACATTGCATGATAAATCGTAATAGTTTCTTCAATATGTCATCAACTTGAACACATTATATGGAGAACGTCATTGGGTGCAATGTTGCTATGTCCGCAGTTTTCCAACAATTAGGCTACTTTGAAAACGATGTCGCGGATTGGTCGCGGGTGTCTGTTTTTTGGGCTACTTCTAATATATTTCACTGTGAACTGCTGCGCATGACTATAAGGCAGTGTGCAGGCTGTTACTGAGTGAGTGAAAGATAGAGAGGGTTGAGGGGTGAAGGGGTGTGTGTGCCATTCCGCCGCCATACGCAAGACCAAAAAATGCTGCCCCTCACAAAACTAGAATAGTCCCAGTAAGCAAAATGACATTGAAAAGACGTATAAAATACGTATTTTCCAGAAGTTGACGTTAGGTTCTGAATGGAAGGTGTAAAGGTATTTTCCGTATGTTTAAAATACATATTTCCGAGAACATTGAACATTTCGAAAACATTGAAAAGGCATATTTTCCGGACCTTGAAAAATAAGTATTTTGCTGATGTTAAAATCGGGTTCATTTTGGGCTCCCGAATGGCGCAGTGGTCAAATCCACTGCATCTCAGTGCTAGAGGCATCACTATAGACCCTGGTTCAGTTCCAGGCTGTATCACAACTGGCTGTGATTTGGAGTCCCATAGGGTGGTGTACAAGTTGTCCAGGTTAGGGTTTGGCCGGTGTAGGCCTTCATTGTAAATAAGAATCTGTTCTTAACTGACTTGCCTAGTTAAATGAAGGTTAAATCAAAAATAAATTAGCTGGTGTAACTGAGTCAGGTTTGTAGGCCTCCTTGCTCGCACACGCTTTTCAGTTCTATAGGAGCTTTGGGATGGCCACTCCAATATTTTGACTTTGTTGTCCTTATGCCATTTTGCAAGTATGCTTGGGGTCATTGTCTATTTGGAAGACCCATTTGTGACCAAGCTTTAACTTCTTGACTGATGTCTTGAGATGTTGCTTCAATATATCCACATAGTCTTCCGTCCTCATGATGCCATCTATTTTGTGAAGTGCACCAGTCCCTCCTGCAGCAAAGCACCTCCACAACATGATGCTGCCACCCCCGTGCTTCACAGTTGGGATGGTGTTCTAAACTCCCCCTTTTCCCTCCAAACATAACAATGGTCATTATGGCCAAACAGTTATATTATTGTTTCATCAGACCAGAGGACATTTCTCCAAAAAGTACGATCTTTCTCCACATGTGCAGTTGCAAACCGTAGTCTGGCTTTTTTTATGCGAGTTTTGGAGCAGTGGCTTCTTCCTTGCTGAGCGGCCTTTCAGGTTATGTCAATATATTACTCGTTTTACTGTGGATATAGATACTTTTGCACCTGTTTCCTCCAGCATCTTCACAAGGTCCTTTGCTGTTGTTCTGGGATTGATTTGCACATTTCAACACAAAGTACGTTCATCTCTAGGAGACAGAACGTGTCTCCTTCCTGAGCGATATGACGGCTGCGTGGTCCCATGGTGTTTATACTTGCGTATTATTGTTTGTACAGATGAACGTGGTACCTACAAAAACAATCCACTGTCTCATCAGCCCAGCCAGGCACTTTATAAACTTGATCTCCACTATAAAAACAACCGCGGAGATTTGTATAAACCTTGCTGTTTGACTGTCCGACATTTGCAACATTGTTTCAATATTCAACTTTGATCTCTATCTGTCCCATAGAAATGAATGTGTAGGGAGTCGGGATGAGACAGACAGGCAGGCAGCGTTTTTCAGCTAGTCAACATCATGAATCAGCTAGCATCATTTTTATGGATATATACAAATAAATGTAAATTGAAAAACTTCTGTTTGAAGTGATTGTGTTAGCTGTGTTGTTGGCTAGCTCCTCTGACCAGGGGAAATTGCGCCTCATTCGCTCATAATTATGGATATCCAAATGTCTCTAGAAAACAGCTTAAACAAATACAAATGCGGCTACTTTGCTGTTATTCTTGCTGCACTTTTTGACGTGACTGTAAATTAGCCGTAGTTGGCTAGCTAGCAAGCAAGGGATAAGAACGTTGCCAGCCAGTATGGCAATAGATTATTTAGAACAAACGACTGGGTCGCGACCACAGAACAACTGATCGACTGGGTCGTGTCTCTGGCAACCGAACGACCGACCAGAGGGCTTGGGTAGCAACCTTAGATTTGTGTCGGGTCAAGATCTTGTGGAAGGATGAAATAGTATGAATAAAAAAAAATATATATAAATCATTTATTTGAATATGTTGGTAACCCATTGTATAAAAGTGATAATGCCCTCGAAGCAGGGCCAAATGTGTCAACTCCTCCTGCTGCAAAAAAAATAATTCGTCCATAGTTTTCAGGCCTTGTGTCAGGTTTTCAAATTGGATATACATTTTAGCTGGACCTGGCAACCCTGATTTGGGTGCACTGTTTGACCACCGCCGTGGAAGTTGAGGGCGCTCTGCCTTCCCCTCCTACCAATGCCTCGCACTCTGCCTGTCCGTCACACGTTGTGTACACTGGTACGGCGGGAGGCCTGACCCCCCACGAACCGGCGACTTCCTCTTTTTCAGATTTCATGGCGATCGGGAGAGAGGGAAGACCACCGAAGCACGCACACTGTCTCAATCCAACCGAAATACAATTATTTAGGTAAATAATTCGCCGCTCGTGCATTACTCAGTTACCGGGGTAGCGAATGATGCACGACTAACGTGCACGTTGGGGATATCCACGTTTCCTCCGTGATCTTTCGTTTCTGAATTTCAGATATTCACATTGTAGCGCAATTCGCTAATAACGAATCGGATGAAATGGGCTCCAACAGTACGCGTCTCCCACACATCGTAACGTTAGGCTAGCAAGCAAGCTAACTTGCGATGCTAACTATCCAACGGTAGTTTGATATGTTTGTTAAAATATAACGTTAAACTAGCCACCGCCAAGTCGAACTTTTCGTGTATTTTTGGGATGCTTAACATGCGTTTTGTTTAATCCAAATATGGTTCCGATAATAAGTAACGATGTGTTTTATCTGGCACGGTTAACTGACCAACTAACCTTAGCTAATGTTAGCTTACTGGCTATCTAGCTAGCCAGATGCGATAAACGGTCGTTATTAGTAGCCATACAGTTAATTTAATTGCTAATGTTAACTAGCTAGCTATCATGGCGGCTTCTGCAGAGTTTTGAAACTTGTAGTTAGCTGTTCGATAGTGAAATGTACTTTATCAGCCATATGTTGTAATGGGTTGAGTTCGCAAACAACTGTATTGGATACTTTGTATCAACCTTGCTCTTGTTAAATTATTAACTGCCATTGTTTCCATAACCCAGTCACTGTTGATTTACATTGTGATGGGTTTCAAGTTTGGAATGCATTACGTTAATCATCGCTACTTTTAGCATTTATACGTTTTGGAACGTTATCCCAACCTCTCAAATTATGTGATTCTATCTAAGTGTCATAGTTAGAGGTTTGAATGGATATTTTTTAATTAGGGAAAGTTAGGCTGGCTAATTCTTCCTCACATTATGCCAGTGTACGTCATCAAATGGTAGCCAACTAGTGTTAACTGTTCTCTCTTAAGTTGGAAAGCATAACTTGTACACATTATAATATGGCAGACACCCCTGTCCAAAATGTTAGACACTAGTCTTCATCTAACAGTGATCAAGGCCTAACTACTGTTCCACAAGCACTTTTTGTTATAAGGCCTTTCGTCATTCTGCCAAAGTACTCCATGTTTAGCACTCACCTTTTTATATGGGTTTGGCCTAGAAGTGACTGACGTTATTGTTATGAGTGGGCCCTGGGCATGTGAGAGGTGGGTCGGTAGTTATGAGAATACATCGTATATAATCACACACTATTTCTTCTTTATATTGGGTCGTTTGGAGGATGATTTGGGTCACAGTCAACTTCTAATTTGCGTCTTGAGATGAAAAAGTTGAAGAACCCCTGTCAGTTATCTAATCAATATGCATGTGTTTGTGTGAGTGAGTGAAGAAGACCCTCGGATAATAAGACTATTTTTTTTTGCTTGACAGTGAGATCTAAGCAGACAGACACTGAAAGGATTCTCCTGCTGGTAAGTCAGCCACTCGTCCATATGGTTACTAGTCTTTCCAGTTTGAAAAATGGAAAGTGCACCATCTCTTTCCCTCTGGTTTAGGTCATTTATCTCACACCATTGGATAGGTGAAAGCAAGGGTTATCAACTACATGGCTTTCACCAATCCAGTCAAGTCAGAGTACGTATAATCTTTAGGGAGAGAAGAATGGATGCATTGTCAAAGTACTGAAACAGGCCCTAGGTTTAAATTTACCACAGAGAAAGGAGAAGTCAGAATACACACTCACCAATACCACACTACATGGGTAAGTGTTTATTTGGGTGTAAGTTCCGATTTTAGTTTGATGCAATATTGTACAATGCAAGTGTAACAACTTGGGTTGCTTATTTTGTACCAATAAAGTTTGAGAGAATTTGGGAGGGAGAAAGAAGACGCACTTTTTTTTGTGTAAGAACATAGGATTATAATTTGTTTAGTAGACGCCTAAACCTCAGTGCCCTTTGTTATTGTAACATCTTAAGGCTGCTAAACTTGAAACCACATTTGCATCAACTAACCTCTGAAGATCCTGCAGCAGTAACGGCACCCTACACTAACTGTGATAGTGTGGGTTTTTTCCCCCTCTCAAATTGTCAAACTTTATTTGTACGAAATAAGCAATCCATATTGCAGAAGCAGTACAACAGAAATGACTAATAAAACCTTTCACGTTCTACCCGGTCACAACTCTGTCTCTCTTGCGCTCTCTCCCCCTGTCAATTGCTATATCTCTCTCTGTGCAGGTGTTGCTCAGTGGGCAGTAGTGGTTTCTGGTGCTGGTGTTCTGTTGAAGGGGCTCCTTAGCGCTCTGTGCTGTTGTCTTGCTGTGTCCTGGGTTAGGACTGCCAGCCTATGGCTCTAATGGACAAACACAAAGTAAAGCGACAAAGACTTGACCGCATTTGTGAGGGTAAGGAGCCATGTTTTGCGACACACTCAAACACGCGCACACAGACACTGACCTACAGTTAACGCACGCACTCACACACTGACCATACACAGACTGCGCATCTTACATCTTGTATTTTTCTATAATAGGCATTTGAATATTAAGATTTCACAATTCATTTTTATCAGGTTATAGTCATATGGTAATGAGTATTCTCACACCTCCATCACAAATTCATAATACAAAATGGTTTCTACAGGTCTGATTTGGTGTATCAGAACATCCTCCAGAGAGGATGTGCAGTTTTCTTCAAATTGATTGAATGTGTGATTATCACATGCCTATGTCTATAATATTTTGCACTTCCAGTGCATTCGGAATGTACCACTTGTCTTTTCACATTTGTTACGTTACACCCTTATTCTAAAATTTATGGGGGGAAAATTCCCCTCATCAATCTATACACAATACCCCATAATGACAATGTGAAAACAGTTTTTTTTGAAAATTGTGCAAATGTATTAAAAATGAAAAACAGAAACCTTATTTACTTAAGTATTCAGACCCTTTGCTATGAGACTTGAAATTGAGCTCAGGTGCACCCTGTTTAAATTGATTATCCTTGAGAGGTTTCTATAACTTGATTGGAGTCCACCTGTGGTTAATTAAATTGATTGAACATTATTTGGAAAGACCTGTCTATATAAGGTCCCACAGTTGACAATGCATGTCAGAGCAAAAACCACGCCATGAGATTGAATGATTGTGTCGAGGCTCAGATCTGTGGAAGGGTACCAAACAAATTCTGCAGCATTGAACGTCCCCAGGAACAGTTGCCTCCATCATCCTTAAATGGAACAAGTTTGGAACCACCAAGACGCTTCCTGTAGCTGCGCAGTCGGAGGAGAAGGGCCCTATGGTCACTCTAACAGAGCTCCAGAGTTCCTCTGTGGAGATGTGAGAACCTTCCAGAAGGACAATCATCTCTGCAGCACTCCACCAATCAGGCATTTTTTAAGGGGGTAAAAAGGCACATGGCAGCCCACTTGGAGTTTGCCAAAAGGCACCTAAAGGACTCTCACACCATGAGAAACAAGATTCTATGGTCTGAAATCAAGATTGAGCTATTTGGCCTGAATGCCAAACGTCACAAAGATGAACGGAGCAAAGTACAGAGAGATCCTTGATGAAAACCTTCTCCAGAGCACTCTGGACCTCAGACTTGGGCGAAGGTTCACCTTCCAACAGGACAACGACCCTAAGCACACAGTCAAGACAACGCAGGAATGGCTTCGGGACAAGTCTCTGAATAAATGTCCTTGAGTGGCCCAGCCAGAGCCTGACTTGAACCCGGTCGAACATATCTGGAGGGACCTGAAAATAGCTGTGCTGCGATGCTCCCCATCCAACCTGACAGCTTGAGAGGATCTGCAGAGTAGAATGGGAGTAAACTCTCCAAATACATGTACTTGTAGCGTCATACCCAAGAAGACTCAAGGCTGTAATCGCTGCCAAAGGTGCTTCAACAAAGTACAGAGTAAAGGGTCTGAATACTTTTGTAAGTATATATATATATTTTGCTTTGCTTTATCATTATGTGGTACTGTGTTGTAGATTGACGAGGGGAAAAAACGATTCAATCCATTTTAGAATAAGGCTCTAACGTAACAAAATGTGTAAAAAGTGAAGGGGTCTGAATACTTTCTGAATGCACTGTACATCAGCTGCTGATATGGAATGTATTTTTATTAATGATCAGCCTATTAGTTTGTGGAGTGGCAGATGGGATATAGGGCTGGGAATGATTACATTGCTTTGGTGGCGATACGATATGTATTGCGACAGTCACTGTTATATATGTTTTGTGATTCAGTGTTCCTGCTGCAGAGAGATGAGAGGGCATGAGAATTAGTTTTCATCAGTCATGGAAATAAAAGTGCTGAAAATAAATTTGTCTCCCTATTTCAAAAGAAGATGCAGAACAAGCTATTAAGGAAAAAGTACTGGAGTTTTGGTGCCGGTACAGCCAACTAGCTAAAAAATAATATTGCAATATTGTGAAAATATAGTCCAAAAATAAAATCCTGATATGTAACTGTATTGATCCTCCCCCCATCACTAGTAGAATAGTGTAGTGATGGCTTGGGGATAGTCAGAGAGAGCGCAAAATGCCCTTATCTCACTTCCTGTTTCTGTCTGTGGGGATTTCAAGAGGGGTTAGTGGGTGGCCAAGCTGGTGTGCCTGAGCTATGAGCCGTGAGAAAGAATGTCAAGGCAAGGTACAAATGATGAGGATGACAGAGTACATGACAGGCTAGGATAATAGACCAGTTAGATTACAACATGATCAGTGTTTTTTGTGTTTGTTTTTTTACAAAGACTGAAATTAACTGAAAAGGTAGAATGGTATCACTTTGGCCTAGATGTAAAACAAATAAATTGGTATTGCAAGTCATGCTAAGCCTCAATTTGTAGTGTATACAAATGTCATCAAAAGGTAATGAAATCATATAAAATATCTTTTAAATTCTGGACATATAAGACAAAATTCTGGTCTGTACTACCCCAGTCCAAACTAAATAAATTGGTGTGAAATGCAGCCCTTGGGTGATGTTGAGATAAAATGGAGGGAGTTGTCTGGGAGAGTCAGGTCCCCTGAGATGAGTGAGAGGAGCAGGGTGAGGGGTCGCGGCCGTGGCTACAGGGAAACGGGCCAGCTGTCTCTTTAAAAAACAACAACAGTCAAACCAGACCTAGCCACTGCCTGGCTATGCTAATGAGGTTAGTGCTGGTTGGCTGGCCCTCAATGGAGCCGTCCGTGATTGGAGCCGGACCGTGGGGGAGGGGCTGGGTGTGGATGACAGCAGGGATCTAGCCAGCCGAGAACAGTCTGACAGAACTAGAGAGAGAAAAGAAAGAACGATAGAGGGAGAGAGCGAGGCGAGAGAGAGGAAGACAGGCTGGCAAACTTCATAATGCAAGGTTAGGCGCGCTGGTGTGTGTCGTTAAATGTGTTTGTGAAGGAGAGCTTGAAGATGGAAGGGGGTGATATGGGCTTGGGTGTGGTGTTGCCGACGAGTGTGTGTGTCGTTTCCTTTTTGCTCAGCGTGTCCTTGTAGCGAATTGAGCAACTGTGTGTGTGTGTGTGTGTGTGTGTGTGTGTGTGTGTGTGTACGGCGCCTGCGTGTATGTGTGTTATTGTGTGTCTGGCTGGATGTTGGGTGGAGTAGTGCTGCATTATCATCCTACCCTGCCCCTCCCCCTCTCCCTGCTCTCTCTCTCTCACACTCCTTAAACCAAGGGAAAGAGAAAGGAGGAGGAGGAAAGGAAAGGAGGGAGGGAGAATGAATGAAGCGCTGAATGAATTGCATTGTGTGCGCGGCCATGCTTGTGCTCCATAAGCCTTGTACGCAAGCGTCCTTTACTCTAAATATTTGTGTTTTTGCGCTTCTGAGGCTGCCTTTTGTTAACCAGTAATTGTGAATCCATTGTGATCTCTGGCATGTGGAGATTAAGATAAAGGAAAATGCTTTGTTATTTTTTTTAATGAGATGCAGATTCACTTTCTTAAGCCTTCTCGGCTAGGCCCATTTGGGAAATGCTTTGACGTCACAGGAAGCGTCCACAAATATTTGTCTTCCACCGCCTGCCTGCCACCAGTTCCTATCCTACTCCCCCCTCTCTTTCTCCCTCCCCCACTATGACACAGGACATAGTGTTTGTGCATGTGGATGTCTGTCTGTGTGTCTGTCCCTGCATGCGTCCTGCCCTCTGTCCATGTGAATGTTCCAGCGAGACACATGCACCCCCCCCCCCCCCCCCCCCCCCCCCTTCTTGTCCCTCTCCCCCACCCCAGACCATACACCTGTCACGCAGAGACTGTGTGTGTGCTTCTGGTCTAGGGGCCAGTGGTGTGGTCTGGTGTGTGTTACGTGTGTGTGTGTGTGTGAGAAGGGCAGTGCGTTCTGATTCAGAAGGCCAGTTCATGATTAGTTCAGTGTGAAGGAGAGGCAGAGCGCTAAGACACACACACACACACACACACACACACACACACACGAATATGTCTTATGATGATGGTATCAGTGGTGATGTTAGCTTTTGTTCCAGTTGGCCACATTTCTCTAGTGACCTTTGGCACAGATGTTAGCCTTGTGCTTTGTCTCGCATTCTGCCACTTGGTGCTCAGTGATGATTGAGGATTTCGATGCAGACACAGGACCACGGTGGACAAGTGTAGCCATGTATCAGTGGCGTGTGTTTACGGATGTGTGTACAGAACGTGTGTGTGTGTTTGGGGGGGCTCCAGAGGAGGGAATTTAGGTCATGACTCAGACTCTCTCTCTACCCCCTCCCCCCTTCTTCCCTGCACCCCGCATCTCAACCCCTCTACTGCCCCTCCCCCAACCGTCACACTCGACCTCCCCTGGCACTGCAGCCAGCTACAGTGTAGCTCCACAAGCATTTTCATCCTCCACTCTGGCTGGAGTCAGCGATGTAGGTGGTGTGTCATTCAGTGTGTCTTACATGTGTCGTCATAGCATGTGCATCTGATTTCCGTGGGGTTGCATGTATTGACGTTGTAGGTTCGTGATGGTGTTGGAACCCCCCCGTCTCTTTGTCATCTCAGATGTGCTCTCTGCAGCAGAAGATCCAGTTACATATTACCATTGCGTAACCATCACACGCAGCCACTGATCCCTCAGGGTGCCAGTGTTGACAAGGCCCTGGCTGTTTGTGGGGATGGAGAAGAGAGCATCATGGGACTCGCTTTGGTAGTAGTAATCATGTTAGTGGTCACTGGTCAGACTCACTATTCGGGTTGAGCCTGCTCTGGCCCCAGCACTGATGATGCCAGTGGCTATTGTCATGCCTGGTCAAGTTCAGAGGGACTTTAATGGTGTGCACGTGTGTGTTGTAATGGTCAAGGCAATGGTGCGTGTAGAAGGTTTACGGCAGTGATTCATTTTGCCCTGGTCCAGAGACTCCAGAAACATTGTTGATTCACTAACCTCAGTGAACAGTCCCATCTGGGAAAACATGGTGCGCTGTATGCAGTGTTTTTGACTTTATCACACATCCCCCAAAGGAAGCCATTTTGTCTGGGCGAACGGTCAACTCAAAATGGACTGTAAACGTCAGATGAACACTTATAGTTTGATGGTTATAATATGGACATTAAATAAATAAAAAATTATCCACAACCATTAGTGTGTCAAGCACCATGCTCCAACCTAGCCAGCCATTGGAACCAAAGCAGCACATACGATTTTAGAATGCAACTAATTTAGTGACCTTTCATAATGCCAAATCATGTCTTAACTGTCCCGCTCTCCCCTGTGTGCAGGCATCCGCCCCCCCATCCTGAACGGGCCCATGCACCCTCGGCCCCTGGTGGCCCTGCTGGACGGGCGTGACTGCACCATAGAGATGCCCATCCTCAAGGATGTGGCCACTGTGGCCTTCTGTGATGCCCAGTCCACCCAGGAGATACACGAGAAGGTAGAGTGAGACACACACACTTTAGGAACACCTGCTCCTTCCATGACAGACTGACCAGGTGAATCCAGGTGAAAGCTATGATCCCTTATTGATGTAACCTGTTAAAGACACTTCAGTCAGTGTAGATGAAGGGAGGGGACATGTTAAAGAAGGATTTTAAAGCCTTGAGACATGGATTGTGTGTGCCATTCAGAGAGTGTATGGGCAAGACAAAATATGTTTTAAAAAGACTGCCTTTGAACGGGATATGGTAGTAGGTGTCAGGTGCACCTTTTTTAGTCTGTCAAGAACTGTAACGGTGCTGGGTTTTTCACACTCAACAGTTTCCTGTGTATATCGAGAATGGTCCACCACCCAAAAGACGTCCAGCTAACTTGATATAACTGTGGGATGCATTGGAGTTAACATGGGCCAACATCCCTGTGGAACACCTTCAACACCTTGTAGAGTCCATGCCCCAACAAATTGAGGCTTTTCTGAGGGAAAAAGAGGGTGCAACTCAATATTAGGGAGATTCTCCTAATCTTTTGTACACTCAGTGTTTATAAGGCAACATACACTGTCTGGTTGTAAGCTTCCTGTTAATTTGGCTATAAGCGGCACTTCCTGATTTCTAAAATATTTAAAAAGTTATTCAGGACTACCTCCTGACTGCTAGCCATGTGTTTATTTGAGTATTTATGATACTGTCTAACCAGCAGTATGTGTGTTAACCCTGTAGGTGCTGAACGAGGCTGTATTCATTTGTGTGATGGCCTTGTCTGACTGTGTGTGTTAACCCTGTATTGCCAACTGTATAACGGTGTCTGTGTATTAACCCCGTAGGTGCTGAACGAGGCAGTGGGGGCTCTGCTCTACCACACCATCACCCTCTCCAGAGACGACCTGGATAAGTTCAAAGGCCTCCGAGTCATTGTCAGGATCGGCAGTGGCTTCGACAACGTCGACATCAAAGCTGCAGCTGAGCTGGGTGAGTCATGCCCGAATACACACACACGCAGTATGCCGATGAACAGGTACACACACACACACTCCTCTCTTTCCTTCATCTCACCATCTCCCTCTCTCCCCACCTCCCCATCTCTCTCCCCCAGGCATCGCAGTGTGTAACGTGCCAGCGTGCTCGGTGGAGGAGACGGCCGACACGTCCATGTGTCTGATCCTGAACCTGTACCGCCGCGTCACCTGGATGCATCAGGCCCTGAGGGAGGGCACCAGGGCCTCCAGCGTGGAGCAGATCAGGGAGGTGGCCGGGGGAGCTGCCCGCATCCGGGGGGAGACGTTGGGCATCATCGGCCTGGGTGAGTGGGGGTCATCTGGGCTAGGGTAGGGAGGTTGATGGAGTTACTGGGTAGTGGAGAAGGGGGCTGATTTAGAGCAGCTGATTTTTAAAATATTTTATTTACCTTCATTAAACTAGGCAAGTCAGTTAACCTGTAGTGACGCCCAGCCCGTGAACGGGACCGTTATCATCATCTGACACTAATTAGCATAACGCAACGGACATAAATCTTCCTAGAAAATCTTCCTATTCATGAAAATCACAAGTGAAATATATTGGAACACAGCTTAGCCTTTTGTTAATCACCCTGTCATCTCAGATTTTCAAAATATGCTTTACAGCGAACGCTAGACAAGCATTTGTGTAAGTTTATCATAGCCTAGCATAGCATTATGCCTTGCTAGCAGCAGGCAAACTTGTCACGGAAATCAGAAAAGCAATCAAATTAAATCGTTTACCTTTGAACTTCTGATGTTTTCACTCACAAGACTCCCAGGTAGATAGCCAAAGTTCATTTTTTTCCCAAAATATTATTTTTGTAGGAGAAATAGCTCCATTTGTTCTTCACGTTTGGCTGAGAAATCGCCCGAAAATTGCGGTCACCACAACTCCGAAAAATATTCCAAATTAGCTCCATAATATCGACAGAAACATGGCAAACGTTGTTTAGAATCCATCCTCAAGGTGTTTTTCTAATATCTATTCGATAATATGTCCGTCGGAACAATTCCTTTTTCTCTAGGACCGATTGGAGTAATGGCTACCTCTGCACTTTACGTGAGAATCTCTCTCGGAGCCACCATGTGACCACTTACGCAATGTGCCCCCATACGGCTATTCTTCAACAGAAATGCGTAAAACTACGTCACAATGCTGTAGACACCTTGGGGAATACGTATAAAGCGTAAGCTCGTTGATGGTACATTCACAGCCATATAGGGAGTCATTTGGAACGCAGCGCTTTCAAAACCTGGTGCACTTCCGGATTGGATTTTTCTCAGGCTTTCGCCTGCAACATCAGTTCTGTTATACTCACAGACAATATCTTTACAGTTTTGGAAACGTTAGTGTTTTCTATCCAAAGCTGTCAAATTATATGCATATTCTAGCATCTTGTCCTGACAAAATATCCCGTTTAAAACTGGAACTTTTTTTTCTCCAAAAATGAAAATACTGCCCCCTAACACCAAGAGGATAATTATTAAGAACAAATTCTTATTTTCAATGACGGCCTAGGAACAGTGAGTTAACTGCCTTGTTCAGGGGCAGAACGACAGATTTGTACCTTGTCAGCTTGTGGTTTTGAACTTGCAACCTTTCGGTTACTAGTCCAACTCTCTAACCACTAGGCTACCCTGACTAGTGACTTGTGGTCACTAGGCTACCCTGACTAGTGGTCACTAGGCTACCCTGACTAGTGACTTGTGGTCACTAGGCTACCCTGACTAGTGGTCACTAGGCTACCCTGACTAGTGGTCACTAGGCTACCCTGACTAGTGGTCACTAGGCTACCCTGACTAGTGGTCACTAGGCTACTCTGACTAGTGGCCCCTAGTCTGGCCTGTTTTCAATTGACAATTGGGGCTACGAGAGGCCCTGGAATTGCTATGGGTGCCTATGTGCCCCACAATGGATATACAAATACTAGTTACCCCTGTGCGTTCCTCTCTCTGCAGGTCGTGTGGGCCAGGCGGTGGCTCTGCGGGCCAAGGCGTTTGGTTTCGGGGTGATCTTCTACGACCCCTACCTGCCTGACGGAGTGGAGCGCTCCCTGGGCCTGCAGAGGATGACTACGCTCCAAGACCTGCTCATCCACTCTGACTGTGTCTCTCTACACTGCAGCCTCAATGAACACAACCACCACCTCATCAACGACTTCACCATCAAACAGGTACACGATGTCATAAACACACATCGTACACACATATTTTATGTATGTTTTAGGGCTGTCAAACGATTTAAATAATCACAATTCATCTAAATGTTTTAATTTGCTCAAATTTGTCCCTTAAGAAAAAATAACCCTATTAAAAAGCAGTTTTGTTGAGTTACAGGTTTACTATGCTTTTATTGTAAGGGACGGAAACACAATCTGTATAAGAAATAAAATACTCACAATGTTTAAATTAGCTACATGTAATATTTTTGCATTGTAATTTCAGAAAATGTCATTAATATATCTGAAGTAATAGTGGAATGATAGTGTTTAACAATATTTTTTTCCTCCAAAAAAGTGATTGGGCCCACACAAAATTGCATTCTATTGGTGCAGCCTTCTTATTGGTCAACAGAAGACGGACTGGCTCTTGTTGTTAAATTGACTGGGCCGCATGCTAACCGAATCCGTTAGTGAGCGATACTTTATACAAATCGTTCAGCCCCAGTCAATTTGACAAGAGATTTGCCGGGCCCAAAAATACTACATGTAGCTCTTTTAAATATACTTACTCCCTCTTATTAATGTTCTTGACGTTTTAACACTTGCGAACACACACAAACAAACAGTTAAAGCTTCAGGCATTCTCAATTAGTGTTCTCCCAATTTCTGATTTGGAGGGTTAAGTACCGGAAAACAGAACTGACTCTATGGACACAAGGAGCATTTTATACCTGTTCAACAATGATATGAATTCCACAGAAGACAATAGCTCAGCCAGGTCTGAGTTCATGTAATAACAGCTATTAGATGTAGCCTAGGCTACTTCAACATGAGCTAGTCACAAGCTGGTTCTACAAAAATGGAGATTATTTGCTTAAATCTTTTGACCTGAGAAATGCAAGAAAAACCGTACCTACAGTGCCTTGCGAAAGTATTCAGCCCCCTTGAACTTTGCGACCTTTTGCCACATTTCAGGCTTCAAACATAAAGATATAAAACTGTATTTTTTTGTGAAGAATCAACAACAAGTGGGACACAATCTTGAAGTGGAACGACATTTATTGGATATTTCAAACTTTTTTAACAAATCAAAAACTGAAAACTTGGGCGTGCAAAATTATTCAGCCCCCTTAAGTTAATACTTTGTAGCGCCACCTTTTGCTGCGATTACAGCTGTAAGTCGCTTGGGGTATATGTCTATCAGTTTTGCACATCGAGAGACTGACATTTTTTCCCATTCCTCCTCGCAAAACCGCTCGAGCTCAGTGAGGTTGGATGGAGAGCATTTGTGAACAGCAGTTTTCAGTTCTTTCCACAGATTCTCGATTGGATTCAGGTCTGGACTTTGACTTGGCCATTCTAACACCTGGATATGTTTATTTTTGAACCATTCCATTGTAGATTTTGCTTTATGTTTTGGATCATTGTCTTGTTGGAAGACAAATCTCCGTCCCAGTCTCAGGTCTTTTGCAGACTCCATCAGGTTTTCTTCCAGAATGGTCCTGTATTTGGCTCCATCCATCTTCCCATCAATTTTAACCATGTTCCCTGTCCCTGCTGAAGAAAAGCAGGCCCAAACCATGATGCTGCCACCACCATGTTTGACAGTGGGGATGGTGTGGTCAGGGTGATGAGCTGTGTTGCTTTTACGCCAAACATAACGTTTTGCATTGTTGCCAAAAAGTTCAATTTTGGTTTCGTCTGACCAGAGCACCTTCTTCCACATGTTTGGTGTGTCTCCCAGGTGGCTTGGGGCAAACTTTAAACGACACTTTTATGGATATCTTTAAGAAATGGCTTTCTTCTTGCCACTCTTCCATAAAGGCCAGATTTGTGCAATATACGACTGATTGTTGTCCTATGGACAGAGTCTCCCACCTCAGCTGTAGATCTCTGCAGTTCATCCAGAGTGATCATGGGCCTCTTGGCTGCATCTCTGATCAGTCTTCTCCTTGTATGAGCTGAAAGTTTAGAGGGACGGCCAGGTCTTGGTAGATTTGTAGTGGTCTGACACTCCTTCCATTTCAATATTATCCCTTGCACAGTGCTCCTTGGGATGTTTAAAGCTTGGGAAATCTTTTTGTATCCAATCCGGCTTTAAACTTCTTCACAACAGTATCTCGGACCTGCCTGGTGTGTTCCTTGTTCTTCATGATGCTCTCTGCGCTTTTAACGGACCTCTGAGACTATCACAGTGCAGGTGCATTTATACGGAGACTTGATTACACACAGGTGGATTGTATTTATCATCATTAGTCATTAAGGTCAACATTGGATCATTCAGAGATCCTCACTGAACTTCTGGAGAGAGTTTGCTGCACTGAAAGTAAAGGGGCTGAATAATTTTGCACGCCCAATTTTTCAGTTTTTGATTTGTTAAAAAAGTTTGAAATATCCAGTAAATGTCGTTCCACTTCATGATTGTGTCCCACTTGTTGTTGATTCTTCACAAAAAAAATACAGTTTTATATCTTTATGTTTGAAGCCTGAAATGTGGCAAAAGGTCGCAAAGTTCAAGGGGGCCGAATACTTTCGCAAGGCACTGTAAATGGAATGGATGTCCTGTTCTGGTTTAAAACCATTGTGGGTAGTTAGTTATGTCAAGAGGCATTCAACCATGACATTGTAAACATTATTTTGGTTAGCTAGCGAACTTTAGTATAACTTGCTAGCTATTTTTGTCCAAAATATGTTTTTGCTGTTATCTAAAGAAACACCTGAGAATGTGTGTATGGTTGAGCTTTTTCTTCCTTCAAAATTGTGGCTCAAAGCTGCGCGCAAAGTGGATGTTTTAAGGGTGTTTTCACATATTAGTCCTCTTTTAAAATAAGTGGTGTCAGTCCTGTTTAAAGTGAACCAAAGAAATCTAAAGAAGTCTGTTCTCTTTGTATTCACACTGCCCTTGAATGAGGACTCAACTCTTTTGCCAGTTCACTTCGCCTTTTTTGAGGTCCGAGTCCTCTTTTACATTCGCATTTCAAATTTTTGTTAGAAAGGAACCAAAGATATTTGTCCAACATTCACTCAATGCACTCTAGTAAAAGTACAGGAAAAGTCATTCCATTAGAATGTATACCTACTTATAACTACTTAAATTTTGGAAGTTAACAGATTGCATTTTGGTAAAAGGATGAGACATAATAATTGTCATCAGAAGATAATATTAACATGTAAATATTATTGGTAACAGATGAACTACCAGTAAATGAATTGGCGATTTTAAATAATGCTGTAGGCTACTAACTCTTCAACAGCTAGAATGAATTTTGTACCCATGTTGTGATTCTCATGTTGCCTTTTCACACTATTCATACCCCACATTCCAATAAACAGTTTATGAACCTCTCTTAGCCTGTAGGTCAACATATTGTAAACAGAGAATCTGAACATCGCGTCAGTACAAAACTCCACACACACATTTTAGAATTTCTCTGCGTCCTTGACAATCGCTAATCAGCACACATTTATTTATGTGAACCGGCACATCCTCTTCTCTCTCCAATGTGAAGGGGTTATTGCAGAGGAAACGGTGTTCCAGTAGTCCAGTGTGTGGTGCGGTAATAATTACAAGCAAATCCGGGGAGCTTTGTGTTTACCTTGTCCTAAAAAAAAAAAGAAGGGGGAACCGGACTTCCGAATTCAAGCGAACCATACTCAAACCACCTCTCGAGGTGGTCTCAGTTCGGTTTGCTTAGGGTGCTCTTCTGAGGCCTCTAAGTTCCTATGGAGTGTTCGCACTCCACGGTGTTCCTTTTGGAGTGTTCGCACTCCACGGTGTTCCTTTTGGAGTGTTCGCACTCCACGGTGTTCCTTTTGGAGTGTTCGCACTCCACGGTGTTCCTTTTGGAGTGTTCGCACTCCACTGTGTTCCTTTTGGAGTGTTCGCACTCCACGGTGTTCCTTTTGGAGTGTTCGCACTCCACGGTGTTCCTTTTGGAGTGTTCGCACTCCACGGTGTTCCTTTTGGAGTGTTCGCACTCCACGGTGTTCCTTTTGGAGTGTTCGCACTCCACGGTGTTCCTTTTGGAGTGTCCGTACTCCACGGTGTTCCTTTTGGAGTGTTCGCACTCCACGGTGTTCCTTTTGGAGTGTTCGCACTCCACTGTGTTCCTTTTGGAGTGTTCGCACTCCACGGTGTTCCTTTTGGAGTGTTCGCACTCCACGGTGTTCCTTTTGGAGTGTTCGCACTCCACGGTGTTCCTTTTGGAGTGTTCGCACTCCACGGTGTTCCTTTTGGAGTGTTCGCACGCCACAAAAAAATGAGGGGAACCGCACTGAATTCACAAAAATTGTCTGAAGGGGACCAAGTGTGAAAACACCCTAAGAGACAGACAGCGCCACATAACAGCAGCTACAAGATGGTGCAGGGTCCGTGCGGAATAGGGTCTGTGTGGAAACACGTGCGCTTGAAAGGGGTCCGTGCGGTGAAAAATGAATGCCTTTTTAAAAATCTAACACCTTATTAACTCGTTAACAGCCCTAGTATGTTTGTAAATTCACGTTCTTACATGCATGTACAGGTAACTTCCAAAATAATAGAAACAATTGACTAAATGAGGGATACAAAGTATATTAAAAGCAGGTGCTTCCACATAGGTGTGGTTCCTGAGTTAATTATGGGAGTGCGTGTCTGTATAAAGTAGCCCTGTGTTTTGTGTGTAGATGCGCCAGGGAGCATTCCTGGTGAACTCTGCGCGGGGAGGGCTGGTGGATGAGAAGGCTCTGGCTCAGGCCCTGAAGGAAGGACGGATACGAGGAGCTGCACTAGACGTCCACGAGACAGAGCCCTTCAGGTACACACACACACTGGACGTTCAGTCGTTCACGACACAGAGCCCTTCAGGTACACACACACACACACACACTGGACGTTCAGTCGTCCACGAGACAGAGCCCTTCAGGTACACACACACACACTGGATGTTCACGAGACAGAGCCCTTCAGGTACACACATACACACTGGATGTTCAGTCGTTCACGAGACAGAGCCCTTCAGGTACACACACACACACACACACACTGGACTTTCAGTCGTCCACGAGACAGAGCCCTTCAGGTACACACACACACACTAGATGTTCAGTCGTTCACGAGACAGAGCCCTTCAGGCACACACACACACACACACACACACACACACTGGACGTTCAGTTGTTCACAAGACAGAGCCCTTCAGGTACACACACACACACTGGACGTTTTGTCGTTCACGAGACAGAGCCCTTCAGGCACACACACACACACACACACACACTGGACGTTCAGTTGTTCACAAGACAGAGCCCTTCAGGTACACACACACACACTGGACGTTTTGTCGTTCACGACACAGAGCCCTTCAGGTACACACACACACACACTGGACGTTCAGTCGTTCACGAGACAGAGCCCTTCAGGTACACACACACACTGGACGTTCAGTCGTTCACGACACAGAGCCCTTCAGGTACACGCACACACACTGGACGTTTTGTCGTTCACGACACAGAGCCCTTCAGGTACACACACACACTGGACTTTCACGAGACAGAGCCCTTCAGGTACACACACACACTGGACGTTCAGTCGTTCACGACACAGAGCCCTTCAGGTACACACACACACTGGACGTTCAGTCGTTCACGACACAGAGCCCTTCAGGTACACACACAGCCCACTGAAGGATCCTAGCCTGATTTCGAACCCCCACAAGTGTGATCGTGCACCCACCCCCCTCTCATTCCCCCTCTAACCCTCTCTCTGTTGTTGTAGTTTCTCCCAGGGCCCCCTGAAGGATGCTCCCAACCTCATCTGTACCCCCCACACGTCCTGGTACAGTGAGCAGGCCTCCATCGAGGCCAGAGAGGAGGCTGCCAGGGAGGTGCGCCGTGCCATCACTGGTAAGACCCCTAACACTCCGCTTCAGCTAGTTAACACCGCCTGGGCTTCCATCGCCATCCTAACTTTGTATTATTAGTTATTACGTAGTGATTCATTTATTATTTCAGTGGCTTTATGTAGCTTGAGTATGGCTGCATCTTTTGAGGTTCTAGAGTGGGCTGGTGTTATATCTTACCGACACTCTTTATTTTTTTTGCACACAAGAAAAATGCTAATCAATATTGTGAGAGTTTTTAAAATGGTAAAAAAAAACAAAATACAAATAGCTGCTTGTGCAGGAGAGCTAAAACACCCTGAGTGGCTTATATGCCACCTGTCCCGAAAATGGTATCCTGGTTATTAAAACGGAGATTGGGGGATTTACACGCTAAGCCCTTGTCCCCTGTCTGTCCTCTGTTAGGGCGTATCCCAGACAGTCTGAAGAACTGTGTGAATAAGGAATATCTGATGGCAGCGTCCCAGTGGCCCAGTATGGAGGCTGCAACAGTCCACCCTGAACTCAACGGAGGTGGTGCATACAGGTGAGACCCTCAGCGGTTAAGGTGAGCACAGGAGGACAACCAAGTCAGGAAGTGTATCGTGATTATTATAATTATATTTCATTTTATGCAAAATACGATATCTGTTCTTCACAGTAGATTTGGTTGTTGATGAATGTGCTGCAATGTTGTTCCCTCCTGAACAAGGCCCTGATACGTTCTCTCGCTCTCTCTACGCGTCAGGTTTCCTGTGGGTCTGATCAGCGTAGCAGCAGGGGGTCTGACGGGGGCGGGAGCAGGGGTAGAGGCCCTGGCTCACGCCATCGCCCCTGTGTCCCACCCCCCCCACACCTCGTCGCCAGGGCAACCCAGCAAGGCAGAGGCAGACAGAGACATCCCCTCTGACCAATAGCACCCCAACATTCCTCCGTCACCCCTGGAAACCAACAACCCCACCGTCTCCTCCCACCACCATCATCATCACCACCAACCCTCCTCTCCGACCTCAGGCAGATTGACACTGGGGTTCCGGTTTGATCCGGTTCGATCTGGATCTGTTCAAGCGCCAGTCCTTCAGAACACAGTACCAGCCCAGGAGTGACCTGCCGTCCACAAAATCCCCCTCCTCTGTAACCCTTCCTCGGACCCACTCAACCCCCCCATGGACCCCTATCTCCCCTCTATCCATATTCCCCCCACAACAACAAACCTTCAGCAATAACTCTCTTCTAAAGTATTCAATTGGATTGGTATTTTCATATTTTTTTTTATTCTTTTGAGGAAAAACAAAACATTTAGTTATTGTTTTGAGTAGCATTTCTCCAGCAAAGCTGGACCGAGAGTCTGGCTGTTATGATCCGTCAGAAAGGCGTGAAGGGTTGGCCCGGCGTACATTAGTGGCTTTCTGATGTTACTGCAATCCTTTCTCTTACGCCCCCCTCTCTCTCTCTCTCTCTCTCTCTCTCGCTCTCGCTCTCGCTCTCTCATATTTTAGAAAATGTGTACAAAAGTAAGACACACAACACATCGGGCTTCTATTGTCCCGATTATTCCTCGCCTGATCCTAGATCTCTATCTAGCTAGCTTTAGCCAAGTCAGCTAAAGCACATACAGATATGGGTCCAGGCTACCTGATTCCCTGTCTGTTGGCTAGTGTAGGGATGAATAATGTCAGTGAAGAGCTGAAACCTGAGCAAAGCGTGTTACGTCTCCTCTGCCGCTACAGGGCTGTGTTAAACCCTGTGAGTCCTGTCTCTTCTCCTCAAGATGGTGAACCCTCTCCTTTGGCAGGCGACAATTCTCTTTCCTGCTTTTATATCCCCTTTTGGTGGTCTTAACAGCCGAGCTCCTTTTGTTCCAGCGCCAGTCACTTCCTGTTGAAAGGTCAGATGGATGGCGTCCTATGTTGTGCTCTGTGTCGTCACTCAACAGGCCCTTGCCCACGACGTGGTCTTATACTCAGCAACAGTTATGTCAAATGTTTATTCTGTAAAGGCTGTCCCCTGAACCGGTGTGTAGCTTCAAGATCACGTGAGAACAGTTTCATATCAGTAGGATTGTGCCCCCACCCCCCCCCCAAAAGTCTAACTATTGTTCAAGGGCCTTTTTGTTTCTCAGAGGCACTTAGCACCAAGTACACACGGACACACACAGCGAGCTTGCAACATTGTTAGCAGTGGGCAGCACAGGTCAGCTGTGTAGGACTGAGGTTTGGCCAGCAGGGGGTACCACTGCCATCTGAATGCTCAGTCTGCAGGCTGTGCTCAGAGAGAGGGGCAGTGATTTGGCTGCAGCGCTGAGCTGCGTGTAACCAGCCTGACAGCTACCCCTGGGTTTTTTTAACGCGTCCACACGAAGCAGTCAGCCGCAGGGAAAGTGAAGTACAACTCTTTTGCCGTGACGTCATTAATTACCTGCTGACTTCCAAAGACAACCAGGACGGGTGACAAGGCAAGGACTCGCTGTCTTTCTCTCTCTCTCTCTCTCCCAGACCTCTCCGATCTTTTATCGCAGTCCATCCACCCAACCTCTCTCTCACCCCATCCAGCCCTTGAAGAACTCTGCTCTCCACTAGTGCTTTATCAGCAAGTGTGGATCCACCCATCCCTTTAAGAATGGGCAGTGTTGCCAGCGAGTTGATTCAACCATCCCTTTAAGAAGACGGAGATTCACCGTTCCCGTTAAGGCCAAAGGGAGAGTGTGTGGAGTCTTTATTCTTACATGATCATAGTGGCTTTTCAAAGGCGACCGTGTGGTCTGCATGTGGACCCCTCCCACCCCCCTCATTGGTTGTTTTGACAAGTTGTTGTCTTTCTGAAAGAGTAGTTCTTAACGCTGTCGTCTCTCGTTGTTTCAAGGGAATACCTTTTTATAGTACCTCAGTAACAGATATTGAATGTACGTTCAAACCCTTTTCTTTTTTGTACAGCTTTTGTAGAGACCACTTTGCTATTCTTGACCAGAAGGGTTGTGAAAATTGTAACAATGACGATGATAAATAAGAACCCCACTCAATAACCGAATTGACCAAACAACTTTTTAGGATTTGTCTGCAGGTTTTTTTTTTTTCACTGTCAAAAATCTCAGGCACCGAGACCAGTTACTTATCTCTCATCTTCACCTTAAATGTTATACTTCATTTGTTTCTCTGTGGAAAAAATTAGCACAATGCTTTCCCGTGATTCTCCATTTCGACATCAGATTCCAGTTGATCTGACAAGCTTCTTCAACCACCCGTTCTACAGCACAATGAAACTTGGATTCAAATTCAAAGTGTCAGCATGATCCGTTTTTATTTTCTAGAATGTAGAACTGTATGCCTTTCTACTCTCCCTAATGTCATGCTGCTCTAGCTATTGTGCATGTGAGGTATTTTTGGAGGGCAAACGCTATTGGCCTAAAGATTGTCATCTTGTTGTCCGCCCTTTGCTCCCCAGTGCTTAACCCTTAACCCAAGTTGCCATTTTGTGGTGGTCAGTAACCAGTGATGTACAGTTTTTTCCCCCCTTCCTACCAGAGTCTATGAGGACATGGACATGAGGACATTATAGGCTCCTGTGTCATGTGATGAGTATATATTTTTTTAAATATCCCCCATAGTTTGAATTATGAGCTTAAATAGTGACCTTAAATTGCCATTGATGATATTGATGACATTTTTTTTGGTTGTTTTTAGTTCATCAATGTGTTCAAATCCATTTTTTTTTTTTTTGACTCTTCAGTTGTAATCGTGCTCACTTTGTGTTCTACATGTTGTACTGACACATTTCAGGAACAAACGTTTGAGTTGTTTTGTTGTTGTTGTCTTAGCCGCCCTGCTGTATTTAGCCTCTCCCTGTATAGTAGCTGTAGAGTTGCCATGGAAACACTCACTGCCTTAAACACAGTTGACCACAGTAGGTGGGGTAGGAGAGACACACAGTCAGATGAAACCCCGCTAACAACTCACACCGTAAGGACGTTATTCAATCAAACACTGGTTGACAAGGTTTCCCGGATAAGTCAACAATAACATGCTCTCCACAGAGCTAAAAAGTGTATTTGATTTGACATGCAGTTGAGTGTCTAAGTTTCACACTGCAAATGTTTTGTTGAGTACATCAATCAAAATATGCATTCTCTCAGTCCAGAAAGAACATTTCTGGGTTAACCGGGTGAGCCATTTTGATTGAATTTCCCCATACATGTAGTTGAGTAGGTCACTGTCAGTGCTACAGACTGAAGGAAAGTCCATCTGATATTTCACTCTGGGGTGTGAGAATGTTTCCCCTGCTCCGGCGCTCTGAAAGTCTTTCATGGCCAGCCCCGAGCCCCCCAGCCCCGGGGGCTACAGCGGACACTGATGTGGTCTGTCAGACCAGCTGAAAAGGATGGATACAATTGGTCAATTTTCTCTCTCAGGGTTGAAATGCACACACATCCTCCCGCAGCTTCTTCCTCTCCCTGTCTGTTCTGTGTTCTGCGCTCCTCAGAATGTTGAGCAGTCTCCTGACTTCCAGAAGGCCCTCACCATTCTCTCCCTTCATTCGTACACCGTGAGTTCTTGTTTGGTTTTACCTTCTGTTCTTTGGCACTGACATCTAACCTTCATCTAGCAATGAATGAATACATGTTTTAAATGAGCTGTGTGTAATGTTGAAATTTGGGAAATGTATTTTTACAACATGTGAACATGAGTTTTTTAAAGTTATTTTTTTTGGGGGGGGGGGTGTCTTTCACTCATCCTTTGTCGTGAATTCATTGATTTACTTTCACCAGACTCCTGTAACGTCTCCTGTAACTAGGCTCTTAAGCTTTGGTTTTGTTTTGTTTACTTTTTGTATTAGAAACAATCATGTTTGTGATGGTAATTTCCGATGGTAAACTCCACACCGTATTTTAATAAAATCCAAAAAATGTACCCTTTGCTTTCTCGCCCTGCTTTCTTCTGTGTGAAACATATGTCAAACCTTTAACTCATTTGACTGACCGTTGCTCGCGTGTGTGCGTGCGCAATTTTAATGTGTGCATAGTGCATGGTTTGCTATATAGCAGTGTTGATCCAGGTGTGCTGCCTGCCGCCTTCTTCTCCTGTTTATAAAGTCCAGCCCTTGTGATATAGGAGCAAGTTTTTTTTTTTTTTTTTAACCTTTATTTTAACTAGGCAAGTCAGTTAAGAACAAATTCTTATTTTCAATGACGGCCTAGGAACAGTGGGTTAACTGCCTGTTCAGGGGCAGAACGACAGATTTGTACCTTGTCAGCTCGGGGATTCGAACTTGCAACCTTTCGGTTACTAGTCCAACGCTCTAACCACTAGGCTACCCTGCCGCCCCAAAGTGATACTCGAGGACTGGAGTTGGGGAAACGCTGGTCTTGGCTCGGACACACCAATAGCGCTTGCCAGTCGAGAGTACTTAGCACCTCTGAACAGAGTTCCGGCTGTAATTTTCCAACCGAGTGCAAACCGATTTTTACATTTAGAATCACTTGAGAATGTTGGCAGTCTGACATCCACCAGGGAGGGCCGTCCCTGAAACCCAGTGCGCCAATTGATCGCCAGACAAGCGGCAGATCAACACTCAGTGTGGTGTGGTACTTAAGTGGGATTAAAAGTGTTTCTTGTTGACACGACAGAAGACGAGCTCATGTCATCTCTGTGCATGTATATGTGGAATTAATTAACCACGACAAGAGACTCCACAGGCCCTCATGCTCAATCAAAGGATTGTGTTAGCAACCCAAAGACAAGCGAACAAATATTTACCCATGCTCTCATTCCCATCTAAATATTAGTCTTGACAATGAATGGACGGCTTGGAGATTGCATCATAAGGGGTGACATTGGTAGAGTTCCCTGTTTATTCCCGATAGTCCTGAGTACGGTACGTACTGTCTGTTCACTCTGTGCCGTGTGTGTGTGTAGCCTATTAGATCAATGGATCAACTTGACACATTACAAGTGGATGGTCAATAAATGTTGTTTACAGTGTCTGAATAGAAATAGAACAGTATTTATTGGGCCTACTTTTTCCATCCCTGGTATCCCTTATGAGGGTGTCTCAATAATGGACTTATAAACCCTAAACTCCAGCTGTGGCTAGTATGGCACAAACCCAGCTATCGTGGTTATGGTACCAGCCATTGTTTGTCAATATTATTCTCGCTATTGGCTATTGCCACTGTTTACTTGGCAAGTGTGAGCGGGTGTTTGACGAGGGGACTGTGTATGCTTATCTGTGTGTGGGTTCTACATTGATCATGTGTGGTTGACTCCTATCGACTAGCGCTCTAGTTATCTGCTCTGCAGATGTGTGCACTCCGCAGTGACTCAAATTCAGGGCAGGCCAGTGTGACGTTCCACTCTGCTCGTGGTCTGTATGTCTCAGTATTATGTGTATGTGTCTCAATGTGTAAATCTAAGTGTGTGTGAGGCGTTTTCCTCTAGGCCAATGCGAGCCAGCCAGTGTTGACGCCCAGCTCTCTGTCATTAATCAGCAGGCAGGGGAAGTCTAGGTTTTCCCTGTAACCTCCCAGCAAACAACAAATGCTCCCACAACTATAGAGAACGACCCTCCCCCCTAGAGTCGATGTTCACGGCCAAATCGAATTAACATAACACATGCCCATCAACATCCGTCAGTTTAAACTAGAGATATCTGTTTTTTTTGCATGGGTTGCGTCTTGATAAACCGCTACAGCTGTGTTTGTCAGACCAGCAGGCATTCCGAAAATCGGTCGCATTACAAAAACATCTGTAGCGTCTGAATGGTTTGGGCGACACAGTAATAATATGACCCCTATATGGAAAGATGAGAGTCTCACAAACACATTGTGTTCTCCGATGGTGTTCTCTGTTTTGCTCTACGACCTCCACAAGTGTCACAGAACTCGTCTGAAGGTAATCCGGTACAGGGCCGAAAAATGAAGGGAAGTGAATGGGGCATGTCCATGTCAAAGGTATACATACGGGTCATTCCACTGTAATAAAAAAAAAAAATAAGGAAAAGTTTCTTAAATCTCTCAGATATAGAACAGACACTTCAAAACATACTTCTTTTTATGTATTTCCATGTATGAATCTTTTATTCAATGTGTTTCTTTGGGCTAATAGCAGTAAGGCTATATATATATAGATACATTTTTTATACCTACAGGAGTCATGCAATTCCAAATCAAATAGCCAAATGATCCTTGCTGTGACCATCTTCAAACAATGCCATATGTTAGCTTAGTAGAAACCCAGCCCCTGCCCCAGACCCCCGTATTCAAACTTTTTCGGCGGGAACCCCATTTTTCCACCACAATTTCTGGGTACCCCATTTTTTCATGACAACTTCTCGCTACTCCATCCCACACAAAATCTCATTTTGTTCAAATCGGTACATAAAATATTTTACATCAAATAACCTTCAATTCACTACATTTTCATCACTTATCAAAATGAAAGGAACCAATAAATAAATTTACATCCCCAAGGTTTTTACAAAAAAAAAATATATATATTTTTTAAAACGTTTGTATATTGTACTATACAAATATCTGCACTTTTAATTTTTTGTTCCTAAAAAATATACCGAACAAAAATATAAACGCAACATGTAAAGTGTTGGTGCCATGTTTCATGAGCTGAAATAAAAGATCCCAGAAATGTTCCATACGCACAAAAAATCGTTTTTGCACACATTTGTGTAGATTGCTGTTAGTGGGCATTTCTCCTTTGCCAAGATAATCCATCCACTTGACAGGTATGGCAATTCAAGAAGCTGATTAAACAGCATGGTCATTACACAGGTGCACTTTGTCCTGGGGATCACTCTAAAATGTGCCGTTTTGTCACACAACACAATGCCACAGATGTCTTAAGTTTTGAGGGCATGTGCAATTGGCATGCTGACTGCAGGAATGTCCACCAGAGCTGTTGCCAGATAACTGAATGTTCATTTCTCTACCATAAGCCTCCAACGTCATTTTTTAGAGAATTTGGCAGTACCTCCAACCGGTCTCACATCCGCAGTCCATGTGTAACCATGCCAGCCCAGGACCTCCACTTGCGGCTTCTTCATCTGAGGGATCATCTGAGACCAGCCACCTGGACAGCTGATGGAACTGAGGAGTATTTCTGTCTGTAATAAAGGCCTTTTGTGCGGAAAAATTTCTTCTGATTGGCTGGCTCCCCAGGGGGTGGGCCTATGCCCTCCCAGGCCCATCCGTGGCTGCGCCCCTGCCCAGTCATGTGAAATCCATAGATTACGACTTAATGAATTTCGTTCAATTGACTGATTTCCTTACATGAACTGTAACTCAGTAAAATTGTTGTGCTGCATTTATATTTTTGTTCATCATATATTTAAAAATACATATACATATATATCTTTGAATACCACTGCTCTAGGGGTTAAGAGTCTCATTGGGTCATTACCTTTTTGTTTCCATGGGAATGTTCCAGTGATGTGCAAGAACAGATTCCAAGAGAACATGTCTTGTCAAACCGAACACAGCAAACAATTCTAGGGAGAGAGAGCGTTTTTGTAATGTTACCCGTAATGTTTCCGGGATGCTTAAGTGTCCAGTTTCCCATTAGTTAGAATAATATTCCTTGTATGTTAGCAAAAACCTCTTTGTTACTATTTAGCATGTTCTGGCGTTCAGTTAGGAGAACATTCCATACATTCTAATATTAATGTGATAGACACGTTTCATGGGAACATTGCAAGAACATTCCTGTGTACGGTTTACGATAATATTCCATCAGCGTCACACCAAACATACACAGAACATGGTTGCCATGTTCTCAGAATATAAGATATTAATGTTCTAGACACATTTCATGGAAACGCTACTAGACCGAGACCGGGTGAGAGAGGGCTAGATAAGTGAATGGTGGAAAGAGGGGATAAAGTGAGAGGGAAGGAGGGAGGGAAGGGGAGCAGAAATTGAAATAGAGAGGGAGAGAAACAAGGAGGTAAGGAAGATAAGGGGCAAGAAGCTGTTGGAACGAAGTCACTCATATTTCTTCTTCTTTCTTCGACCTTTCTTCGACCTTTCTTCGACCTTTCTTCGACCTTTCTTCCCTTCCAGTTAGTTATTCATTTATGTTATTTATTTATGCTAACCTTTATTTAGGCAGGGAGTCCCATTGAGACCAAGGTCACTTTTCCAAGGGAGCTCTGCATGACAAGACCAGCAGCAAATGACACAATAAAATGCTACAACAGATACTACAGTCAAGGCAGGAGCACACCCCCAAAAATACATCTAAAAAAATGTAAAAAAAGGTTTGTAGAGGGTTCACGGTGAGGCCATAGTGGCCAGGTAACCCAGGCTGCTTCACAGAACAGCTTAAGGGAAGGAACGTCCTTAGCGTTGGGATAAGCCTGGTCTGAGACCCTGACCTTTGTGGTAGCCCACACCTATGGTCTGGAGGATGGAGGATCTTAAATGGACTCCACGGTCTGCTTTGAGAGGAGGATAGCTCAAGGCTTAAATATTTAGAGATTACATGATTGTTCAGAGTGTGTGTGCTTTTTTTGTGTGTGTGTGTGCGTACCCTAATTTTAACTCGTAAACCTAACCCTTGAGCCTAAAATAGACTTGTTCCTTGCGGGGACCAACGAAATGTCCCCACTTCGTTGTTTTACTATCCTTGTGAGGACCAGAAGTCCTAGTAAAACCAAACACACATACACTCATTCACACTGCTGCCCAACACCTGGATCAATAGCCAGCTCGGTAATGGAGCCCCTCCTAAGTTGCCCATGTGTTTACCAGCTGTGGCGGAATAGTTATGTCAAGACAGACAGACAGACAGACAGACAGAGAGACAGAGAGACAGACAGACAGACAGACAGACAGAGCGAGCGAGCGAGCTTTAATACACCCTCCTTCCTTCACTTCACTGACCAGAGGAAGTTTCTCCAGTGGAATCATTAGCTGGATTGACCACTAAGGCTTAACCCTGTTCTATTCATTATTGGATGGAAGCACTTCCCTTTTCCAGAGCCAGACTGCTGATCTGTCAACATTCAACAACCAGACTTTTGGGATTTCTCCGCCCCAAATGTAATAATTAAAATAGTTCAGGGAAAACGTTAACACTGTACAATCGGAATGCACCGACTGCCAAGTAAGATCTATTAAGTTGTGGGCAACATGGTGTTTGATGACCATGTCAGCAATATGAGGTTAGGGGTTACTGAGTTTTCACAGCAACACGGAGACGGCGGGAGAAGTTGTGTGTGTACACACAGAGAGAGAATGAGAAAAAGGGCGGAAGAAAGAGGGAGAGATACTATAGAGGAGAAGGGGGGTGCTGTGCACTGCCTTCCCATACAAGGAGAGGTAAGGGGAGAAAAGAAGGGGAGGGAGAGAGAAAGCTAGAGAGAGAGGGGGGGGGGGGTAGAAGGGGATACAATGAGGGAGGAGGGTGGAAGAAAGGGAGATTTGGAGAGAGATAGAGTAGAGTGAGGAAGGAAGACTGTGATAAGGCTCCCTGCCTCCCGCAACCAGACGGACTGTGCCAGTGGAGAGAGAGAGAGAGAAAGAGAAAGAGAGCGAGTGACTGGAGCTGAGTATTCCTTGCTGTCGTGCTGTCTTTCTGTCCTGCTGATATACCCTCTGTCATTTACTGAGTCGTCCTTCCCAGGTAAGAAACTCAATCTACAACCCTGAAGGTTTGATTCAGAGACTCTGAGTATGTGCATGAGTGTGTGGTTCTGTCAGACCCGGGTTCAAATAAATGTGTATTTGGTATTTCAAATACTTTTTCTTTGACAGTATATTCAAATACTTATTTCAAATACTATTTTCAAGTACCTGGGTTAAATGCCTGGGAGTGTATTTGAGTCAGTGTATTAGAATTGTTCAAATACTTTCTAAGTGTATTTCCAAATACATGAAAATATTCAACTACTTGTCTTTTCAAAAGAAACATAGCTAAATAGTTACTTTGAATGTATGTCAAAGTAATAGAGATATTTAAAATAGTATTTCAACCCAGGTCTGGGTTTGGCATGTGTGTATGTGTATGTTTATGTGCTGGTCCCTACTGTACATCTCTATTTGTGCATCCCTTAGTGTGTAAGTTTGTTTCTACATGATGTGTGAGTTGGTATGTATTTGTGTGTATGCTCCTGTTACCAAAAATGCAAAGGTGATAGTGCTGTCTGCCTCTCTCTCTTCTCTCCCTCCTCTCTACTCTTTCTCTTTCTGCTGAGGGTTTGGAATAAAATAACAAAGCCGGGTATCTGGTGAATGCTTCAGCATATGTCCCTCTCTCAAACCCTGCATTCATCTGCATGTTTCTCTCCTTCTCTTAACTCCTGCCTACACTGGCATCGCTGTGGTTTGTCTTCAGCTTGCATTTGGAAGAGAGGAATTATCTGACCTCCTTTCATGGTGTGTGTGTGTGTCTAAATGTGTATGCTGGTTTGTGTGTGTGTGTGTGTGTGTGTGTGTGCGCGTGCGTGTGTGTGTGAGTCCTGCACTGCATGAGGTTGGTGTAATTACACAGTGTAGGTCCACATGCAACATGTTTGGCATCACTCCACATCCCCTTGTTTTATTGTGTCTCGTGCACCAGAGAAATCCAGAAAAACTGCTTTGTCTAAGTCTGCTAGTGGGTCGACTGATGAATCCTAACGTGTGCATTTAGCTGTGTGTCTATGTATGAGGCTGCGTCTGGGCTATGTCTGTGTCGACTGATGATACTTAACGTGCTGTGTGTTTCCAGCCCGTGCTGTCTCTACGCTGATGAGAATGAACGTGCCTACAATATGCTGTGCCTGTGTTTCTCTGTGTCTATGTGACTGATGGAGATTGACAGTGAGTAGTCAGTGCCGTGTTAATCTCGGCGTGTCAGTCAGTGGTATTGTTCATCCTCTCCGCTGAGTACTGACTGTACCCCACTGCCCTGACGCACTTCCAGCCCTTACATGTCTAACCTTAGATTAAAAGAGATTCATTATGTTTTTTTATTTAACCAGGCAAGTTAGTTAAGAATACATTCTTATTTACAATTACGGCCTACCAGGGAACAGTGGGTTAACTGCCTTGTTTAGGGGCAGAACGGCAGATTTTTTACCTTGTCAGCTCGGTTACTGGCCCAACGCTCTAACCACTAGGTTATCTGCCGCCCCATTCCTTGACATAACGGCTATGTTTACACAGGCAGCCCAATTATCATGTTTTGTACACTAATTGGTGTTTTGACCAATCACGTCAGGTCTTTCCAAGTCAACTCTTTTTCAGAGCTGATCTGATTGGTCAAAAGACCAATTAGTGAAATAAATACCAGATTTGGGCAGCCAAAGATTGTCGAGAGATTAGCACCAAACAGCTTTCCATTGACACTGTCTGTCTAGATTCTAGAGGGAAAGGGGCAAGTGATGTTGAGAGGTTGTTGCATATGATGTTTCTATAGGTTAAGATACAGTATCTGTGCCCCTATGCAGCCAGCAGGCACATGATGCAGACAGGGCCAGTCAAACAGCACACACACACACACACACACACACACACACACACACACACACACACACACACACACACACACACACACACACACACACACACACACACACACACACACACACACACACACACAAACACACACACACACACACACACACACACACACACACACACACACACACACACAAAAACACATTGTCCCTGAAGCCTATTTTCAGTTGTGGATACTGTTACCTCTCCAATATAGGCTGCTCCAAAACTCTACTCAAAGTCTTTTCTCATGGCGTACTGTGTTGTAGTGGAGGGTAAACACAAGTCAACCTAGTTTACTCACCTTTTTTTTTTTGCTTGACAGTTATCCACCTTTTGCGGAGAAATGCATTTAAAGTAAGCGGGAGCATTGCTTTTTTACATTTTTAACCCCGATCGGCAATCACACCAATTTTTTTTTTTTTTACCACTACATCACTGATGGCATATCACGAGTAGGCTGCAGCGATAGTTTACTGTCTGCAGCTGTATATGTCAGTGTGCATGTTACCCATTTACTTTCTCCTCTACACTTATATTTACAACCGCAAAGTTTAACAGGCATGGTAAAAATACCATGAGTATGGAGGCAGAGAGGAGCCAGCTCTGTCATCTGATCATCTCAGCGGCTGCAGGTCTGCTGTACCCATATTGCAGGAAGAAGGGACGGGTCACACTGGCGACACACACACCTACACACACACCCGCACATTCTGAGGGCAGTCTGAGAATAAGCTGCAAAACCACTGTACCCTCTTCGGCCCTTTTTGGCCCAGGACGTTCAGTGTTCAGACTATAACCGAGAAAAAGAAACGCCAATGCAGTCATAGTCTATTCCCTCTCTGTTCAGAGCGGAAACCATGTTGTCTGCACACACACACCTTAGTGGGGACAGAAGGCATATGCACACACACACACGCACGAACGCATGCAGGCACGCACGTACACGCACACACGCACGCACGCACACACACACACACACACACACGCACGAACGCATGCAGGCACGCACGTACACGCACACACACGCACACACACACACGCACGCACACACACACACACACACACGCACCCACACACGCACACTGAAAATAGCCTTGCCAGGCTGTTGTTCTGTTATTTTAATTCTACCAGCCTCATAGACAGGGCGGTAAATCAGGATGGGGGGGGGGGGGGGACGACGACACAGGACAGGCAGCGTGGCTCTGGCAGTACGGCTGATTTACACTCATCTCCGGGAGCATTGTAAATCCCCCTTAAGCCCTGATGTACAGTGGCAGAGTACAGGGAACCGGGGCTCACGCACACACGCTCACACGCACGCATGCACACACACACACGCACACGCACACGCATGTACACCTGCAGATACACAGATGTCTTTATAGACAACCAACATGTGCATATACGGTATGGATGGTCCACTCTCCCATTAGCACATCCAGTGTGACTCAGCAGTGGTCAGGTCAGGGTCAGGGATGTTTTGAGGATGGTCAATCAGTGAGGTCAGTCAGCAGGCTTTATGTCTATCCTTAGAATGTCGGCCATGTTTATTTTGGACCAGGGTCTTATCCAGACAATACAGTGACATTGATGAATGCTAACAGTTCGATGGCCTCTACCCTCTACCCTGCCCTCTGACTGCCCCTGCCCTGACCCGACATACTGGGATGATACAGTATAGAGTAGAGTACAAGGAAACTAGTTTAACTAACTGTCACACATCCTGACCTGGACTCTTAGTGTCAGCGTCTTGATGAAACTCCATCCTACTCTGTTGCGAACACTTGTAATTGACATTTCTTCTCTTCCCTCTGTGTCCAGTTTAGATGATGTCATCGAAGCTCCTATCCTGCGGTTGGCTGCAGCAGCTGCTGGTGGTGCTTCTGAAGCTCACCCTATCCTTTGCTGGACCGACTAATGGGACAGAGTGTACGGCCAGAGGTCCTGCCTCCTACATCCTGGTATTTACGGGTCACTGGAGCCCCCAGACATTCCCTAAGCAGTACCCACTGTTCCGACCCCCTGCACAGTGGTCCAAACTCATAGGTGAGATGAACCACTAGCTCAGTCCAAAATCAGGCCCTAACCACTACCTCTAGACACTTCATGATACCCCCTTGATGATCAGAATACAGACACAGCGTATACTCCTTATAGTCGTCTCAATGACCTATAATGGCCTCCTCTCTTTGCCTTTTCCCCTCATGACAACTGGTTGGTGGAATGGAAAGGACACATCACTTTTCAAACATAAAACCCTTTCACATCAGGGCTCACAAGGGAAAAAGGGTGAAGGAGCGAGGCTATTTTAAACAACAGAGACAGAGACATTGATCGATAAAAAGCGCGCGCGAGAGAGAGAGAGACAGAGTAGACCACCCACAGTTCTCCATACTCTCTAGAGAAAACCATGTTACAGAGAGAGATGGGGAGAGAGAGATGCTCAAGGAACTCTTGTGGTGAGTTGACAGACCAGGTAAAATACAAAGGCTGCCTTGTTCTCAGCAGTCTTAAGAGTGGCATGTCTCTATTTGTGGTCACCTCCCTTCTCTTGCTGACTTCCTTCCTCTTCCTCTCCCCCCTGCGGTCAGGGAGCAGATCAGGGATAGTAGGCCTGACAGGGATACTGGCTCGGCCTGCTCCTTTCTTCACCTGATCATGTGCTGGAGGGCTCACAGCTGGCCAGTTAACCTGTTCCGGGCCTCCCCTTCCCCCCATGGCCCGGCCCGGCCCTGCGCTCCCAGTCCACCTCCACACACACAAGGGGGAGAGAGAGAGAGAGGCTAAATGCTACCAGATGATACAGGGCGGGTACCCCACAGGTTCTCTCTCTTACTTACTCTCTCTCCTTCACTCTAGCTCACTCTCCCTCGCCCTCACCCTCCTCCTCTCAATTTTGGGGCTGCTGGGGTCCTGGAGGCAACTAGGGGCTATGGTGGTTTTTAGAGTGTGGTGGGGTCAGATGTCTTCCCTCCCTAAAGGAGGGAGGAAAGTGGCATCAGGCTCTACTTGGCTCTGCCCTGCCTTGCCAGCGTGGATGGATGGCAGAGGTGTGCGTGTGCCAGACTTGATCTCTGCATCACTGTATGTGGCCGCTGTGGGTTTGTCTGGCTTCCAGAACTTCCAGCCATGCCCTGTCAGCCTGCCAGTGGGTGATGGCCTGTTGCTGCATATAGAGACAGTAACGTTGCACATAGGCCCTGGGGACATGGACACGCCTCTGATGACTTAGACTGGAGGGGGCCAGGGACAATGAGCCCAGGGAAGACAGTTATATAAAAGAGTTATTAGTCACTGAAGAAGAAAAACATGACTCATTTTGGGACTGGGAGTTGAGGAGGGCGGTCGTTAATTTGCGGCAAGAAATTGAAACGTTACGTGAATCCGAATCTTAATCTGTATTATTGGGTTTCAGGAACTTGACGCTTGTGGGAAACCTGCTAGTATGGAAATTCAATTAAGTGCATAAGTGACGGGGGTTGAGGAGAAACAGGATAGTGTGTGAAGTGTGTTTTTGTGGGTGCGTCGGGAGTGTGCGTGTGTATGCACGTACCCGTGTGTGTGTGCGTGCGTGCGTGAGTGTGTGCGTGCGTGTGTGTGTTTGTGTGTGTGTGTGCGTGGATCCTGAGGTTGGCTAAGGCAGAGATGTTATAAAAGAGACTGAGACTGTGTGGTTGTTAGTTTGTCTGACTGACCCTCTGCTAGCCTTATAACCACTGATCCCGGGCCAAGTGTGGCTTATAATGAGAGTGACAGGACAAAGAACAGACATCTGACTCAGAATCAGTTCTTAATAAGGACAAAGCGAGAACAAAGGCAACAATCCCGAGTAAAGAAAACAGCAGAAATGTGAGACATCAGAAAGGGGGGAAGGAGGTAAACGGTATGGGGAGTGAAGAAACAGAGACAACAAGAGAAAGAAAATGAATTTGTAGTTTTATATAAATGATTAACCTTTATTTAACTAGGCAAGTCATGTGTGTGTAAAGAGATCATTAATGCAGTGAGATTAACTCAATCTAGATGAGAGTGATGGCATCAAGGCAAGGAGAATGGAAGAAAAGATGCATTTTCAGTGCTTTTCACTGCCTCCCTGTCTTCTCCCAACAGCTATCACTCACAATGGGCAGCATCGGCTGTTTCAGGAGGGGGCGCTGGCGAGTATAGGGGTGCAGAACTTTGCTGAGGTGGGGGTAACTGTGGAGCTGGTGAAGGGGGCGAAGGATGCCAGGAAGAGACGGGAGGTCGGTGCCATGTACAGAACAGCGGGCATCCCCACTGGCATCGGACACAGCTCCACAGAACTGCTGCTGCAACCTCGGAGCCCACTGGTAGGCATCACACACACCCACGCAGGCACGCAATGCATGCACACACAAACACACACACACTTTGTTGCTTTACATAAACCTCTTCACAACCTTTCCACCATCCGTTCTGCTCTCCACTCCAACCACAAATCCTTACCAACAAACACACTCCTTTACTCAATCCATTGTCAACTCATGACCCGATCCCACCACAGGCAAACCCCTTGACTCACTCCACCCTCTCTGGCCAAACACTTAATCACTCTTCTACAGTGCTCCAATCAGACTAAGTTTAGCATCCAGCCCTACGGCCACAAACGCCCACATCCGTCCTGCCTGGTCTGGACTATGTCTGCTGTCTCCCCCGCTGAACTCAGGGCCCAGGAGGGGGCTTCATGGGGCTGATGCTGGAGCTGGGAGTGAGGCTGTAACAATAGGCAAGGGCTGGGTCTTAGACTAGGGCTTTGGCTGGGGGTTGGGGTTGGGGTTGAGCAAGGGCTGGGGTTGGGGTTGGGGTTGGGGCTGGATAAGGGAGTGAGGCTGGAACGATAGGCTGGGGCTGGAGCTTGTGGCTTAGGCTGGGGCTGGGTTTGGGACTGAGGCTGGGCAGGAGGCTAGCCATTCTAGGTGGATTCTAGGCTGCCTGGGGCCTGTGTCTGTTTGTTTATCTTTGCCCTCGCACTTAGTTGATGACTGAAGTGGAGAGAGGGGGAGAAAGGGGCAGAGAGAGAGAGAGGGAGGGAGGGTAGCTCCTGGGGGTTTGGAAATAGAAGGGCCACAGAGTGGAGCTGGTGATCTACATTTTGTTTATTAGTAATTCCACTGCCTGCCCGCACCTGGAGCCCGTTGTGCAAACAACCCCCACAAAAAGCATCTCTCTCCACTGCTGCCTGCCCCATACTGAAGGCTGGAGTTTGTCTGGCATTCTCTGATCTAAATGTGAGGTATGTGGTGTGTGTATTTGTGCTGGCCTGGCCAATCTGTTTTTAGATCAGTGGGTAGCAAGGCGGAGAATGGGGGCATGGAAATGTGTGTGTCTTTGTGTGGAACGTGACAATGATGGCTCAAATTGTCCTTCTCTGGAAATACACAAAGAGATACACACGTAGGCTTATGCTTATTACACACGCGCCCGCACGCACGCACGCACACACACACACACACACATTCTCTTTTCCACAAAGCAAACACATTTGCAATGCTCCAAACATCCCCACATGATTCTCATCTCCATATTCATAAAACTTCTATTTCTGTCAAGCACAAAATTGGAACCAGACAGATAACAAACAATTCACCAACTACCAGAACCAATCGAGTCTACTCTACACTAGGAAACCACCGCACTTCGACAGATTAGTGCGACCAGTTATGCATATTTCTTTAAGCTTCTGGTACTGCCAGGTTTGGACGGGTTGCGGTTGGGGATTTTTCATTCTCTGGGCCTGGGACTCCTCTGTGGGCCCTGGGGAGAGCATGCCTAAATGGAGTGTGAGTGTGATTATGGGACTATAAGTGGGTATCAGTGTGTGTCAGCGAGTGTCTCTGGCCTTCATGTAAAAACCGCTGCCCCCGCGGTGGACAGATCAAGCCAGAACGTGTTACGATAGATACGCCGCCTTCCCACTCGCTGCACAGGCCAATGAAATGGATATAGCAGGAGGGATTCCTGGAAAAACCACCGTTTGAGAGAAGGTTTAGAAAGATGAGAGGAAGGATGGAGGGAGGGAGCGAGCGAGGGAGTGAGGGCGGGAGGGAAGGAAGTGGGGAAGGAAGGAGGGATGTGAGCGAAGGAAGGAGGAGGTCAGTGAAGGATAATTGTCAAAGCGGATGGAATAGTAGAGATGCCCCTGGGCTAGTCGGTAGTCTCTCTAGTCTCTGTTAACTCCTCATCCCTCACTGTGTGTCACAGGATAGAAACACACCACTGATGTCATCCTCATTTGCTTGCTGCTGCTGCTTCCCAGAGTCCAAACTCTCCACACCACTCCACCCTAATGCACCTAGTGCACTTTGATGTCTGCCCCATCCCACCCCATACAAGCCTGTCCACTCTACCCCATCCTGTCCCACCTCAGCCCAGATCCACAAATAGCAGGCGTCCTGTCCCGAGGGAGGCTGTGCTCCCTTCCTGGTCTTTAATGTGCTGTTTTCTGGGCGCCTGCCACCCCGGAGCCGGTTCCCAGGACGCTTCCTGCATGAGGTCACTGTCTTTCAGGAAACATCCATCACAGAGGAGAGAGGGGAGTAGAGGAGCATAGAGTTGAACCCCACACAGGAAACAGCGGGTGTGCTGGAACGGGTGGACACACACGTCAGGCTATTACACAACCAGGATGTGTAAAGCCAATGACCAATTTTGTCCATGCATGTGTTAGCTTCAGCTATAATCCTGTCTGATTACCACAGCCAATATTACACACACATGATCTGAATACTGTAGTGTAACTAAACTCTCATTTAATTTCTCTACCTCATTTCATTCCTCCTCTTTCCTCTCCTCCCCCCCTCTATGGACACAGCTCTCTCTGATGGTGAAGGTGATCCCTAGCCCTGATTGGTTTGTGGGAGTGGACAGTCTTAACCTCTGTGAGGGCGGCCAGTGGAAACAGGAAATGACCCTTGACCTCCAACCCTTGGACTCTGGGACGGACAGCGGCTTCACTTTCTCTTCACCCAACTATCCCACCGTCCCTCAGGAAAACATCACACGGGTGAGACAGACGACTTCTCCCCTCGTTTCACTTTCACCTAAGGGGGAAAGAGGGCCACGGAGGTTGCCCCTTGCTCTATAATGACTATGGTGTAGGCATGCTACTAACATTCCCCTAACAAGGAAGACTTGAAAGTGTAATTGAACTTTTTCCACTAACACAAAGTCACAGTTAAAGCACACAGCTTTGAATTATTAAGAAGTACCGGTAATAATCTGAGATTAGTGTGTGTTTTAGTGTGTGTTTTAGTGTGTGTTTTAGTGTATGTTTTAGTGTATGTTTTAGTGTGTGTTTTAGTGTGTGTCTTAGGGTTTGTTGTTGACTGTTTTCTATATGTTGTTGTCCCCCTCCAGATAACTTCCCAGATGCCCAACCACCCAGCCAACTCCTTCTTCTACCCCCGTCTCACAGAGCTCCCGCCCATAGCCTCCATACGGCTGACCAGACAGAGCCGTTCATCTGCCCGTCAAACTCCCATGTCCAATCACATTCTGCCTCACCCTATCCACCCTCAACGCTTCTCAGGTAGGTTTACATGCACACATCCCCCGTCTCTTTCCCTCACTTTCTCTTTCTTTCTCCCTCTCTCTCTGTGATTATATCGATTCACTTCATTTCTGTGTTAATTCATTCACCACATCTCTTTCCCTCTCCCTCCCTATCTCAGAGACACCATTAGACTGTGAGGTGTCTATGTGGTCGTCCTGGGGTCTGTGTTTGGGGCCCTGTTCCAGGGGAGGGGTCCGCCATCGTACCCGCTACATCCTCCTGCGGCCGGCTAACGCCGGTACACCCTGCCCCGAGCTGGAGGAACAGACCGAGTGCACACCACACAACTGTCTGAAGCGCCAGTGACCCCCGACAGAATAGGGTGAAGTTGCCCCAAGACACTGATTTAAAGTCAGTTTTAGGTTTAGGCCAGTAAGGTTAGGATTCGGGACTGTAAGCTGATCATAGATCTGTGCTTAGGGGGAACTTCTAATTGGAGCCACACCCCTGGCAGTCTCCATGGTAACACTGGGACTCAAACATACACAGACCACAATAATGTAAGCAATGGACTCTTTCACTGCAGAACGCACAATCTCTAGACCCAGATAAGTCTTAAGTGGCAGTGACTTGTTGGTGTGGTCTTTATGGAGTACTCTAGCAATCTAAAGACCAACTAGTCCTGACTTGTATTGAGAAACACTGTTGTTGACTGATTGACAAGTACCCACATGACAAAAGAGCACAATGCCATTATCAGTGAACATGAGAGACCAGCAACTATGTAGAGGATCTTCACTGGCACACACACACACACATGCCCTTGTACACAAATAATACACTCTTACTTTGTGTAAACCGGGGCATTGATTTACATGGGAATCCTATACGATGCTCAGCCATCATTCAACATAACCACACAGACAGATGTATAAATACCCATTTCACAAGACACAACTGATGATGGCTCACTGTAGCCCAGTACCCCATGTCAGAAAACCCTAGCCAATATGGAGCGAGGCGGTTTCATAAAAGAAAAAGGGATACAGGTTTAAAAACAAAAACAAAAACAAGAGCAGTTATATCTGTTGTCTCTCTTAATATGTAGGACATATTTTGTATATACTGTATGTTCTGTTGTATCGTTGTATCTTGTGTAACTCATGAAATAAATGTGGAGGTTTTTTCTGTAAATAGAAACTCCTGTGTTATTTGGAACCAAACAGTCTTTACATGCTAGTCATGTAAAAGCCTTGTCCAAATGTGAAACTGCTGTCACACTGAAGAACGCCCTTGAATTATGTCTAATAGGAGTTCCAGTAATCCACAACGACATGAACTTATTTGTGTCTTGTATGCCAGAGTGTAATTTTAACAATATTGAAACCTCTTTATTGGTCTGGCCAAGGCCTTTGGCTACTAAATAAAGACATGGAGTCACTCATAAATATCATTAAACGACATGGACATTGATACCGTGAAGGCTATGTCATATCAACAGAAATACAAGAGGGCAAATCACTACACTCTTAATGTTGAATGAAGAAATAAATGCATTTGTAGCATTATTCAAGTAAGTAGGCCTAAGCCTTGTCCAAGCCAGAATGATGTACAAATACAACCACTGGATATGATGCTAGTCTGTAGCGCTTTTCAAAGCTCAATAATTGATCCAAATTGTGCTGGCTGTAAACGTTTGAACATTTTTGAAAAACCTTGTACATAATAAACACTCTTCATAGTCCAATAATTAATTATCAAGCATATATTGTAATATATTATGTAATAATATCTTGCTTTTATTATTTCCATCCTGCTATGCTGTTGTGTGGTGTTTGGACATACTACAGTGCGTTTTGAAATGCTGTGGCACCACCTGGTGGTTAACATAGGGACACGTGAATTTGCGAGTAGACGACAATCTCATTCTTTTTTCAATCAATGTAGTCAAGCTCAATCAATGTAATGCAAGAGCCAAAGTGTGCAAAGTAATCACTGTCAAACAGGACATGGGAATAAAATATAAAAGGTGAAAGAAGAAAATGTATGCTTTACCAGAGTGCACACAAGAGGTGCTTCACGCTAGAACTAGAACTAGTTATATGGTTTGTTCTGGTCTCACAGATTTATGGGGCCCCTAAATTATGTCAGCAGACTTGGAGGTCCATTCAGCTCAATGAATTAATACAGAGTTTCAAAGTCATATCATCTCCAACCGGTATGATTCAAATCCAAGACTAAAATGCATGCAGTAGATAGACTGTGAACAAAATGGTTAGATACCGTTTGTATGAAGGAGAGCATATGGGGAAGAATTGGCTACTGCTACTAAATGTGATGTGTGTATCTCAATTGTGCTGAGTATACAGCATATCTGTGGTGTCCGAGCAAAAGTAGTTTTTGGCCTAAATGGAAATCCATTTAGGCCAACTGTATTTTTTTTCCAGATATCCAGACACTGTTATTTGGCATTCCAGATTGAACGGGTTCTGTGTAGTACACCGGTGAGCCAGCATAAGTCGCTGTTGCAATTCACACGCCCGCTAGCTATCTCCGCAGTGGAGCCTTGTAGCTAGTACGAGGAGGAGTGTGTTTGATTTTTGCAATTGCAAGCCTCAATGGCGGATAGAGCGGGATAGCGGTTTTGCGGACAATAACATCTCGGTACTTCTCTATTTGTGGCGTGACTTGGTCCGCCGTATTTTCCCGTGCATCCTACGGAAGAGGGGACTCCGGTGCATGCAGCAAAGTTGCGATAGTTGAGGTTTAAATCTGTCACTTATTTTAGGCCGATTTAACCTGGCTAACTGGCTGGCTACCTAACGTTAGCTAAGTGCATCGGAGTTCCCAACAGAAATATATGCGAAGGAAGTTGCTCCTGCAATTCACAGTGGCTAACTAAATATGGGAGACTCTCTTGAACTGATTGGGAAGCGACTTCTGCTGCTCCTCAACGATGGCAGATCCGCAGCCGGATCCGAAGTGGAACAGGCCGCCTGGACTCGTGACTGGCTCCGGGGGACCGTCCGGGCGGTCAGCGTCATAGGGTTGGCCAGCCCAGGGGTAGAGGTGAGCGGAGGAGAGGCGACAACAACAACAGCAGCAGCTGCGGGGCTGACGGTCAGTGTTTTCATGTGAATAAAAACTACTGTTAGCTAGCCAACAAGCTGAACGCATGATTTAACTAGCTAGCTACGTATTTAACGAAACTGAAAAGAGAAAGCATACAAATAATTAATGGTCCGTTTATGTTTAAGTTATGTGATCCAACTAACACATTGTGAATAGCGAAAGCTAGCCAATCGTGCCGCTGTGTTGCGCTTGCCAGATAGCCACTGTCCCCGTAATTTAGCCCGGGGATTTTGGGCCTTCGACAGATTTTTAACTTAGTTAGCTTGCTAGCCAACTTTAGCGTAGTCTCCAGAATGAAATTCATGTGCAATAGGCATAGCCTCATTCAAATGTGAACTTCGGTGTATTAGATTTGTTAGCCTCAAATGACTGAATGTAGATATGGATGGTGATACAGCTAACGTTAGGCCTACATAGTTAGGTGTAATTTGTTGCGTGCATTGTCTTCAACGTCATGATACCAACTGCATATTTTTCACAAGTCATTTTTCGTAATTGCGTGACCCCTTATGTGTTCCTATCATTTCACTGATCAATGTGGATGATGTAGCTGGAAGATTCTGCGGTTGAGAGTATAAATACATCTGAAAAAGCTGTCTGACTTGATGATGCATCATATGATTGATGACAAGGCATGCCATAACTAGAATTACAGAGGATAAATGATGTCAGGTGTCTTTTTTTGGTTGTTGTACCAAAGCAATGGTCAAATCCAGATTTTTTGAAAGGGACAGGTGTTGGTTGGAGTAGTTATTCAGCTTTCAAGGAAGTCTCCAGGACCATTTTTGGGAAATAGGCTTTTAAACTAGTGCCGATAGTAACTACAGACAACGCTCAGTGCTCTCCACTCCTGTTCTCGTTTCTCTTCGGAGGAGATATGTTACTGTATGTAAATATGTCTGTATAATTTTGCTTTCGCATGGACTATGTGTTGATCATCATAATGTCTATATGCAATGTCTTATGTGCAGGTTATCTGGTCTTGGTAGGAAGGTATTCTTCAAATCACAGCACTTGTTTCTCCTCTCACAGAACCATACAGTTCAAATTCACAAGACTGTCCAAGTTGGGCTTGTATGCTGAGTGAGTCAGCAAGTTTCACATTTTAAAATGGACTTCTGCTGACAAATATATCTTGCCCCTGCCTTGAGACCTAAAGTAGAGCATTAGCCCATATAAATGCAATCCATTGTCACACTGAGTATGTTTACATGCACACTAATAATTTGATATTAAACTGATTATGGCTGTAGGCAGAGTATGGCATTAGTCATGTTAACACCTTACTCTGTTTATCTTAATTGGTGTACTAATGTCATAATCAAAGTAAGCATACTCCGATTAAACCACCTGGTGTTCTGCGCAATCTTTAGAATAATTAGGGCATTTAAATGCCTTAATCCAAGTTACCATGGAGTATTTGCTCAGCATGTGCTAGCACAAGCAGCACAAGCTTCCTTCTTTTGCACGAGTGATGTGAGTTCAGATAAACTCAAAGTATTTATCTTAGAAATAGTTTTGACATACAAACTATGTTTTTGAACTCAATCAAATAGTCTTCACAAAAATAACATGGTCTGTGGTAGAATGTTTATTTGAATGGTGATTTTCTGCATTTATCAAAGTCAGATCAAGTAGCCTGATAACCTCTCCCTCAATATCAACAAAACGAAAGAGCTTATTGTGGACTACAGGAGACCGAAGGGGGAGCGTGCCCCCATCCTCATCGACCATGGCTGCAGTGGATCGGTTAAAAAAGCTTCAAGTTCCACATCCCTCAGGACCTGAAATGGTCTTGCCACACCAACATTGTGGTGAAGAAGGTGCAACAGAGTTTCTACAACTTTAAATGGCTCAAATTCAGCATGAACCTGGAACAGTTCATGGATAAATTGTGCCAATGTCTTTGGTCTTAGGCAAGTTTTTGGGGGGGCTGTTCTTGCGCAGCATTTTTCTCACGAGGCAAGCCGACATCTTTTTATTTATTTATTATTTCACCTTTATTTAACCAGGTAGGCCAGTTAAAAACAAGTTCTCATTTACAACTGCGACCTGGCCAAGATAAAGCAAAGCAGTGCAACACAAACAACAACACAGAGTTACACATGGAATAAACAAACGTACAGTAAATAACACACTAGAAAAAAATCTGTATACAGTGTGTGCAAATGAGGTAAGATTAGGGAGGTAAGGCAATAAATAGCCCGTAGTGGCGAAGTAATTACAATTTAGCAATTAAACACTGGAGTGATAGATGTGCAGCAGATTAATGTGCAAGTAGAGATACTGGGGTGCATAGGAGCAAATGTTTTTTTATATATATTTGCAATATGGGGATGAGGTAGTTGGATGGGCTATTTACAGATGGGCTATGTACAGGTGCAGTGATCTGTGAGCTGCTCTGACAGCTGATGCTTAAAGTTAGTGAGGGAAATACAAGTCTCCAGCTTTAGTGATTTTTGCAGTTTGTTCCAGTCATTGGCAGCAGAGAACTGGAAGCAAGGGCGGCCAAAGTAGGAATTGGCTTTTGGGGTGACCAGTAAAATATACCTGCTTGGAGGGTGGGTGCTGAGATAAGGTGGCGCTTTACCTAGCGAAGACTTATAGATGACCTGGAGCCAGTGGGTTTGGTGACGAATATGAAGCGAGGGCCAGCCAACGAGAGCATACAGGTCGCAGTGGTGGGTAGTATATGGGGCTACGCCCCTTTCGTCTGGGATTGGTTGACAGTAGGAATTCTTCAATGAGGTGTTTGTTCTCATTCAATGAGAGACTTGTTTTCATGCATATTTTTTTTATTTGAGAAATACTGCACCAAACATATTAGTTAGGTGTAAAATTGCGTGACCACGGTCTCCTCTGGAAAAACATCCAAATTAATGGCAGATTTCTTGCGTTGTCTTGGATTAATTATGACTTTTGAAGAAGTGTATTCTGGCTATATCGTCTCAAGATGGACAAAGTACTTGCTTCTTTTTTCTAGTTTCTCAATTGAAGGTCTTGCGAGCACACTCGTTCGGGTTCGCCTAGCCAAGTTCAGCTAGGCGCCAGCTGAACCAAAGTATGCTGACGCCTTAACCCTCGCAAAGTTCAACAGATGCACCATTGAGAGCATTCTGTTGGGCTGCATCACCGCCAGGTACGGCAACTGCTCCGCCCTCAACCACATGGCTCTGCAGAGGGTGTTGTCGACAAAACATCACCGGGGCCACACTGCCTGACCTCCAGGACATTGACTACACCCGGTGTCTAAGGCCAAGAAGATCATCAAGGACCTCAGTCACCCGAGCCCTCGACTGTTCACTCGGCTGCCATCCAACAGACCGAGACAGTACGGGTGCATCAAAGCCAAGACCGAGAGACTAAACACCTATTACCAGGCCATCAGACAGCTGAACAGCCATCACTAGCTGTCCACCAGGCAACGCACACTCACTCACACAACACACACACATGCAGCCAATGCTGCTGTCCCATGTTATAGAGACATTGAACCACTGCTCACTTAATTTTCACACTGTATTTTAAATAATGTGTCCCTGACAGTCTATTCTAATATTTCTGTTACTGTACATTTGTATTTTTGTTTCTGTTTATACACACCGCTTATTTACTTATACTGGATTTGTGATATAGCTCACTAATATACAGTGGGGCAAAAAAGTATTTAGTCAGCCACCAATTGTGCAAGTTCTCCCACTTAAAAAGATGAGAGGCCTGTAATTTTCATCATAGGTACACTTCAACAATGACAGACAAAATTGTAGGATTTTTAATGAATTTATCTGCAAATTATGGTGGAAAATAAGCCAAAGCCCGGACGGGAACCCGATTGAACATCTGTGACGCTCCACATCCAACCTGACAGAGCTTGAGAGCGTCTGCAGAGAAACAGTACCAGTCACAAGTTTGGACACCAACTCATTCCAGGGTTTTTATTTGGACTATTTTCTACATTTGTAGAATACTAGTGAAGACATCAACTATGAAATTACACATGGAATCATGTAGTAACCAAAAAAGTGTTACATTTGGATTTGTTTGAGATTCTTCAAAGTAGCCACCCTTTGCCTTGACAGCTTTGCACGCTCTTGGTGTTCTCTCAACCTGCTTTGAGGTAGTCACCTGAAATCTCAATTAACGGGTGTGCCTTGTTAATTTGTGGAATTTCTTTCCTTAATGCGTTTGATCCAATCAGTTGTGTGAAGATGGGGGTGGTATACAGAAGATAGCCCTATTTGGTAAAAGACCAAGTCCATATTATGGCAAGAACAGCTAAAATAAGCAAAGAGAAATGACAGTCCATCATTACTTTACGATATGATGGTCAGTCAATCTGGAAAATGCCAAGGACTTTGAAAGTTTCTTCAAGTGCAGTCGCAAAAACCATCAAGCACTATGATGAAACTGAAACAGACACATCTCAACATCAACTGTTCAGAGGAGACTGCGTGAATCGGGCCTTTATGGTCGAATTGCTGTAAAGAAACCACTACTAAAGGGCAGCAATAAGAAGAGACTTGCTCGTGTTTCTTGGCCCAAGCAATGGACGTTAGGCCGGTGGAAATCTGTCCTTTGGTCAACCGCTGTGGTTCCAACCGCTGTGTCTTTTTGAGATGCAGAGTAGGTGAACGGATGATCTCCGCATATGTGGTTCCCACCGTGAAGCATGGAGGTGTGATGGTGCTTTGCTGGTGACACTGTTTGGGATTTATTTAGAATTCAAGGCACACTTAACCAGCATGGCTACCACAGCATTCTGCAGCGATACAACATCCCATCTGGTATGGGCTTAGTGGAACTATGATTTGTTTTTAAACAGAACAATGACCCTAAACCAACCATCAGGCTGTTTTAGTCCTATTTGACCAAGGAGAGTGATGTATTGCTTTATCATATGACCCGGGCTCCACAATCACCTGACCTCAACCCAAGATGGTTTGGGATGAGTTGGACCGCAGCGTGAAAGAAAAGCAGCCAACAAGTGCTCAGCATATGTGGGAACTCCTTCAAGAATGTTGGAAAAGCATTCCTCTTGAAGCTGGTTGAGAGAATGCCAGTTGTGTGCAAAGCTGTCATCAAGGCAAAGGGTGGCTACTTTTGAAGAATCTAAAATATATTTTGATTTGTTAACCTTTTTTAGTTGGTTACTACATGATTCCAACACCGTGCACCTGGCGACCTGGTTTGTGTGCACTGCGCCCGGCCCACCACAGGACTTGCTGGTGCGCGATGAGACAAGGAAATCCCTACCGGCCAAACCCTCCCTAACCCGGACAACGCTAGGCCAATTGTGCATCGCCCCATGGACCTCCCGGTCGTGGCTGGCTGCGACAGAGCCTGGGCTCAAACGCAGAGTCTCTGGTGGCACAGCTAGCACTGCGATGCAGCGCCGTAGACCACTGCGCCACCTGGGAGGCTCTGTGTCAACTTTTGACTGGTTCTGTATAAATTTGCGAAAATGTCTAAACCCCTGTTTTTGCTTTGTCATTATGGGGTATTGTGTGTAGACGAGGGGGGAAAAAACAATTTAATCCATTTTAGAATAAGGCTCTAACGTTACAAAATGTGGAATGAGTCGGGGTCTGAATACTTTCCAAATGCACTATATATAGATTGCATCTTGATACTGCTACAGTGCTATTTGGGTTGTTCATTCTTGATTACTTGCTGTTTTAGTTTTTTACAATATTTTTCTTTACATTTACATTGTTTGACTTGACTGCATTGTCAGATGCTAGTAACAAGCATTTCACTGCACTGCTATAACGCCGCTATACGCAACCAATAAACTTTGATTTGATTTCAGATGTGTCCATGTAAACAGGATTATTAGAGAAATGTTCTTGCAAAGCATCTTAATGTTTAAATCAAACTATTGTATTAGTCTGACTATTCACAATCGCATTGTGTGCATTTAACCATACTCACTGTAATCCTCTCATCAATAATGTCGCACTAGGCTACTTATTGACAATGAGGGGTAAATGAGAGTGAGACCGTTTTTGAATTGTCTTGCCTATTTCTAATAAGTGACTGCTCTTACCGAGAGAGATGGTGCCTTGCCCAGACTTTGAGGAGTAGACGTGCTGTGTTTGAGTCATTAGTGCTGCCCGGGCTCTGCTGACTGTGTATGATCCTAACAAGGCCTGTCCTGCTGACTCTGTCCGTGGCTGGCCCCCCCTGTCCTGTAGGTGTTTGTGGAGTTTGAGGACTGTGCGTGGCGCAGGCGGTCCTGGGTACAGGTGTACGGGGAGGAGGTGAGAGCTGTACTGGTCGAGTCCTCCATCGTCTGGGCTAACCGCAGCGACCCCAACCAGAACCACCCTGCAGCTGGAGGAGCCCCTGGGACAGCCTGGCCTGCCTTGGTGAGTAGCCACCTCTGGCTTAGGGTTTTACCAAATAATGTTTGGACTGTAACACTGAGCCACGCCAGGGGTTTTCAATCCTCTCCTCTCTGACCCTGCAGAAGTTTCACAATTTTGTTGTAGCCCTGAACTACCTCCCCTGATTCATCAATTGAAGGACTTGATGATTTGTTGACAAATGTAATCAGGTGTGCTAGCTCTGGGATAGTTAAAATACATGGAACCACAGCTAAGCAACTAATCTGAACCAGTTGCCAACAGCATGCTGGGAGGTCACCTACAAACACATCTATTGGGGGAGACTATTAGGTCATGGGCTGTAAAATTGGGTTAATAAAAGTCCTGGTAGCAAATAATGGACCATAACAGATATTTATGTAGTTGGTGCTAACTATATTAACTAATATACATTGGTTCCGAAGTGGCATTGTTTCCCGAAGTAAGAGCTGATTTGGAGAACCTCAAACCTAACTTTTAGAACAACATAGTATTATAACGATTGATTTTAGTATTTGTAATTTTGGAATGTTTTCTTGGGGTGCTCTTAAGCTACTATTATATGCGTGTCTGGCATGGAGAAATAGGTACTACACTCTCCTTTTTAAGGTTAGTTCAGAGGGTGCATGTATGATGTATGTGACTCTCCTCTCACACTCCCTGAGGCACACCTGCATCTTGAAGTGAGGCCAGGCCAGCTTGTGGAAATGCAATTGTCCCGGCAAGGGATGTCTGGAGGACCTGTTACTGTTACATAAGAAGAACACGCGCAGCAACCTGCTGCTCCTCTCAGTAGAAAAACAGCTCAACGGGCTCCCTCATGCTTTGCCAGAGGATAAGATTAGAGATCATTCTCCAGCCACTCCACCAATTAACAGAGGCGGCAGAGTAGCCTAGTGGTTAGAGCGTTGGACTAGTAAACGAAAGGTTGCACGATCGAATCCCCGAGCCCACAAGGCAACAATCTGTTGTTCTGCCCCTGAACAGTTAACCCGCTGTTCCTAGGGAATAGAGAATTTGTTCTTAACTGACTTGCCTAGTTAAATAAAGGTGGGGGGAAAAAATAATAAAAAAGAGAGGAATGCTCGCCTACATAATATCGTTCAGAGTTAGTGGTTCTTTTCCTAACGATGTTCCTCTTTGCCCGCTAGGCGTTCCGGTCTCTAGTGGACCGTGTGGGTTTGGGTTCCCTGGTCCCTGTGGAATTCTTCGGGAACCGAACCCTCGACTTCCTCCCTGACGGGAATTCACTCCAGAGATTTGAGGTGGGTTTACTCAAGGTTGTGTGTGTCAACTTTCATTTGAAGTGTGTGTGTGTGTGTGTGTGTGTGGTATCACTCTGTGAATTTTGTCTTGCTCTGTAGGTAGAGAAAGACGTGGGACACTCTCTCCTGCTGGAGCTGCCATCTCTGCAGGCTGCAGTGTCCAGCTGGCACAGTGACTTTGAGCTGCAGGAGATCCTCAGGAAGGGTGAGTCTTTGTTAGACTTATCTCTGGAATGAATGGAAACCTATTGTGCTGTGTACTTTGACTTTCCTCCTGCCTTTTCATTGCTCACCCATGTTTTCCTACACTGCAGTTCTCAATACTGGCCTTCTCAAACTTCTTCTCTTACCGTCTTCTTACTTTTCACTCCCTCCATAATATCCTTCTGGCGCGCTACTCCACGGGTCTTTGAGCCTTGTCCTGTTGGTTGTGTTGTCTCTCCAGGCTCCTACACAATCCAGGGCAGGAGGGTTCAGGTTTACCAGTGTGAGTTTGACGAGCATTGGGCCCTGGGCCTGGTCTCTCGGCACGACCCCAACTCACACATCATGGAGATTACCATGGACCAGGTACACACACACACACTGCCTGGATGTGCCTTTCGTAGTACCTTTTTAGATGTTAGGTAATATGGCGGAGGTATTGACAGCTGTTAGCTAAGTGTTATTATTGTGTTCTAGGGAGAGGAGACCCAGGTGGTGGATCCTCGGGTAATGCACGTAATACTAGCTGAAGATCACTTTGATGAGGTAAGTTGGATAAAGTATGCACTCCTATTCCTCCCTCCCTTGCTTTTTTTCCCAAAATACTTGTGCTTTTGTTGGTCGACTTGTTTTAGTTTGCATTTTCCTCATCCTTTTTACATGGCTCCTTCCTCTCCGCGGTCAGAACGGGAGGAATGCTCGGCGGAGGAAGGAGAGCGATGGCGTGAAGGGCGAGAGCGGCCGTAGACGGAGGACATCGTCGGAAGGCGAGGAGGACGTGACTCTGAAGCGTTTTAAGGGGGCGGGAGAGGGAGCAGCGGAGGGACAGAACGGGAGCGGCTCCACCAAGGGGATGGTGACGTGGGGTGAGGAGGTAGCAACCGGAGGAGAAGACGGAGTGGGTGGAGGAGGCAGAGTGAACAGCACTACCAACAATAACAGCAGTTCCTCTGAAGTCACACAAGGTCACGCCACCCCGAACAGCATTTCCTCCCACATGGACCAATCAAAAGCTCCGCCGCGGTACCCCAAGGAAAACGGACGCTCCCTCTCCACACAGGACAGACAGGGGTCTGCTGACTCGACCACTACAGTCACCCCCACCCCACCCCCCCTCAAACCAGCCCCCTCCCCATTCTCCAACACTTCCTTCCCCTCTCTGGGCCAGATGCCCAGCCTGGTCCCTGGAGCTCCGGCCTCCAAGCCTTCCCCAGCAGCCCTGATCACAGAGAGCGAGGAGCCATCCCAGTCTACCTACCCCAAGACGGCTGCCCTGGTGTCCCCCGGCCCGGTGACCATCTCGTCCCCATCGCAGGGCAGTGCCCCCAGCGTGGCCCTCGCTGCTCCCCTGTGCTTCAGCCCCAAACTAACCGCCTGGACAGGACCACCCAACCAGACGGAGGTGAATTAGTAACACTTAACGTGACTTTACTCTTAACCTGTGTAGTAACACTGTAATTACTAACTATAATTGTTTTCACTAATATACTATTTCCTTATCATGCTTCTTTAGGGCTCTAAGCCCATCCTGGCTGCGGCTGGGTTCCGGCTGCCTCAGTCCAAGCCTGCTGGTGCTTCTGTGTTTGGAGAGGTAAGCTCCCAGACCAACGGTTCCTCCAACACAGCGTCAGTCTCCCAGGACACCCCCGGACCCTTCGGCTTTTCCTTCAGAGGCGCCAAGAACAACGAAGCCCAACCGCAGCAGCAAGACCAGAACTTATTCTTCCAGTGTATGAGTCAGAAGACTGGCCAGAACCCTGGTGGTTCTAATCAGAACCAGACTTCAGGCCTGGGTCAGAGCCAGACTAAAGACACCAACTACTTCACAGCAGTGTCAGAGAGCTTGAGTAAGGAGCCTCCTAGCCTGTTCAAGCCCTCCGCCTCCACAGAGGGACTCAAAAAGACTGTTCTAGCCCCCGCTTCAACTGGCCTGTTTGGCTCAGCTACAGCTCATCTCAAAGAGCAGTCCAAAGTGCCTGAGACCCAGCCGGCAGGCAACGGAGTGCTCAACAAGCCTTTCGGAGGGGACAAGCTCTCGTCTTCCTTCAGCGGCGGCTCTGGGGGGATGAGGAGCTCTGTTCTGGGAATGGCTGTGATCGGCACCCCCCTGGCTCCGGCTTCTGGATCTCTGGGTGGTGCTAACAGGAGTGGCACTAACGGTGGTGCGGTGGGTGGTTTCAGCACCAAGACAGACAGCCACCAGAACCTGTTCCTCCAGGGCTCCAAGGAGCCTTCCAACCCCTTCCTGGCCTATGGGGAGAAGCTCTCCCACAGCCCCTTTAGCGGCAAACCATCCCCTCTGGAGCCTGAGACCCTGGGCCCTGCCACTGCCTCGGAGAGCAAACCCAACCTATTTACAATGTCCGAGCCGCCCAAGGGCATCCTTTCTTCCCCCTTCGCCTCCCTCTCAGGCTCCGCTGCCTCCAGTTCTTCCTCCCCAGCCCCAGGACCTGCCTTCATACAGAGGCCCCAGTCTGATGCCCCCTCCAAGCCCAGGGAGGGCGCCTCCACAGGGGAACAGGGCTCCTCAGCTGAGGGTGGGTCTCTGGATGACCGGCCCAGCTCCACCTCGGGCTACCCCATGTTTGGGAGCGCTGTCCCTGGGGGGAGTGGTGAGGATGCGCCCATGCCATTTGACCAGGGCCAGAAGTTTGCCCTGGAGGAGCGAGGCCAGGTATCTAAACGTGACTCTGACTCCAGCGATAACAGTGACCTGTCAGACCTGAGTGAGACTGAGGAGGGGCTGGAGAGAGGGCAGGTCCCTGGGGGCCTCCCGGGGCCTGTCAAGGAGGGAGCCATGCTACTGCAGAAGGGTAAAGGCCCCGGGGTAGCCAAGAGCCGGCCACGCAACAAGCCCTTCAAAGGTAAGACCTGGAGCCTCGGGATAGGGCTCTGATAATAAAGTATTCCTACAGTACGTCAATGCATTTCCCAATCATTCGTAACATTTTATTCGTCAGTGTTGAGGCAAGTTAGATTGTGGTCAGGGTCATGAAACATTAGCAGGATTGATGGTAAAGAAAAGTTGCTGACCAACTCTTCCCTAATGATTCCATTATCCTTTCCTACACTCTTTGATGAATAGGTTGTCATTGCGTTGTTTTGTATCGCTTCATATCCTAATTATAACTCTTCGGTCTTTCCTTTTTCTCCAGTGGGCCAGTCAGTGCTGAAGGATGTGACTAAGGTGCGTCGTCTGAAGCAATCAGGAGAGTCGTTCCTGCAGGACGGCTCCTGTATCAACGTGGCGCCCCACCTCCACAAGTGTCGCGAGTGTCGCATGGAGCGCTACAGGAAGTACCGGGAGCAGGAGCCTGACGACGACGACCCCAACGTGGCCTGCCGCTTCTTCCACTTTCGCAGGTACCGTCTGTGTGCCTGTCTGTGTACCAAAGACTGTGTTTTCCCGCGTGTGTGCGTGTCCAAGCACTGTGTGTGTGTGAGAAATGGCAATGGTGTGTATCCTCTTACAAGGAATGCGAAGACGAATATTGGTAATTTCATCAACCTCATTTAGAATCCAACGTGTTCTACTCTTCTACGCGTCCTCCACTACTCTGTCCTCCAACCTCTAACCTTTGCCTCCTAACCAGGCTGGCGTTCACGCGTAAGGGCATCCTGCGTGTGGAGGGCTTCCTGAGCCCCCAGCAAAGCGATGCCATGGCCATGGGGCTGTGGCTTCCCTCGCCGTCCGTACAGGAGGGCTTGGACCTGGACACCTCAAAGTACATCCTGGCCAACGTGGGAGACCAGTTCTGTCAGCTCGTCATGTCTGAGAAGGAGGCCATGATGATGGTCGAGCCTCACCGTGAGTGCTCTTAGTCTGCGTCCAAAATGGCACCCTGTTCCCTTAATAGTGCAATACTTTTGACCCAGGCCCAATCTGTCTGTGTCCTACAGAGAAAGTGGCGTGGAAGCGGGCAGTGCGCGGCGTCAGGGAGATGTGTGATGTGTGTGAGACCACTCTCTTCAACATCCACTGGGTCTGCAGGAAGTGTGGCTTCGGGGTGTGTCTGGACTGCTACCGGCAACGGAGGAACCGCCCTCTGGAGGGTGAGAGTCATAGAATTCCATATAGAATCCAGAGAACATACAGAATGTGTGAGATTCAACTAGGGTGGCAAAATTCCGGTCACTTTCCCGAAATTCTCCGGTTTTCCAGATATCCTGGATGGAAGATTCCTGGAATTCCAAGGGAATAAGCAGAAAATCTGAGAATATTCCAACTAGGATTTCTGAAATCCTGGGGAACGTTGGGGGAAGTTACCGGAATTTTGCCACCATAGACTCAACACACAGGGACGGGCTGGGGTAACATTGAGTGGTCTTTCAGTGATGTTTGTTTTTGTTTTGAAGTAGTAAAGCTATAGCTGCTGCTAAATTGTTAAGAAAGAATTGGTATAAGATGTACTTTATTGTCCATTAACTTACAGGGAATGGACATTTTTGTATTTATGAACAACCCAACCCCCGCTGTATACCCAGAGTGGCTGGAAGCAATGGGTCAGCTGCAGTGCAGAGCCCCTTTATAAATGACCCTTCCTGTTTTTGTCTCTCAGAGGTGGATGAGGGGCCTGATGACGAGGTGTTCTCCTGGTTGAAGTGTGTCAAAGGCCAGAGACACGAGCCCCAGAGCCTCATGCCCACACAGATCATACCTGGAACAGGTAACATGGAGCAGGATACGTGTAGAAGCCTAGGGCCCAAATGGACCCCTAAGCACTTGTGGATGTCAGAGAGGATTTGACAGTTGTAAGCAATATGGTAACAGCTCCACCTTGCCCTCTGATAGGCTAAGTAGAATGTTCACCACATTCCTTATACCAATCAAATCCTCATATAGGATTGGGCCTAGAACTGGGGCCTGGAGTCTTTCCTGCTCATGTCACATGGTCTGGACAAACTCCCAGCCCTAACTATACCATCCAATTATTATGTTGTGTATTTCCATAAGAGTTGTCCCATATTGACATTTCAGTCTCTCTCCCTCAGCTCTCTATAACATAGGGGATATGGTGCACTCAGCCCGGGGCAAATGGGGCATCAAGGCAAACTGCCCCTGCACCAGCCGGCACCACAGGCCCCTAGTGCGCCATAGTGCCCCCAACGGCATCTCACAGGTACTGCACCACCCCTTTTTTTAATGTCAAACCAAGATCAATATTTTACATTTCTACCATCCACATATGGTTTTCACTTGTTTTGCATATTGCTTGTCAAGGGCTTCATTAGAATGCAGTAAAATGTTCCTTATTGTTGTCCCAGCAGTCTGCAGTGTCCTCCAGCATAGGGAGCAGTGGTAGTGGACCAATCACAGGTGGTGGGGGGCCAGCGGGTTCAACCACTCCTAAACCCGAGGGGGGGGAGACAACAGTGGTCAAAACACAGCCTACATCCAGCACAACGTCATCCGAGGCGGCAGGAGCAGGGGTTGATACTAACTCCACCAACAGTACCAGTGGCCCCCCTAACTCTGCCCAGACCACCACCCCCAAGGACCCCCGCCCTTCCACAGGTGAGGGCAACTCCACCGCCCTGCACTGGCTGGCAGACCTGGCCACTCAGAAAGCCAAGGTGGAGGACACTAAAGGTGAGGACTAAAGGTCTCTTTCAATCCTAACTCATATTCTCAATGATACTCTCTAAATGTATCGTACATGTGTTTAGATTTGACCATCTCTAACCATCGTCTCCTCTCCACACCTCTAGACTCTGGGTTGCTGCGCTCGGCGATGGGCCGGGACACGCGTTCTCCCTTCGGCCTTGACTCGTTCAGCGCCCTGTCCAAGCCTTCGTCCTCCTCCTCTTCCTCCTCCAGTCCTAAACTGTTCAACAGCCTGCTGCTGGGCTCCAGCAACACCCAGCCCAAACCAGAGGGCTCCAGCCTCCGAGACCTGCTCAACTCTGGCCCCGGAAGGCTCCCCCAGGCCCCCGGAGACACTGGAATACCCTTCCCCTCAGTCTTCTCCACCTCAGCCGCTGTGAGTGTCTTTCAGCTTTCCTCAGTTGGCTAGGAGAATTCAGATAATTTCAGAAGGCTCAAATGCAGAATGTCAGAGTGCCCAGATATGGATCCTTCCATAATGCCTACATATGTCATTATGTCATTACATTACAGGGGACCATTCCAGAATTCTTCACAGTTCTAGGTTGTGTCCCAAATGACACCGTTCCCTATATAGTGCACTGCTTTTGATCAGAGCCCTATGGGAGCCCTAGACTGCAGGTCTAACCCCTCCTCCCTCTCTCAGGGGGACAAGATGAAGGGCAGCCTGCCTAACTTCCTGGACCATATCATTGCCTCGGTGGTGGAGACCAAGAAGGCGGAGGGCCGTCGTACGGGCGAGGGGGGCAGCGAGCTGGGCGGGGTGGGCCGCAGGGACGGGGTGATGGGCCTCAGCGTGCTGGACCCCCACACCTCCCACTCCTGGCTCTGTGACGGACGCCTGCTCTGCCTGCAGGATCCCTCCAACACCAACAACTGGAAGATCTTCAGAGAGTGCTGGAAACAGGGCCAGGTGAGAGAGACCTCTCTGTGGGGTAGAAAGGCGATAAATACTTTTTTAAAATACACATTTTTTATAAAAAATATGTGCTCACCAAGAGTAGTTCTAAGGCGGTGTGAGTAAAATGGTGGTGTGGAAGATGGAAATGAACTGAGAGAGTATTTGGGGATGAAGTTTGGAAGAGGGAGATGTGTAATGTAAGAGGTGAGGTGATGATTCTGTTTGAACTTTTTCCCTCTTCTCTCCAGCCGGTGCTGGTGTCTGGTATCCATAAGCGTCTGAAGGGGGGTCTGTGGCGACCTGAGGCCTTCAGTGAGGAGTTTGGGGACCAGGATGTTGACCTGGTCAACTGTCGGAACTGTGCCATCATTTCTGACGTCAAGGTCCGTGACTTCTGGGACGGCTTCCAGGTCATCTCTAGTAAGTAACGGGATCGTTCATTCAGCCGTTCGTTCATTCATCCATTTATTTGTTCTTTCATTCGTTCATCTCGCCTTATCTCTCTCTCTCCAGAGCGTCTGAAGGGTAGTGATGGTCAGCCCATGGTTCTGAAGCTGAAGGACTGGCCTCCCGGAGAAGACTTCAGAGACATGATGCCTACACGCTTTGATGATCTGATGGAGAACCTGCCCCTCCCAGAGTACACGAAGCGAGACGGCCGTCTGAACCTGGCCTCCCGCCTGCCCAACTTCTTTGTCAGGCCAGACCTGGGGCCTAAGATGTACAATGCCTACGGTGAGAGAGGCGGCAGAGATGGAGAAGATGCAAGATTAGTAATGAGCCCATTTACTCTTTTAAAGGGATGTCAGTCTCTGATCTCTGTTTCTATTTCTTCCTTTTATATTCTCTTTTTACACCTCTTCCCTCTTGATACTTTCCATGCTTCCTTCTATTACACCTTTTTCACCCCCCCTTTCTCTCACACCTTCCATCTCTCTCTCTGTCCCTCCCACTCTCAGGTCTGATCGAGACCGAAGACCGGAGTGTTGGCACTACCAACCTGCATCTGGACGTGTCTGATGCCGTCAACGTCATGGTGTACGTGGGCATTCCCGAGGGAGAGGGGGAACACGTCAAGGGTGAGTAGGACCGACACACACTCTCGCACAGTGAAGCAGAACTTTATACACACACACTCACAGCAACACTGACTCGCACAGCTGACTCATTCCAGCGTTGACGTACATCCCACTCAACCACGTGTCAAACACAAGGCCCGTGACACGTTTCAATCCGGCACGCACAATGATTTGGGTTTTTAATAAATTTTGGCCCGTTTCCATTCCGTCCGCGCTGCACTACAAGTCCCATTGTATGTGCAATGCCACACACATCCACCCACGATCCAGCCAGTATGCTGTATCATATTACATTTGCAGCAGCCCAACTGTTTTCCTTAATGGCAATGACCGAAAATAAAAAAATGTTGATACCAAGTTTCGGTTCCAACGGGTCATTGCTGTACTACAGGAAATTTCATTTTTGTTGTCAAAATGATTAGGTAAAGGATTTACATGCTAATATAAATTTGTACTAAAGGACACAAGGCCTATAAATGAATCAACAGTTGAGTCATCTACTTTATGAAATTACACAGTCCGACTTGCACGTATTGGTGTGTTCAACGTCAATTGCGCTGCTTTACATGTCTCATTAATAGCGTGTAGGGGAGGGAAAGTACACAGACACATACATGCCAAAAGTCCCAGGCTACTAAAATGTAGCCCGGCATTGTTTTTTTTAAAGCTTGACAATGAATAACCAACAAACTTGCAACAAAACACCAAGCAAAGGGGAAACATGTAGGCCTATTACAGCAACATTTGAGCAGTAGCCTGCAATACATTTCATGTGCAACATACAGCGACGCCGCTATCAACCGCACTGGTGATCCATGCAGCGCGAAACATTTAAACCGTGTTTTAAGTGTAAATGTTACAACAACCTTTGTTATTTGCAGTTTAAAAAAAAAAATAATGTTTTGGTTAGGGTCGCAGCAGATTATGCATATCTGCAAGCATAGCAGCAAAGGTTAGACAAATATTATAGTTTAGTTTTATTTGTTAAAATGTTATTCAGCATCCTATGTAAGTTAAGTGGTCATATTAAAAGGGTATATTTAAAAAATAAAAATAAAACAATTGCCAGTTTGGGTCGCAGTTGTATGCAGTTGATGGTCTGGGCCCGCGAATTCCTTTACTTTTTTCAATATGGCCCGTGCGGTAATTGAGTTTGACACCCCTGCACTTAATGTAACCTTCAGCACGGCTAGCAATTAGCACAAGTGTGTATTGGCATGGTAGCAATTACAAGTGTCCATTTAGCACTGAGTGGTATGTTTCAGTAATGCACTACGCACACTGACATTACCACTTTCCTCCAGCAACACTCATAAAAGATTCATCGTTTTTTTGTGAGGTAAATAAAAGATGGTCCTTGGATCTTTGTCCTTGAACAGACATGTTTTCAATTCCATTGACTGCTGCTGGTATTTTTCAGCAGTTTTATTATGACAGGTTAAAACACCTTACATCTAAAGCAGCATTTCCCAAACTCTGACCTCGGGACCCCAAAGGGTGCATGTTTGAGGTTTTTGCCCTAACACTACACAGCGGATTTAAATGATCAAAGCTTGATGATTAGTTGATTAGTTGATTATTTGAATTGGCTGTGCCGTGCTAGGGCAAAAACCAAAACATGCACCTCTTTGGGTGCCGAGGACAGAAATTGGGGAAACCCTGGTCTAAAGAGTATATGTAAAATTAAAAAAAAACATTGCAAAATCTTTCAAAAATTATGTTAACTGTTACCCACATGGGCTCCGAAATGACCCGCTCATGTACAATTGGATTTGAAAGGCGCTCCAAAGTTTCCTATAGGAAAGTCTATAGGTTCACACAAAGATCAAACGCCCTCTACTGTCCCATTCAGAATTTCCAGTTTCTGGAAACTAAGGACAGGAAGCCATTCCTCAGCATTGAGACCGAATAATGGTGTAAATGTTACATTTAAGCCTGTCTTCAGTCACTCCTATAGACTTTCCTAGGTTTCCCACCCTGCTGTATATTACTAGAGGCCTCTGACTAGAGTAACTTTATTCATCCCAACTTGGGACATTGTTATATCAACACTAGCATCATTAATGATTAGAAGGACTAGACGAGGAACAACGACATACACATCATAAATGCATATTAAGGCACCTGCACCTTAGTAGAGACCCATAAAAAAAAAAAAGGTAAGAAATGCTGTTTTCTGTCCTACTCTGGTGAAACAAGCCCAACGAGGCTAACCCAGCCCCCCTCCCCATGCATCAATGGACAGGACCCTGGTAAGGCCCTTTAATGGGTCTCACGTGTTGATTGTGGTCAAATTTCTCATTCACAGAGACGGATATCGCTGGATGTAAAGGTCTGTGCATTTTTATAACATCACCTCCTTAGCATGCCTTTTTTCTTGACTAACTTCTCCCTTCTCTCTTTCTCCCACTCCCCCATCCTCATGTCCTCTCCCTGTGCGGTTGGGGCCAGAACACTACTGTGGCTCATCTGTCTGTTTGTGGTTTATTTGTGGTCTGAGTGGAGTCTGCCTGCGGTCTTCCCTCCAGTGTAGAGCTGACCTTCAGTAATGCTCTGATAGTCAGTCAGCCAAACTCTGTTTTTTAAAACCTTTTAACACAACTTTTATGCTGTTTTTATTTTCATGCTGTTAGATGTTAGTACGTCTTTCCTTTCATTACATCTTCTGTTATCTGGGACAACTGGTGTTCTGGCCTTGACTGGGGAAGGCCAGATGTATGAAGGTGTAGGTACTATCTGTATCCCTGCACAGGTTCACTGACTCTCAAGGAGAGAAAAGAGCAGCAACTTGCTAGCTGCCCATCTTTTGGAGTCACATTCCCCCCTGACTGATATCTCTTCCTAGAGGAGAGATGCGGGGGGAGAGATTATAAAATAAACACACATCACCATGACAAGCATATGTAGCTGTACCGGACTCTATGCCTAACCGAGATCAAAGTCAGAGCAATTGAACACACTCACACACTCTCTCTTCCACGCAGGCAACTTGATCTATGGCAATCTGGATAATTTGTCCAATTGACCGGAATTTGAACAAAACATGTAGCTCCGTTAGTGTTGTTTAGTCCTGTTCATCACTAGCCACCTAAATGTTTGCTTGATTAGTAAATGATGAGCAGCTCTGATTGCATCCCAAATGGTACCCATTTTGACAAAAGTAGTGTATTGCAGAAGGAATAGGGTGCCATTTGGAACCTCTGTGTTGTGGTTGAACCCAGAGCTACCACTGGCCAACAATAATGTTATAACAGGGAGATTCCATTTCCCCCTGCCAGCCGAGCGCATCTCTGATTGTGGATGACTGATGATGAATCAGCACTTCACCTAGGCTTGTGTCTCAAATGACACCCTGTTCCTCCTATAGTGTGCTACTTTTGACTAGGGGCCACAAGGTTATGGTCAGAAGATGGTGTACTGCATAGGGGAATAGGTAAAGGGTGTCGTTTGAGATGGCGCCTCGTGATTCCGATAGATTAGAAGGATTGTAGTGTTTTCCCTCCTGTGTCTACAACTGTAGGATGTGAAGGTGTGCGGTACTTCTGTGCTTTGTGATGTTTAGTGTTGCACTTCTTCTTTCCTACATCATTCCCTTTGAACATGGACTCTGTCAGTGACTGACCGGTGCTGGAGTTTGCTCATCCCTGTCTCTCTCTGTGTGTGGTCCCGCAGAGGTGATGAGCACCATCGAGGAGGGTGATGTAGACGAGATGACCAAGAGGAGGGTGTACGAGGCCAAGGAGAAGCCCGGGGCACTGTGGCACATCTATGCCGCCAAGGACGCAGAGAAGATCCGGGAGCTGCTCCGCAAGGTCAGGGTTCACAATCACCACATTCCTTGAAATGTCAATATGCACATTAATTTTCTTTCAATGCATTATTTCAGGAAATAATCTAAAATGGTGGCTGGACTTCTTTAGTTCTACTGTTCCCATGATAAAATCAGTCTCAAATGGCACCCTATTACCTATACAGGTGTGCTACGTTTGGGCCAATAGGGCTCTGATGAAAAGTAATGCACTATATAGGTATTAGGGTGCCATTTTGGATGTAGACATTGTCTCTCTGATATACCATACCATGTTACTATGATTTACCATATCTTCTTATCCTTTGACTGTGGTAGGTGGGTGAGGAGCAGGGCCAGGAGAACCCTCCGGACCACGACCCTATCCATGACCAGAGCTGGTACCTGGACGGGGTGCTGCGCAGGAGGCTGTACGAGGAGTACGGCGTGCAGGGCTGGGCCATCGTACAGTTCCTGGGAGATGCTGTCTTCATCCCCGCCGGGGCTCCCCACCAGGTACTAGGGGAAACACTGGACGTACCAGTCGAGGTTTAGAATGAGACTTTTTGTGTTGTTTAATGGTTACATAGGGGCATAGCATACCCTTATGTTATCCCTTTTTAGCTATATGATGTCTATACTCTTGCTTTTCTTTTCATTCACACATTCTCTGTCTCGCCAACTCGCACTCTCAAACAGACAAATCACACACTCGCCTCTTTCTCCTCTCTCATGTGCCCCCAAGGTGCATAACCTGTACAGCTGTATCAAGGTGGCAGAGGACTTTGTGTCCCCTGAGCATGTGAAGCACTGTTTCAGACTGACCCAGGAGTTCAGACACCTATCCACCACACACTCCAACCACGAGGACAAGCTGCAGGTACACTTCGGTCGCCTCCCAAATGGCACCCTATTCACTATGTAGTGCACTAGTTTAGACTCTGGTCAAAAGTAGAGCACTTATAACTGACTCCACTATAGTATAGGCCAATTATTTGAGAGAACGAATGAAGGATTGAGTCGATTGATCAATCAGCTAAAACAATCAGTAACATATTGTGGTACAATTGCAATTCTGACGGGAATTTTGATCTCTGTTCTCTAGGTGAAGAACATCATCTACCATGCTGTAAAGGACGCTGTGGGAACACTGAGGGCCCACGAACCCAAGCTAGCACGCTCTTAGTGCCCGCTAAACACACACACACAAGCTGCAGTTATAGAGTAGAGGTCTGTGTGCAGAGAGAGGCACGGTGATGTGCTCACAACTCTCTTATTTTGTGTGTGTGTGTGTGTGTGTGTGTGGGCGGGGGGGGGGTCTATAGTCAGCGCTTGGATGAAGGCAGTACTACATCATCGCTGTTACACGACATGCTCTACACGTCTTAGTTGTTTTCCAATTCACTTCTGATTAACTCTGTATTTAAGGTCAGTGTGTCCTGTTTGTGTGTGTGGAAGAGGAGAGCATGTGACGTGAGGCGGTTCAGCATCTCTGTAGCGTCTGACTAGATGTGAGCACTGGGCTATGTTTCCTTTAGCGACAACAATTGATATTATTATTCTTCCTTAGAAGAGAGGGTTCACTTGTTTTTAGATATTTTTTTGTTGAAGTTTTAATCTTTAGTGGTGGAATTGAGACTTGTGCAAGTAACAAGTATCAAAGTGAACTAGACCAAAGTTTTTTTTATTTTTAGTTATTTTTAGTTTTTAGTTATTTTTAATTAAAAGCAAGGACTTCTTAAACATGTTTTCTTTTATACACCGGAGGATAATTCAGAGTATTGGCTTTTTGAATGCTTGACAGAGAGGGGCTTTAGAGAAATGTCTCCATTTATTTGGTCATCTTTGTTGTCCCAAGGTTTGCATGGATGAACTTGCAGACTTCAAAACGTTGTAAAAGAATCACGATTCCAACTGAACAGAAACTACTGGCCGTTAACAGTGTATCAATATATATGTTGATGATCTTAGCAGTCTGTTTGATTTTTCAAAATAAAGTTCACAACAAATAAAATGTACTGGTCATTTCAGGTGATTTTATACAACTTTATTGTGTGTCATTGGACTCAATTGTTGAACAACTGTTACATGTCTTCACATTGTAACGTATGTATCAGGTGCTAAAGATTATGTAAACAATATGTCCATATAACGCACCAGCATGATTTAGCTCATTAAAAAAAAAGTTCCACTCCACATGTTTTGGATGGATTTGTGGATGCGCATGTGCTTTGTTGTGGTACTAATTCAATTACCAAACCCCAAACGGATGTTGTATTACATAATGCCATAGAACTATCTTGTGCTAAGATTATTGCACACACTACCCTGCCATATTCTTTACGAGGGAATGAATGAAGACAGACTTGTGGCAGTTGCCTCGTGCCTACAGCAGGCCAACCCTGTAGGTTTTTGCTCCAACCCCAGTCATAACTAATCTAAATCAGTTTATAAACCAGCTAATTATTAGAATCAGATGTGCTAGATTAGGATGGAGTGAAAACATACAGGACCATAGCTCTCCAGGAACAGGGTTTGAGAGCCCTGGCCTAGACATGGTCTGGGACATCAGTGCATCTGACGTTTCACTGTAGAGCTTTTTTGGTATTGTCTATCTAGCTAGGCTTACATAATTCAGCTAATGGGGTCAGTGGCAGCCTTCATAGGACCTATTTCATTGTGGCAGTAACCAGTTGTTTTTGCCTTCTCTACGGACAAGACAAAACAGTGTGGACCTGCCCCTTTAAGAGAAGAGGAGTTCCAGCTAGTTGAATGCTGCAGAGTCAGAATCCACAGTAGCCTACCTGCCAGTAAAATAGAGCATTCAAGAGCAGGAGCAGCAGGCAACTAACTGCACTTGCATCACAACCACACGGTCGTGGACGGAGGAATGGGGGGGTGTACAGCTAGTTAGATTTCCCGATAAGAAGGAAAAGCGCACTACAATTAAGATGGTGTCGTGGATTATCTCCAGGATGGTAGTGTGAGTATGCATTCTGCAGCGTCTGTTTGTTATCGCGTTCTATAGCTACATACGCTAGTTCGCGCTGTCATCTGTTCGCTGCCATGGCTTGTGCCCAGAGCACACGCGAACAGTTTTCTTGATAGCCAGATTGCTAGCGAACAAGCAAATTTCTAGCAATTAAATTGTCGTTGGTTTATATGTAGATCTATCTATCTAAATGTGCATTTTGACCACTGGTGTTTCATAAAGCCAGGATGGTAATCAAATTGCAACACCGTTACAGCAACACCGTTAGCCAGTGCAAAATTGGCAAGGTAACGTTAGCTAGCTAATGTGGTTAGTTGAAAAAACAACGCTGCTAGCCAACTGAAGTGAAGGTGGAATACATTAAATGGCTAACAAGCTTGCTAATGCCATCTACTGAAGCTAATTTACGAATTCATATATTGGTTGTGTAACTAAATCAGTAATGCAAAAATGCTTTAGTCTTGGCTATCGCTAATCGTGCACAATCTTGAATAATGCAGGCCCGGCTGCTATGATCAACAAAACATGGCAGCAACTGTACTGCTAGCATGACGCTGACAGCCAAATAATTTAGCATCATTAATGATTTTGTCTGGCTGTCGTGTGTCTTGCTAGCAGTGCAGTTGCGGTCATATGTTTTGATGATTATAGAAGCCAGGCCTGCACTATTCAGGATTATGCACTATTCCAATGTTACCTCAAACAAGATCAAGTCAATATTTTACATTATTGAGCTTTGTCATTCATGAGTTGTCTTAAATGTGCAAAATGCAGAAATAGCTCGTAATTTCCTGGTTGCTAAAATTCGAATAGTTCGCCTAATTTCAGTTTTTGACAAAACAAGCAATGTGTAGCGAATCCATGTATCATGTAAACCGCTGTTAAATATCTTTTCAATAGCTATAAATATTGTATTTTCAGCTTTTTGAAGCTGGTATACAAAACCGAAACTTAACAGGAAGCATTGTACATTATTTATTTAAATCTACCGCTTAGACTTGCTTTCGATGAGAACGACAGATCTAGAACTCATTTCTGTGATTTTGGTCCGTCGCTCAAAGAAGTTACACATTGAAGCTTTAACGCCTCATGTCCACCAGATGCTTCACTCTTTGCATTCCGGCGGAAGTCATTCATTGTCAATGGAGCAGTCCACAACACTAGGTTGTGGTGCGTTGTGTACTGCCTGCGTTCAATATTTTCAACTCGTGCGGTGTTACAAACCGACGTACAGGCGAAACACATGCGTCAAGTGCCGAAGAATGTCGGCTACACATCAGTAGGCTGGACACATTACATGTAACAATGCTTTATTTCTAATAAAATGTAGCTCATTGCATCCGCGGTGGAGCCCAGTTTCATAATATTACCATATACCCCAGCTGCCTGCCGTAGTTTAAGTAATCACGAAAACAAACAGGCCTTATTTTAAGGGATTTTTTCACCCTGCCAGCTCCTATTAGTTCTATTGAGCACTGTGGCACCAACTCGCCTTCCGAACTTTCTAATCCCATTTTGTTGTATAGTCACAATGTTAGTTTCGATATAGTTGGCAATTGAGATGCAAACAACAAACAATTACTCGTTACTCAGAAGTCGTCCCGTTGTTTACTATAGGGACATATAGGTATGTATGTCTATTTTGCCAAATATCTCGCAATGTGTATATTTAGATTTTAAAAAATGGACTCCATTTTAATCATGAGAATCGCCTCTTTCTAATTGTGTAAGGCTGGGTAGTGTATCTCGTCATCAAACGCTAACCCCATTGTTTTCCGATGGAGAAGCATGCTGGTATATTTCGCCAAATATCTCGCAATGTGTATCTCGTTGTCGTCAAACGCGAGACCAGAAATAGTCAGAAGTTGCCATTCCCCCCTACTTCCTCGTTATGCAGACATAGGCACACTTGGCACCATTGAGGTGCGGATGTTTACTTTCTACACGAGTTGTTTTTCAGTTTCGTCCTAAGAACAGATTGTAGTGGTAAAATTAAAAGGGATACATTATTAATGTAGTGTTCCAGTTTAGGCAACGTTCTAAAGCCGTTTTTCAGCCTTGGGTGAATTTTGACTCGTTCTATTGTCCAGCCTAACATCATCCAAAACAAAAAGCACTCTTGCATGGTGTGTAATGTGTTATCATGGAGCTGTCGCTGTGACAGTGATGCTGTTTCATAAGGTGAGACCAATTATGTTTTGGTGAGATGAAGAGGGAGGCGAACCATGAAAAACAGCCCCAGACCGTTATTCCTCCTCCAACCAACTTTACAGTTGGCATTATGCATTGGTGCCGGTAGCATTCTCTTGGCATCCGCCAAACCTAGTCATACTGCCAGATGGTGAAGGATGATTCATCAATTCAGCTTTACGCCACTCCAGCCGACGTTTGGCATTGCGTATGGTGAGCTTTTGTGCGGCTGCTCGGCCATGGAAAGCCATTTCATGAAGCTCCCGACGAACAGTTATTGTGATGACGTTGCTTCCAGAGGCAGTTTGGAACTCGGTAGTGTGTGTTGCAACCGAAGACAGATTACTTTTAGGTGCTTCAGCACTCAGCGGAACCATTCTGTGAGCTTGTGTGGCCTACCACTTCGTGGCTGAGACGTTGTTGCTCCTAGACGTTTCCACTTCCCAGTAACAGCACTTAGTTGACCAGGGCAACTGACTTGTTGGAAAGGTGGACTCCTATGACGGTTCCACGTTGAAAGTCACTGAGCTCTTCAGTAAGGCCATTCTACTACCACTGTTGGTCTATGGACACTGCATAGCTGTCTACTCGATTCTATACACCTGGCAGCAATGGGTGTGGCTGAAATAGCCAAATCCACTCATTTGAAAAAATAAATCCCCTCAAATCGTCCTCTGGAATAACAGATATTCTGGGTTAATAATTACGTAACCAACAATCTGTAGTAATACTAGTCCCATGCAAATTTTTATTTTTTAATTTTATTTCACCTTTATTTAACCAGGTAGGCTAGTTGAGAACAAGTTCTCATTTGCAACTGCGACCTGGCCAAGATAAAGCATAGCAGTGTGAGCATACAACAAAGAGTTACACATGGAGTAAACAATTAACAAGTCAATAACACAGTAGAAAACGAAGGGGGGGTCTATATACAATGTGTGCAAAAGGCATGAGGAGGTAGGCAAATAATTACAATTTTGCAGATTAACACTGGAGTGATAAAAGATCAGATGGTCATGTACAGGTAGAGATATTGGTGTGCAGAAGAGCAGAAAAGTAAATAAATAGAAACAGTACGGGGATGAGGTAGGTGAAAAGGGTGGGCTATTTACCAATAGACTATGTACAGCTGCAGCGATCGGTTAGCTGCTCAGATAGCTGATGTTTGAAGTTGGTGAGGGAGATAAAAGTCTCCAACTTCAGCGATTTTTGCAATTCGTTCCAGTCACAGGCAGCAGAGTACTGGAACGAAAGGCGGCCAAATGAGGTGTTGGCTTTAGGGATGATCAGTGAGATACACCTGCTGGAGCGCGTGCTACGGATGGGTGTTGCCATCGTGACCAGTGAGCTGAGATAAGGCGGAGCTTTACCTAGCATAGACTTGTAGATGACCGGAGCCAGTGGGTCTGGCGACGAATATGTAGCGAGGGCCAGCCGACTAGAGCATACAAGTCGCAGTGGTGGGTGGTATAAGGTGCTTTAGTGACAAAACGGATGGCACTGTGATAGACTGCATCCAGTTTGCTGAGTAGAGTGTTGGAAGCCATTTTGTAGATGACATCGCCGAAGTCGAGGATCGGTAGGATAGTCAGTTTTACTAGGGTGAGCTTGGCGGCTTGAGTGAAGTAGGCTTTGTTGCGGAATAGAAAGCCGACTCTTGATTTGATTTTCGATTGGAGATGTTTGATATGAGTCTGGAAGGAGAGTTTGCAGTCTAGCCAGACACCTAGGTACTTATAGACGTCCACATATTCTAGGTCGGAACCATCCAGGGTGGTGATGCTAGTCGGGCATGCAGGTGCAGGCAGCGACCGGTTGAAAAGCATGCATTTGGTTTTACTAGCGTTTAAGAGCAGTTGGAGGCCACGGAAGGAGTGTTGTATGGCATTGAAGCTTGTTTGGAGGTTAGATAGCACAGTGTCCAAAGACGGGCCGAAAGTATATAGAATGGTGTCGTCTGCGTAGAGGTGGATCAGGGAATCGCCCGCAGCAAGAGCAACATCATTGATATACACAGAGAAAAGAGTCGGCCCGAGAATTGAACCCTGTGGCACCCCCATAGAGACTGCCAGAGGACCGGACAGCATGCCCTCCGATTTGACACACTGAACTCTGTCTGCAAAGTAATTGGTGAACCAGGCAAGGCAGTCATCCGAAAAACCGAGGCTACTGAGTCTGCCGATAAGAATATGGTGATTGACAGAGTCGAAAGCCTTGGCAAGGTCGATGAAGACGGCTGCACAGTACTGTCTTTTATCGATGGCGGTTATGATATCGTTTAGTACCTTGAGTGTGGCTGAGGTGCACCCATGACCGGCTCGGAAACCAGATTGCACAGCGGAGAAGGTACGGTGGGATTCGAGATGGTCAGTGACCTGTTTGTTGACTTGGCTTTCGAAGACCTTAGATAGGCAGGGCAGGATGGATATAGGTCTGTAACAGTTTGGGTCCAGGGTGTCTCCCCCTTTGAAGAGGGATATTGATGTAGCCTACTGTCTGACTTTGCATTGTATTACATAACCAATAATAACATCTAAGGCAACTATTACCTTTAGTGTGTAGAGTGATTATTGCCAAATGTCCACCAGCTGCACATGCATTTTACCATATGTTGTATTTGCCAGATGTCTAGCCTGTATTTTCCGTACTTGATGCGCATGTGCTTTGTTTAACACTGTTTTGGGGGTTACTACATGATTCCATGTGTTATTTCATCGTTTTGATGTCTTAACTATTTTTCTACAATGTAGAAAATAGTACAAATAAAGATGAACTGAGTAGATGTGACCGAACTTGTGACTGGTACTGCACATACGCAACATGGCCAAGAAAGAAATGTCTTCCTAGCGGAGGTGGTAGCATGTTGTCACTAGAGGGTCATATTGAATAATGGGGTGCTGTGGAAAACAAAAAGACAGAAAAGAACTCCGAAGGGAACGAGTCGAAAGAGTGTTTTAGGTAAGAAAGAGAAGTTTAAACTCCATCGGAATTACTTTTCAATTCAACATCTTTCTCTGAATTAAAACTCAAGATGGGTTGCAGCATGGAGAAGACCATTTTCGCCCTGTTCGACTAAAGCTAATAATTAGAACAGATGAAAGTTATTCTTCTATTGGCAGAGGTCATTCAAAAAGTACATTTAATGCCCTGAAGACACGTCTCCCGGGTGGGAGGCACCTCCCCCCACTCACTCTGGTTTACAACTTTTTTGGTTTTGATCTCTTTTTAAAAATTTTTTTTAGGAGAATTGATTTAACCATGATGTACCTAGCACAGTTAAGAGTTTTACATCAGGTTTAAATGGTTAGAAAGGTAACTAGAAAGGACACCACAGCTGGTGTCTTGGGCACAGCTGTGGTGGAGGCAGCACTAGTGGTCTCATCTGAAAACAAGCAGATATGTTAGCAAGCAATTTTTTGTTTAGGCATGTTGTATACATTCTCATGGGATATCTTATGCAGTAATATAATCTTCCATTATAAAAATACAACTAATTCCACAAAAAGGGTGAGTGAAATATCCATTGTTTGTTTACAAACGGCTTCTCTGAGCTTTCCCCATAGCAAACAACGTCATGGCGCAACATGGCAATGTTAGACCCTTTTACCGATCCGTAGCAAATCAAATTTATTTGTCACATACACATGGTTAGCAGATGTTAATGCGAGTGTAGCGAAATGCTTGTGCTTCTAGTTCCGACAATGCAGTAATAATCAACGAGTAATCTAACCTAACAATTCCAAAACTACTACCTTATACACACAAGTGTAAAGGGATAAAGAATATGTACATAAAGATATGAATGAGTGATGGTACAGAACGGCATAGGCAAGATGCAGTAGATGGTATTGAGTACAGTATATACATATGAGATGAGTAATGTAGGGTATGTAAACATTATATTAAGTAGCATTGTTTAAAGTGGCTAGTGATATATTTTACATCAATTCCCATTATTAAAGTGGCTGGAGTTGAGTCAGTGTGTTGGCAGCAGCCACTCAATGTTAGTGGTGGCTGTTTAACAGTCTGATGGCCTCGAGATAGAAGCTGTTTTTCAGTCTCACGGTCCCTGCTTTGATGCACCTGTACTGACCTCGCCTTCTGGACGATAGCGGGGTGAACAGGCAGTGGCTCGGGTGGTTGTCCTTGATGATCTTTATGGCCTTCCTGTGACATCGGGTGATGTAGGTGTCCTGGAGGGCAGGTAGTTTGCCCCCGGTGATGCGTTGTGCAGACCTCACTACCCTCTGGAGAGCCTTACGGTTGTGGGCGGAGCAGTTGCCGTACCAGGCGGTGATACAGCCCGACAGGATGCTCTCGATTGTGCATCTAAATCAAATCAAATCAAATTTATTTATATAGCCCTTCGTACATCAGCTGATATCTCAAAGTGCTGTACAGAAACCCAGCCTAAAACCCTTAACAGCAAGCAATGCAGGTGGAGAAGCACGGTGGCTAGGAAAAACTCCCTAGAAAGGTCAATACCTAGGAAGAAACCTAGAGAGGAACCAGGCTATGTGGGGTGGCCAGTCCTCTTCTGGCTGTGCCGGGTGGAGATTATAACAGAACATGGTCAAGATGTTCAATGTTCATAAATGACCAGCATGGTCGAATAATAATAAGGCAGAAGTTTGTGAGTGCTTTTGGTGACAAGCCACATTTCTTCAGCCTCCTGAGGTTGAAGAGGCGCTGCTGAGCCTTCTTCACGATGCTGTCTGTGTGGGTGGACCAATTCAGTTTGTCTGTGATGTGTACGCCGAGAAACTTAACTTACTAGCCTCTCCACTATTGTCCCATCGATGTGGATAGGGGAGTGCTCCCTCTGCTGTTTCCTGAAGTCCACAATCATCTCCTTAGTTTTGTTGACGTTGAGTGTGAGGTTATTTTCCTGACACCACACTCCGAGGGCCCTCACCTCCTCCCCGTAGGCCGACTCGTCGTTGTTGGTAATCAAGCCTACCACTGTAGTGTCTTCCGCAAACTTGATGATTGAGTTGGAGGCGTGCATGGCCACGCAGTCGTGGGTGAACAGGGAGTACAGGAGGGTGCGTTCTGAGCTCTCCTGTGGAGCCCCAGTGTTGAGGATCAGCGGGGTGGAGATGTTGTTACCTACCCTCACCACCTGGGTGCGGCCCGTCAGGAAGTCCAGTACCCAGTTGCACAGGGCGGGGGTCGAGACCCAGGGTCTCGAGTTTGGAGGGTACTATGGTGTTAAATGCTGAGCTGTAGTCGATGAACAGCATTCTCACATAGGTATTCCTCTTGTCCAGATGGGTTAGGGCAGTGTGGTTGAGATTGCATCGTCTGTGGACCTATTTGGGCGGTAATTAAATTGGAGTGGGTCTAGGGTGTCAGGTAGGGTGGAGGTGATATGGTCCTTGACTGGCTGCAAATGTTTATTGAATTGTTTTATTTCTGCCTTTTCTATTCCAGACATTCTGAAATTCACTAAAGCATCCCATGTATGTAACTTTAGTCTTTCACTTTTCAATGATTTGGAACTCATCTCAACCCCAGTCTCTCAAAGCACTTCATGATGACGGAAGTGAGTGCTACGGGGCGGTAGTCGTTTAGCTCAGTTACCTTAGCTTTCTTGGGAACAGGAACAATGGTGGCCCTCTTGAAGCATGCGGGAACAGCAGACTGGGATAAGGATTGATTGAATATGTCCGTAAACACACCAGCCAGCTGGTCTGCGCATGCTCTGAGGGTGCGGCTGGGGATGCCGTCTGGGCCTGCAGCCTTGCGAGGGTTAACACGTTTAAATGTTTTACTCACGTCGGCTGCAGTGAAGGAGTCTGCATGTTTTGGTGTCGGGCCGTGTCAGTGGCACTGTATTGTCCTCAAAGCGGGCAAAAAAGTTATTTCGTCTGCCTGGGAGCAAGACATCCTGGTCCGTGACGGGGCTGGTTTTCTTTTTGTAATCTGTGATTGACTGTAGACCCTGCCACATACCTCTTGTGTCTGAGCTGTTGAACTGCGACTCTACTTTGTCTCTATACTGACGCTTAGCTTGTTTGATTGCCTTGCGGAGGGAATAGCTACACTGTTTGTATTCGGTCATGTTTCCGGTCACCTTGCCCTGGTTAAAAGCAGCACTTTGACGACACACTAAATCCCTTCGCCAGCTTGCAAATAGACTATCTCAGAAATGTAATGGATGTCCGCGTCGAAAGACTGCTCATTGTTTCAAGAGAAATCATTGCCCAAGGTCGATTTCTCCTACAACAAATCCATTGTGGGCATGTTAAAACCCGATCGTCTTAACTAAATATATGTATTGATGTGAAAATTGAAATATAGACAGTAAGTCCCAAGACTTTATACATGTTGAACTGTCTTTGATGTTGCCGGGAAATGGGAAGAAGCTACGTCACAGTTGTAACTGTGTAGGTAACTACTCTCAAGATTTAGTACAGATCAGGCCTGACACAATGTTGAAATAGTAACCTATTTTGACAACTATTCAGTGAATGTAACAAGTATTAGATATATCAAATTTGTCCTACAAATATTTTTGTTTCACACCATCACTTTAGTGTTTGCATTTAGACTACAACATGTCATGGAACGCCTGGAAGCACGGCCCCATCCTGCAAAGTGGCACACAAAGGAGGTTTCTACACATCTCCCACTCGTTGCCCTACTCTGTCCACTCCGGATGCACACCACACACCTTCTTTTGTGTCCTTCAAACTTCACCTGCTTTCATATGAGTTACAACTCGGGCCACACGCCATGGTGCCACATTATTGTCTCCCCTCTTCCTGCCACTGTAGCCATATCACAAAGTGAATGCACAAGCTGCATTTTCAATGCCTTCAGAGAAGAGATTTCTGGGAAGAAGCCTTTGCAGGGTCCCCCCCACACAATGTACGCAATTGAGGGCTATGTTGAGCATCTCCCCCAAAACATATACTTCTGCCATTTTGTGCCTATGCGTCCAACATTGTAATAGCTCCTCAGTTGGTCAAGATGGTCAACCCCACCCATTTTCTTGTTATCCATTACAAGCTCTGGAACATAAGTTCTTACCATGTTTAAAGGAAAAACAATTCCAAAACCCCTACCACTGTCACTTTAGCCCCGTGGTTTGTGGTTCGTGGTTCATGGGTGAATGGTGAGACTTGGGGCAGTTACACGCCATGGACACGTAGGCTCCCCTCGCGGGTGTCCTCTCTCCTTTCGCTCCGCATCTCTAGCCCTCCAATCATTTCTAACTTCTATTCCTCCCTGCCCTTTTCTGCTGAGCCTTGACTCTCCATATCACTTTTTTCACTGACCGAGAGTAACAAAGAGAGGAGCAACAAAACAAATGGGATACAATTGTATTCTGGAACATAGTCTCTCTCTTCCTTCCTCTATTTCTCAACCATACACATACTCTCTTCCTAATGAGTATGTGTAGTTACACGCTTCTCATTTCTCACTCACTAACTGCAGAGTTTGCCAATGTTAGCTGATTAGTTACGAAGCTGGAACAGTTTCCAAATTAATTGCATCGGTAGAAACAGGACAAACAAGCAACTTGTTAGCTGGCAATGTAAACAAATAGCCAACTACTCATATGCGCTCCACTGCGCAGGCATCTTCTACTCTAATACGACAACTAAGCGGTCAAATAATAGACAAACGAGGCAATGTATAGCCTATGAATATCTGCACCTAGCAAACATGACAAACCACAACCTAAGCCCAACAGATAAACACCAATTAATCCAGCCTTCGTTTCGGTGGCTAGTAAACTGGTTTTCTGTATGGCTAGCTAGTAAAAGTGATAGCTGAGGTTGACGCTTCGTGAGCGCTGCCCAAATGTATCACTACACACAACTTTTATTGCCTGACAGCCTAGCTAGCTAGCTATAGAAAGCAGCTTGGGCCGTTTTCAAATAAATGACATCGGTAGAAACGAGACAAACAACCAACTAGTTAGCTGGCTAAACACTGCGACTATTTCCATGAGACAGCACGCAATCATAAAAATGTGATGACAGCCACACGAATACGACAACAGGTGGTTAGCAAGTTAATTTAGCGATATTGACACAGATATTTTTGATAGATAAACAAGGTCGTTCGCGGCCGCAATAGTAATTTAAATAAAGGCCGTCGATGGCCACTGGTTTCTAATACATTTTTGCCAATGGGACTGGGCATCAGACTCCAGACTTCTTTATTGCAGAGTTGTGTCAATGAGGTGGTTGTTATGACCCAACTGTAGTTCGTGACTACTATAATTTCCCATTGTAGCCAGTACAGTAGACCAGAGTACAGTAAAGTAGATATGTACATTATAGTGTACTCTACTGTGCTGTCCAAACTTGTGACACATGGGTGTCCTCTGGCCTGCCCTGCCCAACGTCTCCTCTTACCGCAATGTAAAGCTAACACAGTGCAGCCCTGGCCCAACATGTATGACTGGGCATATCACTCAGACCTAGGCAGATGCATGGACCCAGTGTACACGACATACACCAATGGAACAAGAAAATCCCATAGCAGGAAGAGTTCCACAAGACAGCCTAAGAGAGAGTTTGGAATACACAAAGTATCACTCTGACCGAAGGGTGGTACACCTTATCACAGTTTAACCTACAGTGGTAGAAATGCACATAATGTACATACACTGATAGCAGACAGCCTCTGATGGCTGTGTGTGTGGCAGACAGTAAGGCGTGGTCCTCCTAGATCTCCCCTCGCTCAGCATTCAGTTCCTGTCACATCAGCAGTAATTGCCGGACCGACGGGACAGAGTATTGTGTGTGTGTGACTGGATTTATTTTTCCTTTTGTGTGTGTGTTGCAGGTAGGTTCACATACGGTGGGTGACCTGTCGTTAGCCCTTTTTGTGTTTTGTCCCTCTATCAGTACAGTAGCAGAAACGCTCTCCATGGTTTTCCAATCTTCTGTTTCCTGGAGAGAGAATTTGTTCCAACAAACTGGCCTTTTTTTTTTATGTCTAAATGTCACCATGTATTATTGCAATACAGCTGGTACCCTAAGTAGGCTAACAGTGTTTTTTATTTTTATGAGTGCACATTTTTAGAGCCTGTTCAGAATATGGCCTACTTTCTTTGAACACAACCTATTTATGTTAACACTGAGATCATGGGTTTTAGACTCGAGTCATGTGTTAAGCAACATTTGACTAGATAAATATTGAAACAGAGGGGGCATTTTTTGTTCAGTGTTGGCATCTTGAGGTCATGTTGCCCGGGTGATGTTGTTTACTGTACCTTAACCTCTGACCCATGTCTCCTCCTCATCCTTCAGCCTGGCCTTCGGGACCCTCTACCCGGCCTACTCCTCATACAAGGCTGTCAAGACGAAGAATGTGAAGGAATATGTGAGTACTGTACCTATTTATTTGTATTATTATTCCAGTATATTAGTGTAGGATAAACCATTTTAAAGTCTCTTTTTGTAGCCAGCCAGCTCATATTCTTATTGGAAAAAGTGACTTTTAAATTTTTTTAAAATGGGGTGTGGGATTTTACTCTCTCCAATGGGATGCTGCAAGTTTCCATTGTCTCTGAGGATGCGGGAGCAGTTCAACTGTATCTGTTTAAAAGGGGAACCTCCCAGCTTACCTCATCCCTGTCAACGAGCAGAGGGATGAGAAAGAGAAGGAAGAGGGGTCCTCTGCCAAGCACTCTCCTTAGTCTCCTCCCTCTGGTTGCTATAGAAACCCCACTCTCAATATCTGAGCGGGGGCACATGCAGACTGACAGAGGGAGTGGGAGGGAGATACAGAGGAGGATGCCATTTTTAGCCCTGTTTTTATATTCCCCCCCCCCCCAATGTGACTCAACTTCTCAGGCTATTCACTGCATTCCCTAGCTGGGTTGAGTACTTTGAATTGTTTATGTGCATTCGTAAAGTATTCAGACACCTTGACTTTTTCTATATTTAGTTTACGTTACAGCCTTATTCTAAAATGGATTCAATTGCCCCCCCAAATCTACACACAATACCCCATAATGACAGAACTGGTTTTTAGACATTTTTGTAAATGTGATTTATTTATTTTATCCTTAAGTATTCAGACCCTTTACTCTGAAGCAGCTTTTGGCTGCGATTTTTAAAGCCTCAAGTCTTCTTGGGTATGATGCTACAAGCTTAGCACATCTGCATTTGGGGAGTTTCTCCCATTCTTCTCTGCAGATCCTCTCAAGCTGGATGGGGAGCTTCGTTTCACAGCTATGTTCAGGTCTCTCCAGAGATGTTAGATCGGATTCAAGTCCGTGCTCTGGCTGTGCTGCTCAAGGACATTCAGAGACTTGTCCCAAAGGCACTCCTGCATTAGGGTCGTTGTGCTGTTGGAAGGTGAACCTCCCCATCTGAGTTCCTGAGTGCCCTGGAGCTGATTTTCATCAAGCATCTCTCTGTACTTTGCTCCGTTTATCTTTCCCTCAATCCTCCCAGTCCCTGCCGTTTTAAAACGCCCCCACAGCATGATGCTGCCACCACCATGCTTCATCGTAGGGATGGTGCAGGCAGGGACAAACTGAGAACAAAATATGTACCTGGACTTTTTGTCTCAGACCGGCCCACCAAATATCCCCCAGCAATACACCACAACCCACGCCACACTTAATGTAAACAAGATTACTGAACAATATAACAAATAGGGATAAAGTATTTCGTTTGTTCTTGAAGGGCTGTTTGTGGAAAGCCACTGGCACTGAATGTTAGCTGACTAAAGCTTTTAGGGTATATAAGAGCAATGTCGGCATACAAAGTGCCATTACTCAGCATCCATCGGCGATTTCTATCTATAACTGTATCCAGAATTTGATTATGGACCCCACTCTTGTATGCACTCTCTACCCCAGTAAAAGTCTCATCTTGTGCCATCTCTCCAGGCATGGGTTTTCTTCTTTCGAGCCCTTTTCGTTGGCCGAGTGGTCTCTAACTCCAGCTCTGTTTCCTCATCCAGTTCCTGCAACTTCCTGTTTGCCCACTGAAAAAATGTGCCTACAGCTGCCTTGACTTTTTCAAAATCTCTTGCCATTCCTTTCAGCTGCTCCTCTGTTGACACAACAATATGATGCACGGACAGAATGTCCATTCGTTTTGAAGATATTTTGAGATTGGTGAGGTGACCTGGAATATCTGCATTTTTTAAAAATGTATTGTTTCATACTTCAGCAACCCCCTCAATGTATCCTTGTGCCTTGACCCATGCAGTAGTGATGTTTTTCTGATCTTGTATGGTTGACAGAGTGAGAAGGACATCAACATACAGATTTCCAAAAGCTCCTAAGACCTTCTTTAAGGCACTGTCTTTAGCCCACCAGCCTGTCTCTCCGATTGGAGCAAGACGTCTGTCTTGGGTTCTTGCTCTCCTTCTCCAAAATGTTCATCCTCTAGTAGGATTCACTGAGGAAGATAGCTATGTTGTTATTGAGAGAGAAAAAAAGTGACCCACTTGCCAAGACACACTCTGTGTCTGCCAAAACAAGGTTCAATGTATGTACATAGCACCACCCATGCACTTGATTGGTGGACTTTGCAGAGAGCAGGGCAGAGAAGTCTTTATACTGGCCTTGCATACTGGAGGCTCCATTAGTGGAATTGCCAATGCGCTTGCTGATGTCAGGCTTCATGTTTTCCAGTACTTCACTCAGTACCTGGACAAAGTATTGTCCAGTGGATGCCTCGCATTTCACCACAGCCACAAGCCTCTCATGACGTTTGTCACACATTTGACTATGACAGAGCATTGATCTTGTGTTGTAGTGTCAATCTGGACTGAACATACAAGCTTCCTGGATTTCACTGGTTTTGTCAGACCAGAGTCTTGTTTCTGAGAGTCCTTTAGGCAAACTCCAACCTGGCTGTCATGTGCAGTTTTACTGAAGAGTGGCTTCTGTCTGTCCACTCTACCATAAAGGCCTGATTGGTAGAGTGCTGCAGAGATGGTTGTCCTTCTGGGAGGTTCTCCCATCTCCACATAGGAACTCTGGAGCTCTGTCAGAGTGACCATCGGGTTCTTGGTCACCTCTCTGACCAAGGCCCTTCTCCTCAGATTGCTCATTTTGGCCGGGCTGCCAGCTCTACGAAGAGTCTTGGTGGTTCCAAACTTCACCCATTTAAGAATGATGGAGGCCACTGTGTTCTTGGGGACCTTCAATGCTGCAGAAATGTTTTGGTACCCTTCCCCAGATCTGTGCCTCGACACAATCCTGTCTCTGATCTCTATGGACAACTTTGACCTCATGGCTTGATTTCTGCTCTGACATGCACTGTCATCTGTGGGACCTTATATAGACAGGTGTTTGTGCCTTTCCAAGTCATGTCCAATCAATTGAATTTACCACAAATGGACTCTAAGTACAAATGTCTCAAGGATGATAAATGGAAACAGGATGTGCCCGAGCTCAATTTGGAGTCTTTTATAACAAAGTGTCTGAATATTTATGTATGTCTTTTATTTTTAATACATTTGCAAACCATTTCTAAACCTGTTTTTCACTTTGTCATTATGGAGTATTGTGTGTAGATTGAGGGGAAAAACATGAATTTAATCCGTATTTAGAATAATGCTGTAACGTATCAAAATGTGGGGAAGGGGAAGGGGTCTGAATACGTTCTGAAGGGCACTGTATTAACTTGTTTGCACTCTGTCAGTGTGTCTTATAGGATTCATCCATACCATCTTGCTATTTATATTGCAATAAATGATGGTACACTCTCCACCCACTGACTGGATTTATTTCCATGCCCATCCTTTGGCAGTGATAGACCATGCATACTGATTCGGTTTATAAGGGCTGTAACGTGCATGCTTGTGTGTGTGCGGGAGACCGTGAATGCGCTACGTGTGTCTTGTCACATTCTTACGGCAGCTTACTGTAGGCTATGCTTTCATGTGCTATATTTGTGACGCTCTCTCCGTCGTTTGTGTCCAGGTGAAATGGATGATGTACTGGATAGTGTTTGCGTTATTCACCACAGTGGAGACCCTCACTGACTTGTTCATGTCCTGGTGAGTCATCTCTGACCACTGCCCTACAGCCACTATACAACACTAGCCCCTAGGATCAAAATACTTTGACAATACGTATTCATGGTTGAAAAGATGTGCTCACTAGGATTGCTATATTTAAATCAACTTCGGGTTTGTTTACATTTGTCATGGTCTAGGTAGGCTATTGCCTTCTGAAAAGTACCAAGATATCAGAGCAAATGCTTGGTACACCCTCTGGTCTCTGAACGAGTCCTAGCTCATTTTCCTTTCCAGCCTGTTAAGTATCTGGTGTGGTGGTCCATGCAGGTTTCCTTTCTACTTTGAGTTGAAGATAGCCTTTGTGATCTGGCTCCTGTCTCCGTACACTAAGGGCTCCAGCGTGCTCTACCGCAAGTTCGTCCACCCCACCTTGTCCAACAAGGAGAAGGTAATGTGTAACTCTTAACCGTGAACTCTAACCCTGTCTGACAAGGAGAGGGTTAGAGGTCACAATAAGATCCAGCTCTGTCTGCCTGTCAATTCTCTACTGGTTAGATGCGCTGACTCCTCTTTCTTTGTCTCCTCTTTGTTTTGTGTAACTGTCACCTGCTTTTGCTTTCCATTTGTTTCTCTCCTGTTTTCTTTTTCTTTTTTTACCTCATCTCTTCTGTCCTGTAGGAAATAGACGAGTACATCACCCAGGCCAAAGACCGTAGTTATGAGACTATGATGAGGTTTGGAAAGAGGGGGCTGAACTTGGCTGCTACAGCCGCCGTCACCGCAGCTAGCAAGGTAAGCAAGGCGCCGGGCCCCGACCGGGGGGGCGTGTCTGTGTGCACATGGTGTTTCCGTGTGCAAGAGAGGACGAAACTTACAATGTGCATATGCCATCCTGTGTGTTTGTCACCCCAAGGCGTTTTGAGGTGTGTGCTCTTACTGTATGCTCACTTCATGTGCCTTAGCACTGGAATGCTCTAGGGCGTCTGCAGTGTTTGAGCTATGTGTATGCTGTGCAGGGCCAGGGTGTGCTGTCGGAGAAGCTGCGTAGTTTCAGCATGCAGGACCTGACTCTGATCAACGATGGGGAGGAGCTGGGCCTGCGTTCCTCTGACCCGCGCATGAGAAGAGACGCCATGGACGACACAGTTACTGGAAGTAGCACGTTATCTAACACACTGCCCCGCGCCAAAGCCACACGCCAGAGTGGGTAACACACACACTCTCACACATGCTGGCTTGCGCCATCAAATCAAATGTATTTATATAGCCCTTCTTAGATCAGCTGATATCTCAAAATGCTGTACAGAAACCCAGCCTAAAACCCCAAACAGCAAGCAATGCAGGTTTAGAAGCACGGTGGCTAGGAAAAACTCCCTAGAAAAGCCAAAGGCTAGGAAGAAACCTAGAGAGGAACCAGGCTATGTGGGGTGGCCAGTCCTCTTCCTCCTTCCATACGGGCAGAGTATATAATGCATGCGTACAGATCACTGTGAATATTGGGGTATGTGGAACTGATCACCCCTGTCAGATCGGTGGTCAAAAAAGTTGGCGAGAAATGACAGCCATTTTAGTCATAGTATTACAGTACGTTGACTTGTCTGTCTGTACTCTTGTGCCTGTTGTCGAACAGCTCTTATCGGTACAGGGAGGGAGTTGGTGAAGTCATGTGATTTAAAAAAAACCTGCAGGATGCCAGGGAGGAAACACTCCAGAAGGGGAGGAGATGGGGGGGAGAGATAGCATGTGATGTCAGTGGGGCGTCTTTGTGTCTGACTGCACAGCTCTGTCTCTGTGGGGCTGGCAGATTGTGAATACAGGGGGAAACACTGAGGGAGAAAAGGAGAGTGAGGATGGGTTAGAAAGGGAATAAATCTAGTTCATGGGCAGTATGGCATGAAAGCCAGGAAAGAAGAGAACTAGTGTAGCGATGAGACAGACCATGTAAAAGAGAGAGAACAGGAAACGGTAACATCAAAAAATATATAATCAAATTTTATTGGTCACATACACATTTAGAAGATGTTATTGCGGGTGTGGTGCAATGCTTGTGTTCCAAGCTCCAACAGTGCAGTAATGTCTAACAATACACACATCTAAAAGTAAAATAATGGAAATATTAGGACGAGCAATATCGAAGTGACATTGACTAGAATACAGTGGGAAGAAAAAGTATGAACCTTTTAGAATTGCCTGGATTTCTGAATAAATTGGTCATAAAATGTTATCTGATCTTCATCCAAGTCACAATAGACGCACACCGTCTGCTTTAACTAATAAAACACAATTATAATTTATCATGTCTTTATTGAGCACACTGTGTAAACATTCACACTGGAGGGTGGTGAAAGTATGTGAACCCTTGGATTTAATAACAGGTTGACCCTCCTTTGGCAGCAATAACCTCAACCAAACATTTTCTGTAGTTACGGATCAGACCTGCACAACTGTCAGGAGGAATTTTGGACCATTCCTCTTTACAAAACTGTTGAAGACCACAATATTCTTAGGATGTCTGGTGTGAACCGCTCTCTTGAGGTCATGCCACAGCAGCTCAATTGGGTTGAGGTCAGGACTAACTGGGCCACTCCAGAAGGTGTATTTTCTTCTGTTCAAGCCATGCTGTTTTACTTCTGTCTTTTGGGTCGTTGTCCTGTTGCATCACCATACTTCTGTTGAGCTCCGATTGCCGGACAGATAGCCTTACATTCTCCTGCAAAATATCTTGATCAACTTGGGAATTGATTTTTCCGTCGATGGCAAGCTTCCAGGCGCTGAGGCAGCAAAGCAGCCCCAAACTATGATGCTCTCTCCACCAAAGTTTACAGTTGGGATGAGTTTTTGCTGTTGGTGTGCTGTGCCTTTTTGTTCTCCACACAGTGTTTTGTGTTCCTTACAAACAACTAGGCTTGCAAAGGGTCAGGAAATATCCTGAATTTTCCATTTGGAAGTTGGGAATTTGGGGAATTTTGCTTAAATTCATTATAACAGTGGCATTTTGTGTGGGATACACAAGGCAATTCTAGGTCTTGTGGCATATTTTGGTTAAACTATCCCCAATTCAATGGAATTGCAACCCTCTGCATGCACAGTGCAATCTTCCATCACATGTACAGCTGATTCTCAAGATCTTACACACTAATAAGATGCTATTGAGCCCACACTACTACACTGTCTGAGCCAAGGAATACATGCTTTCTGATAAGTTTTGATTACAATACTGGGTGGAGTAAATAGTAGCCTACAGCAAAGTAGCCTAAAATAATTTCTGCTAGATAGTTTTTGCTACCATGTGGGTTTTAGCTCACTTGAGCCTGCTAACTGAGGAGTGTTATTTCACCTGTTTCCATATATTTAATTTAAAAACATTTATCTTACAAAAGAGTTGTTTAATCTGTACATGAAATTGTATTTATTTTTTTACTCATTTTTTCCTAATCTTTACAGGAAAATGCCACGGGCACTATCTGATTTGTGGAGAAATTTCACTGCAGCTAATGTAGAAGGAAAAGCTATGTACATTTGCAAATACTGTGCCAAATCCTATATGAAGAATGCAACAAAGATGCAGAATCATCTGGCCAAGTGCATAAAGTTCCCTCTGTGCTTACAACAAGCAACCTCTGACAAAAGTCCTTCTATTCGAGGTGAAAATGATGAGTCCGACACCTCATCGATTGCAACAGCTCATGGTCCTCCTGGAATCCGTTTTTTTAACTCAATGGAGGAACGTAGTCAGGGAAATGCTGATGAATGTCTTGCTCGAGCTGTGTATACAACTGGTTCACGTCTGACGCTCACAGGCAATGTGTAGTGGAAGAGATTTCTGAATGTTCTTCGCCCAGCAAACACCCCTCCAACCAGACATGCTTAATCTACTCATTTGCTGGATACAGAGTTCAAGTGAAGGTCAGCAGACTGTATGGTGATCTCTGATGGGTGGTCGAATGTTTGTGGGCAAGGAATACTTAACTACATAATTTCCACCCCTCAACCAGTATTCTACAAGAGCACAGACACGAAGGACAACAGATTCCAGATGAGCTGAAGGCAGTCATCAGTGACCTTGGACCACAGGAGGTATTTGCAATGGTGACAGACAATACTGCGAACATGAAGGCTGCTTGGTCTAAAGTGGAGGAGTCCTTCCCTCACAGCACACCCATTGGCTGTGCTGCTCATGCATTGAATCTGCTCCTCAAGATATCATCTCACTGAAAACAATGGATACATTCTACAACAGAGCCAAGGAATTGGTTAGGTATGTGAAGGGTCCTCAAGTTATAGCAGCAATCTACCTCACCAAGCAAAATAAGAAGAATAGGAGCACAACAACAAATAAAATAAAATTGTATTAGTCACATGCACCTAATACATCAGGTGTAGACCTTACAGGGAAATGCTTACTTACTTACCAACAATTCAGTAAAAAAAAAAAAAAATGCAGACAATAAGAAGTAATTAAAGAGCAGCAGTAAAAATATTTACGAGACCATATACAGGGGGCTACCGGTACAGTCGATGTGCAGGGGCACTGGTTAGTTGAGCAGCGGGCGGGGGGGGGGGGGCACACTGCAAATATTCTGTGTAGCCATTTGATTAGATGTTCAGGAGTCTTAAGGCTTGGGGGTAGAAGCTGTTGAGAAGCCTCTTGGACCTAGACTTGGCGCACACCGGTACCGCTTGCCATGCGGTAGCAGAGAGAACAGTCTATGACTAGGGTGGTTGGAGTCTTTGACAATTCTTAGGGCCTTCCTCTGTCACCGCCTGGTATAAAGTTCCTAGGTGGCAGGAAGCTTGGCCCCATTGATATACTGGGCCGTTCGCACTACCCTCTAGTGCCTTGCGGTCAGAGGCCGAGCTGTTGCCATACCAGGTGGTGATGCAACCAGTCAGGATGCTCTCAATGGTGCAGCTGTAGAACCTTTTGAGGATCTGAGGACCCATGCCAAATCTTTTCCGTCTCCTGAGGGGGAATGGGTTTTGTCATGAGGGCATGACTGTCTTGGTGTGCTTGGACCATGTTAGTTTGTTGGTGATGTGGACACCAAGGAACTTGAACCTGCTCCACTGCAGCCTCGTCAATGAGAATGGGGGCGTGCTCGGTCCTTTTTTCCCCCTGTAGTCCACAATCATCTCCTTTGTCTTGATCACGTTGAGGGAGAGGTGTTGTCCTGGCACCACACGGCCAGGTCTCTGACCTCCTCCCTATAGGCTGTCTCGTCATTGTCGGTGATCAGGCCTACCACTTGTGTCATTGGCAAACTTAATGATGGTGTTGGTGTCGTGCAGTCATGAGTGAACAGGGAGTGCAGGAGGGGACTGAGCACACACCCCTGAGGTGCCCCAGTGTTGAGGATCAGCGTGGTGGATGTGTTACCTACTCTTAACACCTGGGGGCAGCCCGTCAGGTTCCATTTGATCCTTAGTGCCCTCAAAGCTCATCAATATGGTGTGGAAATGTCAAGGTGAGAGAGGGCAGTGTGGAGTGCAATAGAGATTGCATCATCTGTTGGGGCGGTATGCAAATTGGAGTGGGTGAGCCATGACCAGCCTTTCAAAGCATTTCATGACTATAGACGTGAGTGCTATAGGTCGTTCGTCATTTAGTGCCTGTGCCCAAGATCACTATGGTGGTCTGCTTGAAACATGTTGGTATTACAGACTCTGAGAGGTTGAAAATGTCAGTGACGACGCTTGCCATTTGGTCAGCGCATGCTCACAGTACACTTCCTGCTAACCCGTCTGGCTATGTTGCCTTGTGAATGTTGACCTGTTTGAAGGTCTTACATCGGCTGCGGAGAGCGTGATCACACCGTTGTCTGGAACAGCTGGTGCTCTCATGCATGTTTGAGTGTTATTTGCCTCGAAGTGAGCATAGAAGTAGTTTAGCTCATCTGATGTTGTGTCACTGGGCAGCTCTCGGCTGTGCTTCCCATTAAAGGCTGTAATGGTTTGAAAGCCCTGCCACATCTGACGAGCGTCAGAGCTGGTGTTGTATGATTCGATCTTAGTCCAGGATTGACGCGTTGCCTGTTTGATGGTTCGTCGGAGGGCATAGCGGGATTTCTTAAGCTTCCAGGTTCGAGTCCTGCCCCTTGAAAGCGGCAGCTCTAGCCTTTAGCTCAGTGTGGATGTTGCCTGTAATCCATGGCTTCTGGTTGGGGTATGTACATACGGTCACTGTGGGGACGACGTCATCGATGCACTTTTTGATGAAGCCAGAGACTGATATGGTGTACTCCTCAATTTTTGGAACATATTCCAGTCTGTGCTAGCAAAACAGTCCTGAAGCTTAGCGTCTGCTTCATCTGACCACTTTTTTTTATTGATCTAGTCACTGGTGCTTCCTGCTTTAATTTTTGCCAAATGGAGGGCGAGGTAGAGCTTTGTATGCATCTGTGTGTGGAGTATAGGTGGTCCCGAGTGTTTTGTTTTTTTCTCTTCTGATTGCACATTTTAACATGCTGATAGAAATTTGGTAAAACTGATTTAATTTTCCCTGCATTAAAGTCCCCTGCTACTAGGAGTGTTTTCTTGTTTGCTTATGGTGGAATACAGCTCATCCAATGCTGTCTTAGTGCCAGCCTGACTGTGGTGGTATGTAAACAGCTACGAAAAATACAGATGCAAACTTTCTTGGTAGATAGTGTGGTCTACAGCTTATCATGAGATAATCTACCTCAGGCGAGCAATATCTCAAGACTCCCTTAGATATTGTGCACCAGCTGTTATTTACAAAAATACATAGTCCGCCGCCCCTTGTCTTACCAGATGCCGCTGTTCTATCCTACCGGTGTAGTATGTAACCAGCCAGCTGTACGTTGAGTGTCATCGTTCAGCCACGACTAAAAGACGTAAGATAGTTATGAGTGTCCATAAGATAGTTTTTAGTGTCCTGTTGGTAGTTTAATCTTCCGGGTAGCTCGTCGATTTTTATTCTCCAAATATTGCACATTTGCTTGCAGAATGGAGGGAAGTGGGAGTTTATTCGATCGCCTACAAATTCTCAGAAGGCAGCCTGCCTTTTGGCCCCTTTTTTCTCCACCTCTATACTCAAATCGTGGGAATCTGGGCCTGTTCCCGAGAAAGCAGTTTATCATTCACGTCGGGCTCGTCAGAGTCGTGAAAGGGGATAAAAAGGATTCTGCTAGCCGTGGTGAGTAATTGCAGACCTGATGTCTAGAAGTTCGGTAGAGGCAACATTATGTACAAAATAAGTTAACATTTAAAAAAAAAGAAGTTACAAACAATGCAAATAAACGAGCAAAAAAACACTAGGTTGGCCTAGTGCCTTCCTCTCAACACCACCTTTGGGGTTGTCATGTTTGACTGTCTCCTGGAGGGGAAGGAGTTGCTCCAAGAAATGGCCATCAAGAGGATCCTTCTGGATGATGTATTTAGGGAGAGTGTGGGAAGCAGCCTGAAACTCATGCTACTTACCTATAGCAGTAGCCATTGCACGGATTGAGGGAGAGAATGCCATCCTGTCTGATATTAAGAGACAGATTGCAGATGTAAGAGAATAAATCCGTACTGCCCTGCCCACTTCACTGTTTCTCCAAGCAGAGGAAACTGCAGTTCTGAAATGCATCAAAAAGCATGAAGACTTCTGCCTAATGCCCATACACACCTCAGCGTACATGTTGGACCCCAAGTATACTGGCACGAGTATCCTGTCTGGTGTAGAGATCAACAAGGCCTATGATGTCATCACTACTGTCTTGCGCCACCTTGTCCTGGATGAGGGAAAGTCTGGTCTGGTGAAGTCTGGTGAAGTACACTTCCAAGCAAGAGCTTTGGGATGGAGATGCAATATATCTCATCCACCTGGTGAAAGGGACTTTGTGGATCTGAGGCTCATTCCCCTGTTGCCTCCATCATCCTCCAAATCCCACCAACATCAGCCACCTCGTTTGGGAACACACACCAAACCACGCAACAGGCTGACCAATACAAGGGTTGAAAAATTGATGGCCATCTGGGAAAATTTGAGGCTTTTTGAGCCTGACAACGAGCCATCATCAAGGTTGGAAAGGGACATTGAAGATGAAGCCTCAGTCGGATGTTCAAGAGGTGGACAATGAGGAGGTCCAGGGAGAAGACATGAATACCTGAGCTTTGGTTTCTAGATCATGTTACAGATGTATGTTAAATGTTTTTGGGAGATAGATCATTCAATATTTATTTTGTTCAGTGAAATCATCCCATGTCAATAGTCAACTCATTTAATTAAAGCTAAATTTGTAACTAAACTTTTTTTTTTCTATTGGAAGGATTTAATCATTTGCAATTGTCTACTTATGATAAGGTAAGGTTCTTTTCTGTCTCCATATGGTAAATATATCCAATGCAAAAAACATATTTTAAATGGTGTTAATAATGTGAATTCCCACGGAAAGTTTACACCTAAATATTCCCCAAAAATGTGCAACCTTACAAACAGGACTTTATTTTAATTTGTCCATAGAATATTTTGCCAGTAGCGCTGTGGAACAACCAGGTGCACTTTTGCAAATATCAGATGTGCAGCAATGTTGTTTTTTTGGACAGCAATGGCTTCTTCCGTGGTGTACGTTTTGTAGACTTGTCAACAGGGATGTTAGCATCTTCCAGAGATTTCTGTCAAATCTGACACTTGGATTCTTCTTAATCCCATTGAGCATTCTGTGCTGTGCTCTTAGTCATCTTTGTAGGACGGCCTCTCCCAGGGAGAGTAGCAACAGTACTTACATTTCTGTTTATAGACAATTTGTCTTACCGTGGACTGACTTTTAGAGATACTTTTGTCACCCTTTCCAGCTTTATGCAAGGCAACAATTAATATTCTGAGATCTTTTTTGCTTGAGACATGGTTCATATCATTCAATGCTTCTTGTGAATAGCAAACTCAAATTTAGAGTTTTTTTTGATGGGGCAGGGCAGCTCTAAACAAATCTCCAATCTCGTCTCAGTGATTAGACTCCAGGTTAGTTAACTCCTGACTCCAATGAGCTTTTGGAGAAGTCATTAGCCTAGGGGTTCACATACTTTTTCCAATCTACACTGTGGTTGTTTTAAATTAGGTATTCAAAATATACAAGAAAAATACTGTGTTTATTATTTCAAGCACACTGTCTATTGTTGTGACTTAGATGAACTGCAGGCGGTGCAGTTGCTGTACCAGGATGCGCTCAATTGTGTATCTGTAAAAGTTTGATGGTCTTAGGGCCAAGCTGAATTTCTTCAGCCTACTGAGGTGGCGCCGCCTTCCACACACACATGTCTGTGTGGGTGGACCATTTTCAAATTGTCAATGATGTGTACGCCGTGGAACTTGAAGCTTTTCACCTTCTCCACTGTGGTCCCGTTGACATAGATAGGGGCGTGCTCTGCTGTTTCCTGAAGTCCACGATCGGCTCCTTCGTTTTGGTGATGTTGAGGGAGAGGGTTATTATTCTGGCACCACCCCTCTAGGGTCCTCACCTCCTCCCTGTAGGCTCTTGTCATTGTTGGTAAACAGGCCTACTACTGTTGTCTGCAAACTTGATTGAGTTGGAGGTGTGCATGGCCACACATTCATGGGTGAACAGGGAGTACAGGAGGGGGCTGAGCATGCACTCTTGTGGGGCCCCTGTGTTGAGGGTCAGTGAAGTGGTGTTGTTTCCTACCAGTCAGGAAGTCCAGGACCCAGTTGCACAGGGCGGGGTTCAGACCCAGGGTCCCGAGCTTAATGATGCACTTGGAGGGTACTATGGTGTTGAATGCTGAGCTGTAGTCAATGAACAGCATTCTTACATGGGTATTCCTCTTGTCCAGATGGGATAGGGCAGCATACAGTGCGATGGTCTGTGGATCTATCTATGATCCTTAACTAGCCTCTCAAAGCACTTCATGATGACAGAAGTGAGTGCTACGGTGCCATAGTCATTTAGTTCAGTAACCTTTGCTTTATTGGGTAGGATCAATGGTGGACATCTTGACGCAAGTGGGGACAGCAGACTGGGATAGGGAGAGATTGAATATGTCCGTAACCAAAACTGGAGGGTTTAACGCGTGAGCTCCTGTTAGTGGCTATAGGCATGTACTCTCGTCTCATTCACCAACCACATGTCTGATAGAGCCTAGAAACCTGCCATGTATTCTCCATGAAGCAAACAGCATGAAACTGGGAGGGACCTACCTGAACTTGTTTTCATTGCAAAACTTTTTCTGTTTGGTGTAAACGGTTTCTGTTGCACGCAGTAGCAAAATGTTTTGCAACTAATGAATACACCCCTGGCACACTAGTGGGAATGTGATGATGATTTTCACTCATGACAATCCCTCTGTCCAATCCCACAGCTCGTTCCTCCATGGTTCCTCATCTTGACGAATCGTCGCAGCACAGCTCGGACCAATCAGACACCAGGAGCATCACCACGGAGCATTCTGACGAGGACGTCTTGGAGAAGGCCCCCGTAAAACGCACAGCCAGCGTCAGGGCAACCAAAAAACTTCCCGCTGCCAAGACAGAGGTAGGGGATCACACACAGTGGATTGGGGCTTATGCATTATTTCTGACAGTGACTGCTTCTTCTGCACTGAGGTGAGTCAGAAAAGTCATGGTTTTAAGTGCACTGGCTGTGTGTGCCTGTATTGTGAGTGTAAATGTGGAAATCAAAAAGGAAAATTGCACATACCACTGTTTTAAGGAGTCACAGCGCAACCCTCAGTGAAGGATCAATTCAGTCTCGCCCCGCTCTTAACCCCTAATATGTTTAAGTGTGTGCAAATCACAAATCACCCACAGTATAACTGTATAATCCTCCAATAGAAATACTCTCATATATTATCATGTATGAATATCAGCTCTCGCCTTCTCCGGCAGCTGTGTAGATGCTGCCCTAGACACAGTTCTATGATCAGCTGAGTCTTTAATCTTAGTGGAGGGAAATGCTAAACTTGCCTTAGATCAGTATGTAAGGGGAAACCTCATCCTACTCTACTCTTAAATTAAAAAAAATATATATATTATTCACCTCCACGATTTACGATGGCGTTTAGCAGCGACTAATGTGGACATACTGGAGCGTCGACGTTACACAATATATAGTTTAAAAAATGACAGATTTCAGCACCTGAAGAATAGCCCGCAATTACACACGACATTGTTCTGTGTCATTTTGAGCTATTCTTTGGGTGCTGAAATAAATGTGATGTCGCTGTCCAACAATAATCCCCAACCAAATTTACTGAGTATGAGCAAAGTTGGTAAAAGTGTTATGAAAATGATTCACAGCTGTAATTGCAAGGTGCTTCCACCAGGTATTAACTCCAGGGGGGTGGAGACTTATTCAATTATGATATTTCAGTTGATTTGTAAAAATTTTATTTGGCAAATCTTTAACTTTCTTTCACTTTGAAAATGTGGAGTTAGACGGCTCTTGTGCCCTTGTCCAAGTTCTCTGAATATATATATATTTTTTTTTATTCTAATTTTCTCTTCGGTAAACTCCTTGCATCTCTTCCCTCCTGTCAGACGACTACTACTACTAAGACGGTGAAAAAGATGCCAAAGAAGAAGACTGCCACTACAGCTATAGCCAGCAACAACGGCGAGTCACAATGATACCGGAATCTACTGTCCCGATCTACACCCTACTGTACGCTACTACACACACACACACACACACACACACACACACACACAGACACAGCCAAGGACCTCTGGACAGTCACTCTTGCCAGTTAAGCGCAACTCACAGGTTTCGTTCTACTATATATGCCCAGCTTCATTTCAACTCACAGGTTTCGTTCTACTATATGTATGGCCAGCTTCATGTCAACTCACAGGTTTCGTTCTACTATATGTATGGCCAGCTTCATGTCAACTCACAGGTTTCGTTCTACTATATGTATGGCCAGCTTCATGTCAACAGCACTTTTTATTTAACCTGCTGCTTACATTTGAGGTTGTATAGTCATTGACATCAGTGTATGTAAGTGCATGTTTTGTTTGAGGTAATGGCAGTGATGGCCTGTTAACTGAACTGAAAATGTGTTGCTTCCTTCCTCCTGTACTGTTTACAGCCTTCTGTCTTGTCTATCCAAGGCCTCACACTGGATTGACTTGACTTAATCCTCTTGGTCCCTTTAGGAGCATAGGGCATCCACCCTGGCTCTTCAACTCACTCACTGTGCGAGGGCTTTTGCGTCTTGCCAGGAGATTCCTGCTGGATTATTGGAGACTCATTCTTTCTCAGGATCAGCTTAAGCTGCCTGAGTCCTTATGTTATCCAATGCTAAACTGGCCTTAGATCAGTGTTTTAAGGGCAGCATTCCAGTCAGCATGTTATCTACTCTCTATTGGAAGGTAGTTTGAGGCTGCCATGTAGGGGAAGGTACTATAGCGGACTAGGCATGTCTGGAGGAGAGAGCAGGGAGGCCAGGGAAGAGAGAGAGAGAGAGAGAGAGAGGGAGAGAGAGGGAGGGGTGCAAAATAGTTGTGGACCGGACAGACTAGCTCTGCTCAACATGTCCTTACTATGGAGATCAGTCTCACCGCTGTCTGTGGAAGTCTATAGGGCCATGCCCCTATCCCCTTTGGGAAGTCTGTCTGTACATGGAGGCGGTCTTGTCGTCCCCGGAAAGCGGAGGACATTCTGGGAGCACTTAGATCTCTAACTGTGTTAAGCTCATGCCAAGGTTTCTCATATCATTCACTCTGCTGTTGAGGAGCAGTGGTTCCCATCGAGACTGATAAACACTTGGTCACGCGCTGGCAGAGCGATGAACAGAGCGGTGTGTGTGTGTTCTCCCTCTGAACAACTCTACCCATTTCTCACTCGGTGCAGAACAGAAAGTCCAGCAGAAAGACCCACAGATTCAGGCGTCATTACCTTTTGTGTCTGCGTGTTTATATTTTTGGAACATGACCACACTTCTGTTTCCCCCCCCCCCCTCCTCTCTGTTGACCCAACTGCATAGAGACAGAATGACATTTAGCATTCTATGACCACTTCTAATCACAAACATTTATTTGATTCATTTAAAACTCAGTACAACCACATGTTGATAATGCGTTTAAAATCATTGAGGATGACAACGTTAATGGTCCTATTTAAATGACTCAAATGTACAGACAGTACATAGTAGGCCTCTGCTACACAGACCTAGCATACTTGGGTTAACACTTTTCAAAGCGTGCACGAAGTGAAACATTGAAATGATGGCGATTGAAAATCTGCTGTTTTTGGGATGAAGTTGAGGCAATTTGAGCTGGAAAGTCATTGTAGGTTCAGAGGAGAGGGCATCGACAGAACAGCCAAGGAGAAACGAAGGGAGTCTGAAAAAACAGGCCCAGAGCTCTACAACAGTGCGCACCACCTGCTTTTCTGAATGGTCAGTCACTCGATTGGAGTCAGGAATGTAGCGCCCACCTGGGTGAGGCCACAGCTGCTGAAAAGCCACTAAATCTTGACAGTGGTTAGGAGCATTCCCTGAACGGTCCCTGAATTTCCTCTGCTACCTCTGGCTACAAAATGCAGTTCTTGCTGTAATCCTTCCAAACGGATTAAACAAAAAAAACGGATTATTTTGAATCCAGACAAACCGCTAGCTATCAAGCCAAAAGATGGACTTTTCATCACAATCCTGCAAATCTGAGAGTCAAGACCACAGGATATAGAGCAGTCAAAACCCACAAAATAAATACAAATATTTAGAGCTCTTTGCCTAGGCTATGTTATGATGCCATGGCAACCACAGAACCAATAATCATAATCATCATAATATTATAACCATCAATAACATCAATGTCTTACACTGCAGCGCTTAGCCTAGCTATACTGTACTCTCCTGTGTCTGACAACCAAACATTTTAATTGAATTGTGTTAGATTTGTGCTTTAGGGTTATTTTTGGTTACTCTAAATTGGGCGGACACACAGGACGTGTGGACATTTAGCGTTAGTGGCATCAGGGTGGTGTTGTGCCTTATTAGGAAGACCTTCAGGCTGTCTGGCTCTTACCTGGGTGAGCACCCCAGTCTGACTGGTGAAATATCTGAGGGATCAACTACTATCATAGTCCTAAATTGTCACACTAGGTGTTGTCAACTATTGTAGCCTATATGACTAATGTCACACACTACTTATATTCCTGAATAGGTTAGTTATGCATGACATATCTCTACTTCTGGGCCTGTATCCACGAAGCGTCTCCAATTAGGAGTGCTGATCTAGGATCGGGACCCTACCTGTCCGTATAATCATATCAAGGAATCAAATCTGAAGGGCCTAGATCAGCACTCCCACGCTGAGGCGCTTTAAGGACACGGGGCCCAGATGTCTGTTAATCCAGGGTCTCGACCATATCGTTGTTTCTCTGAAAGAGAGCAGCTAAACTAGCATATCCTCGTCATCTGACAGTAGCCACCTCAAACATGGTGGAAACTGGCTTACCCTGTTAGATGTAAGGATACTGTGGATAAATGATCTTCCAATAGTGTCTAAAACTGTTAAAACGATGTGCCCTGCTAGTGTTTTTCTTAAAAAATATGTATACATCCATAGCATACAGGTGGGTTTTTGGACGAGTGTTCTTTAGGGCATCTAATCAAATGCCCTTTAAACTATTGCCTTGTCTGAAATCTAACCCTAACCTTGTCCCTACCCTCAGACACCTCCTTGTCAATCTCTCCTAGATACTGTGGTAGAGTGCAAAGGATTGCATGGGATTAGCTATAAAAAAAATATTAAAAAACCTGTGACAAGAGCACCACCTAGCTTCCTTGTAGATTAGGTTGAGTTTCCACCATGTTGTGCTTTGTCTAATACCTATCTGATCCTCTCATATCCAGGACTGTGTTGGGTTAATTTGAACGTAAGGAGTTGATTTTTGGACTGGGCGTGCTTTATGGGTTCCTTTTTGCTTTGGGCAGGTTTTATTTGGAGTTCCCTTTTTATTGAGTCTAAATTGAAAGCATGAGACTACTGCACTTGTGTGTTGCTGCTGTATGCAGTGTGACACTGATTTGAACCAGTAGTGGGAGACATACTCCAACCGTTTTAGAGATACTGAAGTGTTACAAGTTACTTCCATGTACACACGATGTAAAAGTAATTTTCTGATTGTATAAAATAGTTTGCTTGCCTTTATTCTTCATGAATACATAGGTTTTTTTTCTTTTTAAGACTTGATTTGTATTCTTTTTGGGTTTTAAAATGAAATCATATTGGATTTCCTTAAGAGGAGGCACCTCAACCCCTCTGTAAAGTCTTATGCTGTGAAGAGTGCTACTTGTGTTTTTTTTTTTTAATCTCTTCTCGATTTTTCTGTCTCAAGAAGAGACATTTTAATTGGTCAGTGAACGACCAATAACAGTTGCTTTCCTTGTCCCAGTCCTGTAGGAATTTGCTCAGAGAATGGGAATTTCTCAGTCTGGTATTCCGAAAATGTTGTGTTTTGAAGTCATGTAGCCCGAAGCGGTCTTTTACAGTGTCTGCTCCCCCCTTTCTATCAGGCTGGCTGCATATTCCACAAAGGCTATTCGATTGTGTACTTTTTTTCTGTTTTTAATTTGCTACAGTTTGCACTGAAGAGAAGATGGCCTATTGAACGCTTTCTAGTTGTCATTACAACATTACTTGACATTTTAATGTTCATTTCATTTTTTTGGATATTTATTTTTGGAATCAGTAATCAATAATCAGTATTATTGTGTACAGGAAGTCTCATTGTGAGAATATTCTGGATATGAATATTGTTTGTGCCAATTATCAATACTCCACTGTAATTAAGGATGAGTCATATACCAATAACTGCTACTAATAAAGAAAACATATTACACTCCTTATCTATCTTGTGTTTTCTATTTTACCTTATTGCCAATAACTTGTAACTGATCATTTAAAAAAAGTTATTCTATTTAAAAAGGTATGTAACCTTTTGGGTAACTACCAAATTCATGAATGAGTTATAGATCTGTCACTCATTGAAAGCAAGTCTACGAAGCGGTAGATTGGTTCTATGGGTGCTTTTTCTATGCTTCCCATTAAGTTGATTTTTTTTTAACGTGTTTTACTTTCAGTTTTGTACACCAGCTGAAAATATATTTTTGGTTATAATTCGCAGCGGTTTACATGGTACAATGATTCTCTACAATGTCACAAACTGAAATATTAAGTTAGTGGGGCAAAAAAGTATTTAGTCAGCCACCAATTGTGCAAGTTCTGCCACTTAAAGATGAGAGGCCTGTAATTTTCATAGGTACACTTCAACTATGACAGACAATGAGAAAAAAAAATCCAGAAAATCACATGATTTAAAAAAAAAATTTTTAATGAATTAATTTGCAAATTCTGGTGGAAAATAAGTATTTGGTCACCTACAAACAAGCAAGATTTCTGGCTCTCAGACATGTAACTTCTTTAAGAGGCTCCTCTGTCCTCCACTCGTTACCTGTATTAATGGCACCTGTTTGAACTTGTTATCAGTATAAAAGACACCTGTCCACAACCTCAAACAGTCACACTCCAAACTCCACTATGGCCAAGACCAAAGAGCTGTCAAAGGACACCAGAAACAAAATTGTAGACCTGCACCAGGCTGGGAAGACTGAATCTGTAATAGGTAAGCAGCTTGGTTTGACGAAATCAACTGTGGGAGCAAATATTAGGAAGTGGAAGACATACAAGACCACTGATAATCTCCCTCGATCTGGGGCTCCCGTCTGAAGTTTGCTAGAGAGCATTTGGATGATCCAGAAGAAGATTGGGAGAATGTCATATGGTCAGATGAGACCAAAATATAACTTTTTGGTAAAAACTCAACTAGTGTTTGGAGGACAAAGAATGCTGAGTTGCATCCAAAGAACACCATACCTACTGTGAAGCATGGGGGTGGAAACATCATGCTTTGGGGCTGTTTTTCTGCAAAGGGACCAGGACGACTGATCCGTGTAAAGGAAAGAATGAATGGGGCCATGTATCGTGAGATTTTGAGTGAAAACCTCCTTCCATCAGCAAGGGCATTGAAGATGAAACGTGGCTGGGTCTTTCAGAATGACAATGATCCCAAACACACCGACCGGGCAACGAAGGAGTGGCTTCGTAAGAAGCATTTCAAGGTCCTGGAGTGGCCTAGCCAGTCTCCAGATCTCAACCCCATAGAAAATCTTTGGAGGGAGTTGAAAGTCCGTGTTGCCCAGCAACAGCCCCAAAACATCACTGCTCTAGAGGAGATCTGCATGGAGGAATGGGCCAAAATTCCAGCAACAGTGTGTGAAAACCTTGTGAAGACTTACAGAAAACGTTTGACCTCTGTCATTGCCCACAAAGGGTATATAACAAAGTATTGAGATAAACTTTTGTTATTGACCAAATACTTATTTTCCACCATAATTTGCAAATTCATAGAAAATCCTAGTTGAATTGTACCTATGATGAAAATTACAGGCCTCTCATCTTTTTAAGTGGGAGAACTTGCACAATTGGTGGCTGACTAAATACTTTTTTGCCCCACTAACTATTTTAGCAACCACGAAAGGGAGATTTCTGCATATTGCACCTTGTTTAATGTTACTTTCATCCCTCTTTAAAGATTACCTCGTCATGCATTCCAAGATTAAAAGGTGAACTGCACTCACAAATCCGCGTTTGTTTCTTCCGGTGCTGATTAATAACAAATGGAGAGACCATTACTGTGGGTTTAATGTGGGTGTTTCTTGGGTGCGTCTTTGCCATTTAATCACCAACAAACAAGGATAGTAGTGAGTAACTTAGCGACAGTGAGAAACTAAGCTAGTTTTGCTATGGAGAGAAGGTTTGAAGCGCAGGACGCCTCTCCTCCTGACTGACTAGCCATCTCAAGATCTGCTAATTCCATTCTAATATAGTACCAGTCAAAAGTTTGGACACAACTACTCTAGTTTTTACATTGTAAAATAATAGTGAAGATATCAATTATAAATAACACATGGAATCATGTAGTAACCACAATTCTTTGAAGTAGCCACCCTTTGCCTTGACAGCTTTGCACACTTGTTATTCTTCAACCAGCTTCACCTGTAATGTTTTTCCAAGTCTTGAGGGAGTTCCCACATATGCTGAGCACTTGTTGGCTGTTTTCCTTCACTCTGCAGTCCAATTCCTCTCAAACCATCTCAATTGGGTTGAGGTCAGGTGATTGTGGAGGCCAGGTCATCTGATGCAGCACTCTTTCACACTCCTCCTCCTTGGTCAAATAGCCATTATACACCCTGGAGGTGTGTTGGGTCAATGTCCTGTTGAAAAACAAATGATACTCCCTCTAAGCTAAATCAAGATGGGATGTGTTGATGAATAGGTATATGAGAAACGAGACCAAGTCGAGACGCTGGACAAGGTGGATACGGTATAGTAAAGGCCGTTTATTCAAGGGTAATGATATCTGGCAATTACGTGCACGGCTCCATTTCGTCAAGTTCTCATGTGAACCATTGGAAAAAGAAAAGAGAGCGGTCACAATCGTACAGTTCATTTTATACATTGAAATGACGTAGGTAGATTCTAGTAGTCCTGGCTTTCTGATAGGTTGTTTGCAGATGATAGACAGTCTCCTCCAGCCTGGTGTCAGTATCCCATTGGTTCTCGACGGAGTTCTTTGTCTTTGGAGCCCATCCAGAAGGGGAGGGGCTGCGTGTGTGTGGATGTGTGTGTTCCTGTCTTGGCAAGTCTGTGTGTCTTTTCAGTGAGTGCGTGTGTGAGAGATTCTGTATGGCCCTTCCATGTTTTACTGTGAAAATACGTTGCTATGTGTTGTCACAGTTATAGCAATGCAATAGCAGTAAGCTGGTCATTTGCATAGGAAATAGCACTTCATTACAAATCCCCCTTTTCACGTCTCCTAAGAGACGTGACATGAATTAAAAGCAAGTAAAATTTATAGTCCCCCTCTTTACGTCTCGAAAGAGACGTGACAACTATCCATATGTGCATGTTTCAAACTCCACCAGAGGATCCTCCTGTTGTAGGAGGGGGAACATCAGTGCAGGGTCATTATTTGGTGGAATAGCAGAAGTAATAACACGAAAAAGCAGGGAGCGGGCACATGGGATGCAACAACAGCCACAGAGGGTTAATATAGCGACAAACACAGAGATAGAGACCAGAATAGAAGTGACCAAGACCTTATATTTACCAAATGCATCCATCCAGGAGTCCCACATGCTGGTATCAACCCCAGAGTGGGATTTCATTTTACCATTAAGGGTACGCATGCCTTCTAACGCCAAAGTGAGGCTGCCATCAGAGGCTGTGTTATTAGGGATAAATGTGCAACATTGCTCCCCAAACATAAAACATATCCCACCCTTCTCAGCCAGCAACATGTCAACGGCAATGCGATTTTGAAAAGCCATAAGTGAGGTGGCAGCCAGTTGACCATGTACGGCCTCAAAACCTTGTTGAGTCCAGTTACCTAATTTTTGGACATTGAAATGTATATAGTTAATGCGGTCAACATTTTTATTCACAGTGCACCACCAGCAGAGAGATGATTCAAAACCTGCGGCGACCTGGTCCACCAGCTTGTACTCATCAGGGACCCCCCTAGGAACCCCTATGGCATCAATATATGTGGGATCCCCACCAGTCGGGGCTGCTTCCCGCTTGGTTCTGGTAGGCAGAAACTGTGGGTCCACAGCCTGTATCCGGGTCACCAAATCACCCACACCTATAGGGTAAACAGAGATAGGCAGCAGAAGTGTTACAAGCGCACAAGTACCCGTGGCATTATTGGGAGTTCTGTCAAAAATCCGAGGTCCCCCACACCACCACCAGATGTCAGCCCTGATCACTGGCTTAAAACCACCCACTACTATGATAGTATTTGTACACCAACCCACAGGGAGCAAACCTAACTGTAGTATACCCCCTGTCATGTTAATACAGGAGAATTCGGCCCTGGCAACATCAGAGGAAAATACTGGTGCCCTGACCGTAGCGGAGACAACAGGGTAAACTGCATCCCACAAGGAGCAATTACCAGTCGGATTGTCTTTGTCCATAAGGGGCATTAAACATCCGATGTTGACAGTGGCCGGGACAATGCGGAGCAATGGTCTTGCACCCATGCAAACTACGTGGGGGTTGTATTGGCTGCTTGTTCGGTCAATAATAACCAATTGTTAGACAAACCTGAGACACCTGTAGCAACCAGAATGTTCTCATCCGGGGTAGGGGTAGTGGCCACTAAAACAGCAGAACCCCACCCATCCCTGTGCAGGGGTAGGGTATGTGGCTTCGCCATATCGTCACGCACCGTCACAGAAGTAGGCTGTGGTTGTGGCGTAAAGCAGATATAGTATGAAATAGACTTCGGCCCTGCTGCTATCTACATATGGGGCCAACGTAAAAACCTGGCAACCCATAGTGGTCCCAGACCGTATAATCAGCTTCATTTGAAAACCAGTGCGTGAAAGTGTAAGCCGTTTGCGCCAGGCAAGGACAGCCCGTCCCTTGGAATAGCTGGACCAGTCATATCCTGTTTCTGCCACCAGGTTTTTCCAAGACCACTCACCATATCCCCCTTTGGTTATATACCAGTTAAAACTGGAATAGGTCCAGGCAGGTAGCCCCAGACTATTTCGCGCATGACCCAAAAGGCTCCAAGGCAGGTAAGCGGTGGTGGTGGCATTGAAAGGCAAACACAAGGTGGTGCTCTTCAACTCCTGGGGGGTGCACTTAGTGACCCTCACCTCACGCCTAGAAACGGTATGGTCTTGTGGTAGATAAGAGGGAAGAGAGAGAGAGTTAGTTTCACCTGGCAGAGTAGAATTCAGTGTGTGAATCGGTAGTGGGTGCATCTGCTTGTCTATGAGCCATGTGAGTGTAAGTAGAGTGACCCCTCCTATGAGAAGAAAAATAACAAACTGGGGTATCGAGATTCCCAACCGTTCCCAGGGGGAAAAGTGTGATTTAGTCAGGGAGTATGGGGCTGAACCTCCCATTTTCCTTGGCTAAATAGATGTAGAATTTGGGACCGAATGTAGACCACTTAGGTCAGTTCTGACTTCCGTCAGTGTGCGGGAAGGGGTTGGAGCTGGTGTACAATGTGTGAGGTGGTGCCAAGGTGCGCCCAATTTACCTTTGACCTGGACTGAGTGTGAAGTAACCTCCTTCACTTCGTACGGACCAGTCCACCTGGGTTCCAGCCACTTTCTTTTGTGGACCTTCACCCTTACTCAGTCTCCAAATTTTACCTTCAGTGGTGCTGGAGCTTCCGGCAGTTCTCTCTCCTGGACCTTGCGAACCTGAACAGAGAGGGCTGCAGAAAGAACCGTCAGTTCTTTCACATAATCAGACATTTCAATTTGTTGTACATCAAGGGCGGGCATATGACCTCCCTCCCTTGGTGGACCAGGCATGACTCTACCAGTCATTATCTCATGAGGAGAGAGATGGGTGCCTGACCCTGGTGAGGCTCTCATGGCCATCAACGCCAGGGGCAGGGCTTCGACCCATTTCAACTTCGACCCGGCACATACTTTAGCTATTTTGGATTTAAACTGTTGACCTGCGTTTCACGAGACCTTGGGATCGGGTGGTGGTACACAGAACCAAATCTGTGTGTTATGCCAAATCGCTTCCACCTGTCTCAGGTGTTTGTTATTGAAATGTGAGCCAAATAGTCAAATTAGAATTTTCTTTGGATGCCATACCTGGGTATTAGTTTGGTTTGTTCTTTGCTGTTGGTACTGCTTCTACCCATTTGGTGAACCTATCTATCATAACTAAGAGATAGCGTTTATCTTTAGAATACCTTGTCGGGGCCCATGTCGGTGTGGTCTATACTAATATCCTGAAAACATGCATTAGGTACTGAGTATGAGCCCATTGGTGTTTGATATGATTTCAATGGGTTGTGTCTGTCACAAACATTTCATTTGTCAGAAAATAAATAATCGTCAAATAAAATAATAACAATAAAATAAAAAATCTGTCATATTTTCATGTGTGGGTGCCACCAGATGTGAGACACCTTCTGTAAAATCCTTAGTTTGCCTTCGTGTGTGTGGCTATGTGCTTCTCGTAAAAGTTCTGGGTCCATCAGTGTGGACTGCTCCATGGGCATAGGCTGAGTCTGTATAGATATTCACAGTCTTTCCTTTTCCTCTGATGAGGGCCTGCGTCAAATCCGATGATTTCACCTAATTTGGCAGGTGCTGGTTGAGGGATGATGGCTGATTCAAGGGTAACGTATGAGCCGTCTGGGCCTGCTGTCCCACTGCATAGTCCGCCACATCACCATTCTCTCCTTTGTAGCAGCAGCCACCTGTGTATAACCATAGGTCAGGTTTGGTCAGTGGTGTGTTTCCCAGGTTGGGTCTTAGTTTAAATTCTTTAGCAGCTGTTTCGGTGCAGGAGTCAGGTCCTTCTCTCGTGGTGATGATGGGCAGCTTCATTGCCAAGGTGGGTATTCTCCTGACATACCCTGGAACGGCGCCTGCTGTGGTGGGTAGGAGGCAAATGGCACTGGGTGGTTGTATGCAGGTTGTTCACTCTCAATTCTTGATTGCGGCTGTGGTTGTGGCTGAGGGGATGGCCTGTAGCCACCCCTCCCTCTAGGTGGACCGTAGAAGGGCCTTCTTCCCCTGGGTGGGGACTGAGGTTGAGACAGTGGATATGGGCAGTCCCTTGAGTAGTGACCGGGCGTCCTACAGTTGTAGCAGACTCCCCCTTTAGGCAGTCCTGGAATCCATTGTGGCTGGAATGCAACCTGTGGTCCCCCCTCTGCTGCCATTGGCATTGGTGTTAAGTGCGCAGGGGCAGGAGCGGGTGCGGAGGTCTGCTGGACAGTTTGTTGCTGCATCATCTGGGTGACTGTTTTAGTGATTATATCGGCAATGTCTGTAGATGCCTCGGCCACCATCTGTTTCTGTGGTTTGTCTCCCCTCTGCGCGTCTTTCAGTTGAAGTTTCAGAAGTTGAATCTGTAGGGACTGGACTTGTGTATCCGCTCCACCCTTTTCCTTGTTGAATTGGGTGATGTGGTGATGTACATGGGAGTTAAACTGAGCTAAAGGTAGCGCCATCAACCCCACAGTCATGTTCTCTTTTAGCTGTCCTCCCTGCACCATAAAGACCGGGGCATGTACGGTGGCTGGGGTGGTGTGGGTTTTAAACGGGTTGTGTGGGAGGTGTGTGAATGGATTTTGTGAATAGGGAGGTGGCACTGCAGTCTCCTCTTCCTGTGGCAGTGGTGGGTATAGAGAGGGCGGGGCTGATGGGGTGGGCGGTGGTGGTTTGTGGTTGTTGATTGTGCCTTCTCTGACGTCATCTGAGGCCCCGGCAAGCACGCCCATCATATCAGGTTTTTTGTGTGGGCGTGTCCTTTTTGTCTCTTGAATTGCCCACGTTCCTATTTTTAGCTTAGCTTCCGCGCTCTTCCTATTCTTTGTCCCTTTATTTTTGAAAAAATGGCTCTATTTACTTCTGTTTCTCTGTTTTTACTGTGTTCCACTGTTTCATCAAATTCTCTCTCCATAGCGACGAGCTGTTCCCTTGACGGGGCGACTCCACTAATGTAACCTGCCTGTGTCCATTTCAGCCTAATTCCCTCCCATACTTTCTTTATAGAATTATATTCCTGTTTTCCCCCTGATCTCTCCTGTATTCTCAGATCTAAATATTCGTTGAATTTGAGTTTGGGAATGGTGGTTGTGGCCATTCTGTCGTTTAACTATGTCTGGGTTTAATAACTATCTTCATACACTTAGCCCGTCACTTAGTCTAAACCAGCGATGTATTCACGGTGCTCACACAGACTTATCTCTTGTGTCTCACCCTCGTGCACAAAGAGTTTTGTAGAATTACTATACTATAATATCGATGGGGATATTCGCGAGATAATTATGCGTCTAGGATAGTTTATTGGAGTAGACTGTACTAAAATATTGAAAAGGGATATTCGCGAGATAATTATGCGTCTAAGGTTATTTTATTTTTTATTTTTTTGTAATTCTACAACTACCCACATTTCTACTGCCTGGCCAAATGTTAGTGTCCCTAACGCCTACTTTTGGGTCAGTGTCAATGTATTCAACTGCCTTCTATAATATTGGTCGAATTAATTCTAGGCAACACCAACAGCTCGAATTGGACAAAAATCAACTCGTTACACAGCACCCCGCTCCACTTTTGACTCGGCGGTCAATTTTAGAGTCAGTGGTCAGTATCACTCGGTCTCATGAAATGGTCAATCAGTGACATTAATCTGGAGAGATCAGGTTTAATTCCTTCACTCCTAGTCCAATCTTAATCTATAACCGAGGCTCCTGGTGGGATGCCAGCTCCACCAGTCCCAGTCTTGGCTACACGTCTCGATCAATTAACAAAACATTTCACATTTCATTTCACAGAGTCATCAAATCTTCACTGTACACCTAATACGATCGCCACATCGTCTAGTGTCAGACTATGTAGATAAGATTTACAATATATAGTCATCAAATCTTCACTGTACACCTACACGATCGCCACATCGTCTAGTGTCAGACTATGTAGATAAGATTTGCAATATATCACAGAGTCATCAAATCTTCACTGTACACCTATACGATCGTCACATCGTCTAGTGTCAGACTATGTAGATAAGATTTACCATATATCACAGAGTCATCAAATTCCTCACTGTACACCTGATTGATTCATATCAACCACTGTCAGGCTATTTGAATATGAAATGACAATTTATCACTCAGATATCATTACGGAATGCCTTTTGTTATCGGATAATTTTTCCCATAAATTTAACAGGAATTCATACCTACGCCTTTAGTACTTCTGATCAATAATTTGGATAATGACTATGATATAATATGCAGATTTTGATTTAACAGGTTTCTGCCTACCTTATATTGTCGAGCTCTTTAGATCAGTTTCCTAAGGCGAGTTGAATCCCCGATGGCTCCTAGTAAACAGGTCGCCCGTCCTTTGAATCAGTCGTCAACTTGTCTTTTCTCTCATCAACTCTCTATGGACCGAATTCATGGGTTTAAACCATCCATCTGCTACCAATTTGTTGATGAATACTCATACTACCAACATACAGTACAGTACCAGTCAAACGTTTGGACACACCTATTCATTCAAGGGTTTTTCTTTATTTTACTATTTTATACATTTTAGAACAATAGTGAAGACATTAAAACTATGAAATAACACTTATGGAATCATGTAGTAACCAAAAAAGTGTTTAACAAATCAAAATATATTTGAGATTCTTCAAAGTAGCCACCCTTTGCCTTCATGACAGGTTTGTACACTCTTGGCATTCTCTCACCAGAGAGCTGAAGAGTAGAGAGAGAGAGAGAGAAGAGAGAGAGAGAGAGAGAGAGAGAGAGAGAGAGAGAGAGAGAGAGAGAGAGAGAGAGAGAGAGAGAGAGAGAGAGAGAGAGAGAGAGAGAGAGAGAGAGCAGAGAGAGAGAGAGAGAGAGAGAGAGAGAGAGAGAGAGAAGAGAGAGAGAGAGAAGAGAGAGAGAGAGAGAGAGAGAGAGAGAGAGAGAGAGAGAGGAGAGAGAGAGAGAGAGAGAGAGAGAGAGAGAGAGAGAGAGAGAGAGGAGAGAGAGAGAGAGAGAGAGAGTAGAGAGAGAGAGAGAGAGAGAGAGAGAGAGAGAGAGAGAGAGAGAGAGAGAGAGAGAGAGAGAGAGAGAGAGAGAGAGAGAGAGAGAGAGAGAGAGAGAGAGAGAGAGAGAGAGAGAGAGAGAGAGAGAGAGAGAGAGAGAGAGAGAGAGAGAGAGAGAGAGAGAGAGAGAGAGAGAGAAGAGAGAGAGAGAGAGAGAGAGAGAGAGAGAGAGAGAGAGAGAGAGAGAGAGAGAGAGAGAGAGAGAGAGAGAGAGAGAGAGAGAGAGAGAGAGAGAGAGAGAGAGAGAGAGAGAGAGAGAGAGAGAGAGAGAGGGGCCTGGTGGTATGGCATGACAGTTTAGCGTGGGGGTAAAAAAGGAACATATGTACAGTACCAGTTAAAAGTTTGCACACACCTTCTCATTCCAGGGTTTTTCTTTGTTTTTACTATTTTCTACATCATAGAACAGTAGTGAAGACATCAAAACTATGAAATAACACATATGGAATCATGCAGTAACCAAAAGAGTTTATATTTGAGATTCTTCAAAGTAGCCATCCTTTGCCTTGATGACAGCTTTGCACACTCTTGGCATTCTCTCAACCAGCTTCATGAGGTAGTCACCTGGAATGCATTTCAATTAACATGTGTGCCTTCTTAAAAGTTCATTTGTGGAATTTCTTTCCTTTTTAATGTGTTTGAGCCAATCCATGTGACAAGGTAGGGGGGTATACAGAAGATAGCTTCATTTGGTAAAAGACCACGTCCATATTATGGCAAGAGCAGCTCAAATAAGCAAAGGGAAACAACAGTTTATCATTACTTTAAGACATGAAGGTCAGTAAATCTGGAAAATATAAAGAACTTTCAAAGTTTCTTCAAGTGCAGTCGCAAAAACCAATTGCTATTATGAAACTGTCTCTCATGAGGACCGTCACAGGAAAGGAAGACCCCTGAGTTACCTCTGCTGCAGAGGATACGTTCATTAGAGTTAACTGCACCTCCGATTGCAGCCCAAATAAATGCTTCACAGAGTTCAAGTAACAGAGACATCTCAACATCAACTGTTCAGAGGAGACTGCGTGAATCAGGCCTTTATGGTCAAATTTCTGCATAGAAACCACTACTAAAGAACACCAGTAAGAAGAAGAGACTTGCTTGGGCCAAGAAACATGAGCAATGGACATTAGACTGGTGGAAATCTGTCCTTTGGTCTGATGAGTCCAATTTTGAGATTTTTGGTTCCAACCGCTGTGACTTTGTGAGACGCACAGAAGGTGAACGGATGATCTCTGCATGTGTGGTTCTCACCGTGAAGCATGGAGGAGGAGGTGTGATGGTTTGGGGGTGCTGTACTGGTGACACTGTCAGTGATTTATTAGAATTCAAGGCATACTTAACCAGCATGGCTACCACAGCATTCTGCAGTGATACACCATCCCATCTGGGTTGCTCTTTGTGGGACTATCATTTGTTTTTCAACAGGACAATGACCCAAAAAACACTTCCAGGCTGTGTAAGGGCTATTTGACCAAGTAGAGTGATGGAGTTCTGCATCAGATGACCTGGCCTCCACAATCACCCGACTCCAAACCCAATTTGATATGGTTTGGGATGAGTTAGACTGCAGAGTGAAGGAAAAACAGCCAACAAGTGCTCAGCATATGTGGGAACTCCCTCAAGTGTCCCTCAACTGTTGGAAAACCATTCCTCTTGAAGCATGTTGAGAGAATGCCAAGAGTGTGCAAAGCTGTCATCAAGGCAAAGGGCGACTACCTTGAAGAATCTAAAATATATTTTGATTTGTTTTTGGTTACTATTTTATTCCATATGTGTTATTTCATAGTTTTAATGTCTTCACTATTATTCTACAATGTAGAAAATAGTCAAATTAAAGAAAAACCCTTGAACCAGTAGGTATGTCCAAACTTTTGACTGGTACTTTATTTACATACATGGATTATCCACTGGGGTAATTTTATCCTAAAAAGAAACTATTGGAAAAAGCAACTAATAATAGTAAAATATCAACCTACTTCTTATCAAAACATCATTTAACATTTATATAATGTTATCAAAAAAATTCAGAGTGTATCTGAGTTCTGTATTGCAGTTCTATCATTGGCAGACGTTTTATACCATTGGCAGATTGTACAAAAATAAGGTAATTTTGGTTTTGTACAGTCATACATTACATGGTATAGAAAATCTTAGGTGAGTAAATCGGGAGCTATATATGTGCAGATGGTCCAAATCACTGATACAGATCCTCCTCGACCCCCTGATGGTATGTATAGCTTGTTATTATGTCTCCAGAGAAACCTCGATTCAGGCAAAGGTCCTATCTATTAAATGACCCCAAAGGTTTTGAATTTTGTTAGTCTTTATTGGTACAGAAACACTAAACAGTGATTTAGATTAAGAACTAGTTGGCAAAGTCATGAAAATATTTAAGAATTTCATATACCACCTTTGCTCTGTAATCAAAAATACACATCTGGGGTCAAAATAACCCCCAGTCAATAGTATGTGGCTTATTAAACCTACCCTTTGGAATGACTTCGATAACAACAGTGAATCTATTTAGTTTTTAAGCAGAGGTCTCGCAACAATCGTTCTCATGATAGAACATTGGTAATAGTCCGTGACAAATATCATTGCTAAGCAGGGCTGGGCTTGGTTAAAACTCTGTATGAGAGACCTAGGGGTAGCTGTAGATGGATGAGTTCTCCAGTAGGAGTTGCTGCCCGGCCTATATTAATATTTTTTAATAGTGGATATAACGTTGAAGATCTGACATTGTTTTAAAGGTACAAATTCAACATATTTTATACAAGGTTTGTCTATGTTGAAATTTGGTTACTATGATGACTGAATTACGTGGTTGAAAACAACAGATTACGTTGATTACTTTTTTCAAATCCAATGTGTTTTCCACGTAGATTCCAAGGTAAAATACATTGACAAATTACGCTTACACGATTTAACCAGTTTGTGTCCAGTGAGCTATTTGTGTGAGTATGTTTGAAAGAGAACTACAGTTGAAGTCAGAAGTTTACATACACTTAGGTTAGAGTCATTAAAACTTGTTTTTCAACCACTCCACAAATGTCTTGTTAACAAACTATAGTTTTGGCATGTCGGTTAGGGCATCTACTTTGTGCATGACACAAGTCATTTTTCCAACAATTGTTTACAGACAGATTATTTCACTTATAATTCACTGTATCACAATTCCAGTGGGTCAGAAGTTTACATACATTGACTGGTCCTTTAAACAGCTTGGAAAATTCCAGAAAATGATCTCATGGCTTTAGAAGCTTCTGATAGGCTAATTGACATCATTTCAGTCAATTGGTGTACCAGTGGATGTATTTCAAGGCCTACCTTCAAACTTAGTGCCTCTTTGCTTGACATCATGGGAAAATCAAAATAAATCAGCCAAGACCTCAGAAAAAAGTCTGGTTCATCCTTGGGAGAAATGTCCAAATGCCTAAAGGTACCACGTTCATCTGTACAAACAATAGTACGCAAGTATAAACACCAAGGGACCACGCAGCTGTCATATTGCTCAGGAAAGAGATGTGTTCTGTCTCCTAGAGATGAACGTACTTTGGTTTGAAAAGTGCAAATCAATCCCAGAACAACAGCAAAGGACCTTGTGAAGATGCTGGAAGAAACAGGTACAAAAGTATCTATATCCACAGTAAAACGAGTCCTATATCGACATAACCTGAAAGGCTGCTCAGCAAGGAAGAAGCCACTGCTCCAAAACGTCCATAAAAAAAGCCTGACTACGGTTTGCAATTGCAAATGGGGAGAAAGATCGTACTTTTTTGAGAAATGTCCTCTGGTCTGATGAAACAAAAAAGAACTGTTTGGCCATAATGACCGTCGTTATGTTTGGAGGGAAAAGGGGGAGGCTTTGAAGCTGAAGACCACCATCCCAACCGTGAAGAACGGGGGTGGCAGCATCATGTTGTGGGGGTGCCTCGCTGCAGGAGGGACTGGTGCACTTCACAAAATAGATGGCATCATGAGACTGGAAAATTATGTGAATATATTGAAGCAGCATCTCAAGACATCAGTCGCAAATGGGTCTTCCAAATGGACAATGGACAAAGCTGAAATAAATCATTCTCTCTACTATTATTCGGACATTTCACATTCTTGGTGATCCTAACTGACCTAAGACAGGGAATTTTTACTTGGATTAAATGTCAGGATTTGTGAAAAACTGAGTTCAAATGTAGTTAGCTAAGGTGCATGTAAACTTCCGACTTCAACTGTACATATCAGCTCTACGGTACAGTGGTTTTGCTCAAAATCATCTCATAATCTAGGACCATTGGTAGTAGTGCAAACTCCATTGGTAGTCCTTTATTACTCATGCAAACTCTTATAATAACATAAAGGAGTGAATGAGCAAAAATACAGTTTTGTACTGACTGAATCACCCAAGCCTCAGTTCTGGGGCACATCACTCAGTTTGTGGAGTGAACTCTGGGTGGCGTACTTTGCTAATGGGAGAGAAAATGGAGACGAGTTGGAAGGGAAGTGATGTCGACTCTAGGTGGCGGTATATACCCTGGCATGTGCTATTCCCATATCCAGTATGTTGGACAAAGTCCCTAACAAGTGTCTGCTCTGGAATGATGAAACGAGTCCCCTCAAACAGTCTACTCTCTGTATTACCAGGAAGTTTGGCTCAAGAACAGGGTAAATGGGAACTTTATGTTGCACCATCTTTTGTTTCTTAATCTAACTAACATTTACCTAAAAGATTTATACCCCCAAAACATTGTCCACAACCTACCAACTAAGATCTAACCCATGTCTTGTGTTTCTTATACCTTAAAAATAACCCACAAGCATCACATGGCAAAGCCATGTTAAGTAGGCCATAGACTTCCTAGAACTGCACCTCAATGCCTGTTCAGTGTGGTGTGGTGTTACCATTACACTACGGATTGGAGAGAGATGCTCAGTGACGGCTTATGTAACGTGTCAAGCTCCATACCGCGTGTGTTCACTAGTGTTTAAGGGTGTTGGCAATGGGCTAAGGAGATGGGTCAGAGTGTCAAGACCTATTTGTCTAAAGTTCAGAGGTGTTTGCGTGTGTATATGTGCGTTGGGTGTTAGTAGTGATGTTTGCAGGGTAAGGTCAATATGCCAGGGTGTATCTGGTTGAATAGTTTTGTTTCTGGAAACTTCGAGACAAGTCCTTCTGGTTGCTCTTGGCATCATGTAGTGGAGTTACGGTAGTGTAGTCTGCTCTGTCCTATCCCATCAACCACTGGGCTCTGCTGTGGAGGGCCACGCAACACCTACTGCCAACTAACATCAGTCAGTGTCTCAGAGAGAGAGAGAGGGCTGTGAGAGAAAAGGGACAGATAAAAAAAGGGGTAATGAAAAGTGTTTAAAGGTTCTGATTTGGCAAACAAGAGTTCTCTTTGGGGTTTGATTTCATGTGGGTGTTTCTTGGGTGTGTCTTTGCCATTCAATCACAACAAACAAGTGCAGTAGTGAGTACAGCGAGGTAAGCTGAGCTATCTTTTCTATGGAGAGAACAAAGTTTTGATGTTGAGGACTTGACTTGACTGACTTGCCATCTCAAGATGGTCAGCTAATTCAGTTCTATGTGTAGGCTAAAGTAAGGTGACCAGATTTCTGAAATTAAAACCGGGGACATTTCCAGTTCGGCGGTAAATATATCATTAAAATATACAATGTTATTATCTATAAAATAATAAAGGGGGACAATTCCGGTTACATGTATTTAGTCTAACAGGCACACTGTGATAGAGAAAACAACTATACTACAGAAACACTACAGACGAGACAGAACTGTCCAATCTGAACAGCCATTCAGTGGTCCTGGTAGTCTGGGTAGAATAAGAGCAGAAGAGAACATGAGCAAAACTGAAAAAACAGACAATAGTATATGTGAAATACTTAACAACATAATAAAGAAATAAGATGGTGATGAGGTTGGTAACTACATAATATACTAATACCAATCTAATCTGTAGATTTCTCAGAAGAATGTATCTTCTTCAGGATTGCTCTGTCTTTGGCCAGCTTCTCCATGAACCCCCGGCAGGGGAGGTTGAAGTTTGTCTTCACAATAAGCATGGCCTTGATGGTAGGAACAGTGAACCCATTTCTTGCTGCTGTCCATATATCATTCATTTGGGAGAACACTCTCTCGACTGGTGCATTACTTCCAGGTAAGCACATGACAACAGATGCTAATCTAGCCACGTTAGTGTGTGGGATGTTGTTCTCTTTGAAGTGGGTAACCACTGTGCTCCATATCTGACTACTGTCTCAGATGTTTTCCATTCTTCAAGCGATCCCCCCTTTAGGAACTCTTGCAGGCATGTAACCTCGTCAAATAATGCAAACTCATTGATGGTCACATTGGGGCATTTTTCCTGCAGTGTGCCTGCTGCCTTCTGGATCTCTTCACGCTGAGGTTGCCTTTTCAAAAGGAGACAATGTAAATATTTTAGATTATCTGTGTGCTTTCCCCATGCTTGCAAGTAGTTCACAGCCGTAGTGAAGAATGATTGGGATGTTTTGAGAAAGCTCTCTTTAGACATTGCTCCATTTCCCTCTAGCTCTCTCAGAAGTCCTCTGACCAAAACCGGAATGAAGTTGGCATCACATTTTGCAGTCAATTTTGCCTCAATGTTTCTCAGAATTGCAGCTGACTCCACAGGACAGCGGTCCTGGCATTCAAGCATCTTGATCATGTCACTGAATACGGTCAAGTTTCCATGGACAAAGGCCAGCCAAAGTTCAATCAGTGGATCTTTGAACATTGCTCACAGGACAACAGGGCATTTGTCTTCAGAAAGAAAAATGGATTTCAATGGCACATACATTTTCACCACTCTTTCTAGAGCAGGGAGCACGGACAGCCAGTAAACATTGCTGTGTCCTAAAATGTTATGGTACTCCTGGCCAACAAACTCACAAAAGCTCTACAGTCTTTCTACTCTGACGGTGAAAATATCCAAATATCTTTGTGAGCAGGTACTCAACATCAAGGGGAATCATATCCGAAGCTGTTCTGGCCGTGTTATGAATGATGTGGGCAGGACACCCTAAGCCAATCACCTCCTGCTGCATGGCATTTTTAACTTTGGTATGGACATTGATCCTCCCCAGCCTATTCAGTCCTCCAAAGTTGGTATTTGTGTTGTTGGCAGAGAATGCCACGACTTTGTTTTGCAGGTTACATTATTGGATGACCACCAGGACCTCAGCTGCAATCTCCTCTGCTGTTTCTCCTTTCAATTCAACAAAATCATGCAGTTTTGTTTCCACAGATGTGCTGCCATCATATATCTTACAATATCTGACTACTATTGGCAGCAGCTTTACATGTCCATCATTGGACGCATCAATGGACAGGGACACAAATTCAACCTGGTCTAGGTCCTCTGTTACCAAAGTAGTTGCCCATGGTGCTAACACATTACTCACTATGGCTTCACATTTTGTCCTAGCACATGTAAACTTTGGCTCATAAACTGTCGTGTCAGTTGTGCTGTGCAGCCCATAGATCTGTAACTATGATTGTGTCACATAGTGTGTGGTATGCAAAGACACCCTCCTGCACAGCTAAATCATATTCTTCTTGGGAAGGCTCTACCTTCTTGAAGAATATGGTGACAGAGGGCATACCAACACGGCCAATCAGAGAGGCTTTATGCTTTTTCTTCTGTTGATGTTCTACCGCTGCCGCTCTTCCCCCCGCTGCCAATTGAAAAAGAGGAATTACAAAGGGTGCAGTTAACCATTCTATCGTCTTGACCGGAGTGTATAAATGGAAATTCTCTCATCATGTTGTCATTAAAATGGCATTTCCGTTTCTTGGAAAGAGCCATTGTACCTCCTCTGTCTGTTCTTCTTCACTCTCCTTGTGTCACTCTTCTAACTCTCTTAACTTTTTCTTCTCCTCTTTTCTTCACTCGTCTTCCTCATTCTTCCTTTCCTTCTCTTTGCCTTTCCACCTCACTCTTCCACACTATCCTCGCTTCACTCTTTTTACACCCTTAATTTTCCCTTCTCCTTCTTCTCCAATCTTTAATAATAACTAGTACACTATTAGATAAAATACTTTGGTTAACAGATTCCCATTGCTTGCCTCATTGTTGTATTTTATCTAAAAAAAAATGGTTTGCAATAATAAATTGGCAGGCTCTGTAATCATATCTTTACCTTTCCTCCTCTATCTCTTTCACTCTTCTTCCTATCCAGTCTTACTCTTCTTCCTATCCAGTCTTCCCCCTCTCCACTCTCCCAACAGAAAACATTATGCTAATGTTATCTATGAAAATGTCAAAATATATTTTCACACTACTTATAATGTCAAACCATTAAAATTGTAATCTACAAATAAATATTCTCATAATTAATTGTGCATTAATTTTATATAATCATATTTTCAAAATAGCCCGTCCACTGCATGTTTACATGTGAACGTTTTTTTTAAAATTAGCTACCATGACAATATCTGGCTAACCTAGCTAGATAACTTAGCTAATGTTAGCTAGCATGACCTATTTAAAACCTTATAGAGCAGATCATCTATATAATACATTGTGACATTATAACATAATTAGGTAGTATCTCAAACGAGTGTAACTTTGTTTGTTTATGGTGATGTTGTGGATTCACTTGACACTTGCTAGCTTCTGGCCGAGTTTTCCACAGCAGTTTTCTCTAAAACTAGCGTGAGCAAGTAGTTTAGTAGAGGAAGAGTGAGTGAAGCTGCTGTAGCGAGCAGCCCCCTCTGCTGGACGAAACAAGCACAACGCGACTGAGACGTTAACCGGTAGGCTCTGCTGCCCGGTCTTGCCACGTATAATATTATTTCACTTTGCAGTCTGTTTTTAACGCACAGTTAAAAACGGGGACATTTCCGGGGACAGGCCACCAAAAACGGGGACTGTCCCCGGAAAACGGAGACGTCTGGTCACCCTAGCCGCGTTAAAGTCTTTGCTGACCTTGTGTTTTGCCAAGCTCACAGCAGTTAGTTAGCATAGCTTGGCTATCCAATCTATCTGATATTTATCTGTCAAATCAGTTATGGCAAGTTAGCAAGAGCCAGTGTCTGGAATGTGTTTCGTAAGACTCTCGGTCTTACAACACCTTGCTATGAAAGTAGCTTGCAAATTAGTTTCAACGTTTCACATCATGTAAATACACGTTACCGTGGAAACGATATCAACTACTGCAAGTTGAATGCCCACGGTCTTCAGGCAGCTCAGCTGTTCTACAACGCAATATTCTATAACTGGCTAGTCTAGTCTCGCCTTATGTCCGCTGTTAGATCTTTCCCGGGAGACAAATCTCAGAACGAATATGCCTATTGGTGTAAACTACATGTGTACATTGAACAAACATCGCCCAGCTTGAGTGTAGATACATCAGCAAAAGAAAATCGCTGGATGGGTTCGTGTTGCAAAGACAAAACAATTTTGCTGTAAATATATTGATGTGCTTATAAAGACAGTGTGCCTTCAGGTTTACCTAACAAATCAACATCAGTTGTGTGTAGAGTACAACTTCAGCTGTCTAACCAGAACTAGACTGGCATTCTATGGTCAATTTGCCCAAATCTAAGGAGTTGGCTGTCTAACACACTGACACGAACAGCCTTCTGGGTGAAGTTCTGTCTTCAAGTCTCCAGTGGGTAATGTTTTACAGGTTTATGGACACCTGCAGTCAGGTGGCAGGAGGAGGGGTAGACACTCCATCATGCATATGACAGAGTTTGTCTCATGGATCCAGCAGGCAGGGTACAATAACTTCAGGCAGATATGAGAGGCAGGAGGATGGCACTCTTCTCATTTCTGTGTTCTCATAGAGGAGCCTACAGAGTAATATGAGAAGAATGCAATTGCTGAACTAACGTAGATGTTCTAAACAAGAGTGTTTTGATCACTTTCAAGTTTAACAGTTCCATGTAGAATAAACCGTCCTTCACAGAATACTGTAGAAGCAGTGTTCTGCTTAATATAACAATGTGAAAATATGGCACTTGACTTTCAACTTTTGTCATTCACAGTCGATACAGATACTGTACCATTCAACCATTGATAGTACCATTTGATTCAATAATAACAAAACACGCTAAAAAATAATAGATGTGTTTTGTATAATTGTTGAGCGCAAGGTCTCTCTCCATTCAGAGCCATCAGCAACAAGCCCGTCTGTCAGTCTGGACTCCATCATGTCATCTTGAAAGTCTCCCAAGTGCTGGTTCCATACAGGTGTCTCTGTTAGGTGACATCTGGCACAAAAACAGATACTATGTTGAAGTTTGAACAGGTCAGACTAAACCGACCTAATTCTGTTCTCCCCATCAACGACAGTTGGTGAGCAGGCAAGAGGTGAAGTCTTTGTCAGAGCCCCATAGCAGCGTTGATCAGATTCTGGCCCTTCATCAAAGATACTGGTCAGTCAGTCAGATACACACACGCACGCACACACAAGCATACACACAGTGCACTGATTACATTATCAATGGTGGTTATGATCAGCCTGGCTGAACCAACCTGATCGATGCGTTCACCTTTTTATTTCACTTTCACTTCAGATATAAAATGTGAAGTGAAATAGAATGGTGAACACAGTGACCAGGTTGGTTCCAACTGGCTACGTTATGCCCGGTACATTATACAGATGTCGGATCTTAATTTGACTCCTTTTCGCTCAGGAGGATTCGAATATCTGAAGAAATAATTTGAATCGACGCCAGGGGCAGCTTGAAGCGGTATTTGTATACAATGCAGTACAGTACCTATATTGTAGGCTACCTTATGTAAGCTACGTGCAGGCTACAGCGCTTCTCGTGTGAATTCTGTGAATTACAATAAATTGACATATTTGTAGATGGTAGATGTATTTTTCGAAAATCTGTGAATTGTTTTCTTTTATGTTGAAGGCCAGCAATAGGCAGAATACATTATTTTGGTTTGCCTCAGTGCCTGTGTGGTCTTGCGCTTACAGCCACTGACCCCAGCACACATATGCCAGAGACGGCAAGGGTTGAATTCAGCCCACTGCCCCTTGACTCATGGATGAATGTCTATTAATTCCTTGTGGTTACTAGCTTAAGACAGAAACAACTCAAAGGTTAACAGCTTAGGCATTCATTCCGAGTGCTTAAGGGTAGGGATATGGTTTGGGGAAGGCTTTTTTTAAACAATGTATCATAGTATTTTTAGTGGTCTAAGCAGTGCGCTCCGGCCCTGAACCTCATGAGTGCTGGGTGATCTAGTGACCAGTCTGAACCTACAGTAGGCCCAATGGTTAATTGTGTTTATTTAAAACGCTTTCAAGAAGTGAAAATAATAGTCTGATCATTTACATATCAAAAAAGTGTCTTAGCTCAACGAAATCCTCTTTGGATAGGCTCAAATGCATAAACATCTTGACAGCTTTATGAAGTAAAATATTAAAGTCACACAATACACGCTTTCAAGTGAGACTAAAGACCATAACTATATTGACAAAGTATACATAGCTTTAACTATAAAACCTTTGGCGAGCATCTACACTGGAGGAGAGTTGATCGTTCTTCAGTAGGCCTACTGATGGGCCAAATCAGCTCATCAACTCAGCCAGGGAAACACAAACAGTGACAATGGATAAGGCTAACGGATTGGAATCTAATCAAATAACAAACAAGAAGCCTATTGCAAACATCGATGGCACTTGATTATCTCCAGCTGGTCTTGTTAAACCATTAATACATGCTAAATTCACCCGCACAGCTGATCTCAATAGCAACCATTATTGGTCACCTCATTACCGTTCCCTAAAAGATGAAATTGGTGTTCCCTTAAATTTAGTCCTGCTTGCAACCAGAGTCTTTCAAGATATGTTTGCCATCTGGTTGGTATCGTAATTGGAACAAACAAATCAAGTCAAAGTGTATTTGTCACGTGCGCCGAATACAACAGGTGTAGTCGACCTTACAGTGAAATGTTTACTTTCAGGACCTTAACCAACAGTGCAGTTTTTTGTAAAAATAAATAAAATAAAAGGTATTACAATAGATAAGTAAACAATAGATAAGTAAAGAAATAGAAGAAAAAAAATAATGTAAAAAAATAACAGTAGCGAGGCTATATACAGGTGGTACAAAGTCAATGTGCGGGTGCACCGGTTAGTTGGGCTATTTGAGGTAATATGTACATGTAGGATTAGTTAAAGTGACTTTGCATAGATGATCTGACAGAGTAGCAGCAGCGTAAAAGAGGGGTTGGGTGGATTGTCCTTTTTGAACAGACTAAGGGGGATTTATCTATTTGACAATCATTTCATGCAAAATAAATAAAGTATACTGTTGCATCTTACCTGACAATGTATATGAATGGAAACTAATGTTGGCGTAGCCTATTGTTATTATTTATTCATTTACTATTTATGCTATCTAAAAGTGTCTGGTATGGTCATTTCTTATTAAGATCAGGGGTAAAATATCCCTGGACTGTCAACATGAGAAAAATGTGTAATTAATCTAGTCAATCGGGGGGGATTGAGTTATTTGTGCCAGAAGGGCGTGGGGCGGAATCAAACTCACGCCAACATGTTAGGCCTATATGTTAATGCTGAATATAGTGGCCCTATATAGTGGCCCTAACTGCTAGACGACCCCAGGCCACAATTGAACTCAATGTTGACCTTACCATACCCTTAACACTTGTATGTCATAGCCTAGTGGAAACCAATATCTATCTTGTATTATTAAACTTTACTACATGACCAAAAGTATGTGGACACCTGCTTGTCAAACATCTGGTTCCAAAATCATGGGCTTTAATATGAACTTGGTCCCCCCCTTTACTGCTATAACAGCCTCCACTCTTTCGGGAAGGCTTTCATTAGATGTTGGAAGATTTCTGCGGGGACTTGCTTCCATTCAGCCAAAAGAGCATTAGTGAGGTCAGGCACTGATGTTGGGCGATTAGCAGGCCTGGCTAGCAGTCGGCGGTCCAATTCAACCCAAAGGTATTCGATGGGGTTGAGGTTAGGGCTCTGTGCAGGCCAGTCAAGTTCTTCCACACCGTTCTCGACAAACTGTTTCTGTTTGGTCCTCGCTTTGTGCATGGGGGCAAAAGGGCCTTCCCCAAACTGTTGCCACAAAGTTGGAAACAGAATCGTCTGGAATGTCATAGTATCCTGTAGTGTTAAGATTTCCCTTCATTGTGAAAAACACAGCCCCAGACCAAAAACAGCCCCAGACCGTTAATCCTCCTCCACTAAACTTTATAGTTTGCGCTATTGCATTGGGGCAGGTAGTAACTGAAAGGTTACTGCATCGAATCCTTGAGCTGACAAGGTAAAAATCTGTCGTTCTGCCCCTAAACGAGGCAGTTAGCTCGCTGTTCCCTGGTAGGCCATCATTGTAAATAAGAATTTGTTCTTAACTGACTTGCCTAGTTAAATAAAAGTTAAATAAAAATGTGTACAAGTTATGAGCCTGTGAAAGCTGTTGCTGCTGTCACGTGAAGGTTGCTGGCTGGATACTTGCAAGCATGTGGCTGACTGTTCCGCTCATAGGAATGCTCACAGCAAGGGCATGTCTGGATGATACTGATGAGGGCCCTCTTGCTAGTATTCTCTATGCTGCATGTTCGGCTGCAAACGGGACATCTTTCGATCAACTGCAGCAGACAATCTTATAAGGTGGTGTTGACAGAGAGGGTGGTAAATTGCATTTTGTTCTAAAGAAAGGACCAAGATTTTTCCTAATGCACTTCACAACCAAAATTACTCTACTAGTCGTATCTGCTTACTAGTTTATCAAGCTGGGTATTTTTTTTTTATACAACTTTTCACATTTGACATAGCATATATTACCTGTTGTTGTTGATGAAGCCGTCTGTCAACCGGGCAGTAACTCGGGTCACTATCAGAGGCCTCATGATGGTGTGTCCTTTTCATAGGAGTCTAGTGGCGTTTGGTAAAAGGGGGCATGAATTGTTGACGTATTTGTAATCCAAACCCAACCTTCAATTAGCTCATTGTGACACACTCAGGTTCCAAACTCTGTTTGAGACGAGACTGACTTCATGACCAAAATGATCCCATTTACACTTTGTAATCAATTTTGACACTAGAATACATGTTTCTGACTCATATCGATGCCACATTGGCCGTTTACAAAGGGATTAGATGCTTTTCAGAGGCAGCCACTCTTTAATTGTGTGCGTGTGTTCTTTACAGTACATTTCATGGAGTTATCGTGTCCACACTTTCTCTTTCTTCTCATGCACGTAAATGCAAATTGTAGCTATGGATTACAGTTAAAAGCTGTTACAGCATACTGTTTTCATGTCTGATGGTTAGTTCACCGTGTTTTCTCCTAACCTTAGAGATATTGTTTTTAGAGAGAGATTTTAATTTTGTCTTCTGAAGTGTCTGACACTATGTCCAAAGACAAACCACGCTGCTAATGTAGGCTTATGTTGGTTGTTTCCATCGCACTCGCCTTTGTACGCTCTGGTTTTGCTTTCCTCTCTCCTCTCATCTCTTTATCTTCTCCCCTCTCTCTCTCTCGCTTTCTGTCTTCCAGTGCCAACGCAGAGTGGATTGCAGGTATCCATAGCAACATGTGTGTGAGCTGCGAGTATGTGTGTGCGTGCATGTTCGCGTGCGTGTCTGTGACCTCTTGTCCGAGACACAATTCTGTAATTACTAGACCTTACCTCCATGCTAGTTAACCGTCACCGTGGTAATTGGACGGGTCAAGTGAGCGAGACGATTGGCTCCCCTCCTCTCCGCCCCCGCCTCCACCCTCTCTCCAGTTCCTCTCTCCCTCCTCATCCCTGCACCTATAACTCCACCTCTGCCCCTTACCCCACCCCTTCTCCCCTATCCATCTCTTACACCCTTCTTCAGCCTTATACTTACTCTATACTTACTTATATCTTATCTCTATGAATCCCTGACGGTAAGAGAGAACACAACGTGGCCCATCCACCCACCTGATTGGCCAGATAGACAGCTGGCTGCCACCCAGTGGTGGAGCTTTGACCTTGACAGTCTCTAGGTGTTCTCAGCAGCATCTGGTCAGATGGATGGAAAGATAATCCTGACATAGAGACCCAGTCTTAGAATGCACTGTATCCGTGTGCACTGTGTCCTTATCTACTGTGTCCTTACCTTCACATAACGGTAGAGAATAGTGCAGGCGTGCAACTTTCAGTGGGGACAATTCCCCCCCACATTCTGAAATTGCATTTTTGTCCCCCCCCCCAGTTCTATCATTGGAATATGATACAAAACGAGGCAACGGTGTGTTTTAGGACCATGCGGACACCTCTGAATGGCTGGGTAGGCTGTTTGGAGTGTTTATCCAACCGGATAAAAAAATTAAATAACGATTATGCCCCCACTTCTAATACCAAAGTTGCGCCTCTGGAATAGTGTATGTCCATTAATCTCGCTATATTTTTGTCTGTCAATCCATTTCTCAATCTGTCAATTTGTCTGTTGTCTATGTCTATCTGGCTCCTTTATTACCTCATCTCTGCATCCGTCTCTTCATCTTTCCCATCCCTCCACTATCTCTCCTCCTAACTCTGTCTCAGATTCTCTCTCCCTCTATCTCTCTGCCCTCCCCTCTCTCTCTGGTCTCATGAAAAGAGATCTATTTGCCCTTTAGGAAGGAGAGGTGAAACAATGCTGCAGAGAGAGGGGTGGATGGATAGAAGACCAGGGGAAAGGAAAGGGAGGTGATGGAGAGAGACTGGTATTTCAGGAAAGGACAGAGTTGAGAGAAAAATGTAAGAACGTTTAGTAGAGAAGAGGATGGAGAGAGTGATGGAGTGCTACCGTTCATGATATGGATGAAGAAAAAAGGGAAAAGAGTAATGAGGAAGTGGGATGGAAAGAGCAAGGGAGAGCGTGATGGAGGATGAGAGAGAAGGGAGGCATGAGAGGGTGGAGAAAATGGATGGAGAGATTGTGAGGAAAAGTTATCTGAAGGAGAGGATAGAGGATAGATCAAGTGAATGATGGAAGAGGGGATGGAAAGATAGAGGGAGAGGCAGATGGGATGGAGAGAACGAGAGAGTGTTTAGAGGAGATAAGGTCAGCTGTGGGTTTGACATCCTTACCATCATCAGCCGCTGTGTTGACCGTTCTCACCATGTTGACTGTGGAACGCATACTAAGGAGGACACCTGGCGTACTGCCATCACACGCGCGCGGCGCACACGCACTTGTAAGCTTCCAGTTGGGCCGTGCTGTGCGGCTGCGCTGTACCCTCTCTCACCCCTTACACTGACGCTCTCCAGGGTGCTGAAGTGGCCTCCTCTGCTTTCCATATGTGATGGAGGGGGAAGCAACCAGAGTTCGAAGGGGGTGAAATCTATTTTTAACAGCTCTTCATTGTTTATTAATGAGCGGTTGTTTAGTCAGACCCGGGGTGCTGTTTAATGTATGATGACAACGTTCGTCTCCAGGGACCATTCCCATACTCCTCACCGCTGCTTTTTACATAACTGACACAGATAAACAGGGATGGGTGGGAGGAGGAGTGTGTGTGTGTGTGTGTGCGCACACTAGGGGAGGTTGGGAATGAGGGCAGACCTAGGTTTCCCCCATGTTGTGGCTAGGAGCTGAGCACTATGGGAACACGTGCAGGAGAAAGGAAAAGCCTGGAAAGGGTAAAGGTTTCCACTTGATCCTCGAACAATAATTACACAGGCTAAATCAAACTACAAACCTATACGATGTCAATAGCTGGTAGTAAAAAAAAACTTTTGAGCATCACATAAAGAGGGTAGATATAAGGTGTAGGTGAGAGAGAGGAAATCTGGAGGCTACTGTAGAGTTTAACCTACTGTTCTGACTGGACACAGCCTCACAGATCTGGTCCTCACTTATTTACTGAGAATGTAGGTGGGATTCCCAAATGTATCACCTTTTCCTTAAACTCTCCTCTCCTCCTCCCCATCCCTCTCTTCCTCTCTCTGTAGGTCGTGTCAGACGTTCCTCATTGCCAGCTGTGGTCTGGGGGATTAATAGTCCAGCATACCTCTCTCTCTCAAACACACACACACGAGGGATGCTTGCTTAAGGGTGTGTGAGTGACACAGCTGCGTTCTGACAGTTGCTTTCGAAAATCTCACAGGGTACAGAGCGGAGGAGTGAAATCAAACCAATTTGTTTCCTCATTCCAGAGCAATGAACACACGTTGATCTTTACCCAGCCCCCCCCCCCCCCCCCCACACACACACACACACTGGTGCACAGTGTTTTACCAGGACTAGAGGAACCAGGGGCTGCAGTGTTCATCAATAATAAAGGAGAGCAAAGTTGGAGGAAGAGAGAACAAACTGAGAATGCCACCCTCAGCTGGAGGGCCCATAGAGACACAGCAAGCAAACACTGCTATTAACCCTGTGTGTGTGTGTGTGTGTGTGTGTGTGTGTGTGTGTGTGTGTGTGTGTGTGTGTGTGTGTGTGTGTGTGTGTGTGTGTGTGTGTGTGTGTGTGTGTGTGTGTGAGAGAGAGTGTGAGAGTGATCATGTGTGTGTGTGATGTATTTTTACTACTTTCTACATTGTAGAATAATAGTGAAGACATCAAAACTATGAAATGGCACATATGGAATCATGTAGTAACCAAAAAAGTGTTGAACAAATCAAAATATATTTTATATTTGAGATTCTTCAAAGTAGCCACCCTTTGCCTTGATGACAGCTTTGCACACTCATTCTCTCAGCCAATATATTTTGATTTGTTTAACACTTTTTTGTTACTAGATGATTCCATATGTGTTATTTCATCGTTTTGATGTCTTCACTTTTATTCTACAATGTAGAAACCAGTAAAAAATTAAGAAAACCCTTTGAATGAGTCGGTGTCTCCAAACTTTTGACTGGTACTGTACATAAGTTACTGTATGCCTGTTTTGTGTTTATATAACGGTTCTCTATGTGGGTGTGCTTTAGATTCATCTTTTATTATTTAGGTGTGTGTGTGTGTAGGGGTGTGTATAAGCGAGTGTGATTGAGTATGTGTGTCTGTTTCTCAGTGTGTAGGTGTGTGAAACCCTAGTTTATGTAACGCTAGCACATTGTCAGTCGGGGAAGCCCTTCTCAACCCACCCCCAGCTCTACAGGAATCTATTATCACCAGAAGTGATTTTTCTTCGCCCTCATCCGCCCTTGCCCTTTCCCTCCTCCATGTATCCCCCCCTGCCCCCCCTTCCACCTGTAACTAATGTAACAAGAATCTCTTGATAAGACTTCATAAATAGTCCATGACCTTAATGCCCCCCACCCCCTCTGTTATCCAGCCTGGCGCTCCTATCCTCTTCTACTCCTCCTCATCTTCGCCTCTCCATGAACACAAAAACATAGAGGTCTGCTATTGAGGTGTTTCTTCTGATACCTTTGCGTGATAGCAGGCGCCCCCAGCTGTTACTGCTGGGGGAAGCCCTTTGTGTGTGTGTGTGTGTGTGTGTGTGTGTGTGTGTGTGTGTGTGTGTGTGTGTGTGTGTGTGTGTGTGTGTGTGTGTGTGTGTGTGTGTGTGTGTGTGTGTGTGTGTGTCTGTGTGTGTGTGTGCGTGTCTGTGTGTGTGTGTGTGTGTGTGAGTGTGTGTGTGCGTGTCTGTGTGTGTGTCTGTGTGTGGGTGTGTGTGTGAGTGTGTGTGTGTGCGTGTCTGTGTGTGGGTGTGTGTGTGTGTGTGTGTGTTTGTCCTCACTAGCACACTTCAGACATAAGATCCTTTGATGTCTCTCTGTCTTTTCCCAGTCAATATCAGTTTTATGTTTCTTTATCTTCCTCTCTCTATGTATTGTGATCTTTAATCCAAGGGCAAAGATAACACTTTGGAGTCTGTTGTCTGGCTACAGCGAGGTAATGTAACTCTGTTATGGCAGAAAGCCCAATTCACCAGTACACAATGATGATAAACACGGAACTTTAGCTGTCTATGAGTTAGAGGGTATGTCTATAGGTTAAAAATGAGCATGCATCGTTGTGAAAAGTACAGTACTCGTGCTATACCTGTCCCACCTTAAAACAAATGCCTGTATGAAGGAACCGTTATCTAATGTGGGTTAGTGTAGAAAGCAGAAATTGTACTGTTTTGAAACTGTGTCTGTTGGGTTGAGATGCACAATTGAAAGCATCCTGTCAGGCTGTATCACCGCCTGGTACGGCAACTGCACCGCCCGCAACCGCAGAGGGTGGTGCGGTCTGCCCAACGCACCACCGGGGGCAAACTTCCCACCCTCCAGGATACCTACAACACCCGATGTCACAGGAAGGCCAGAAAGATCATCAAGGACATCAACCACCCGAGCCACTGCCTGTTCACCCAGCTATCATCCAGAAGGTGAGGTAAGTAGAGGTGCATCAAAGCTGGGACCCGAGAGACTGAAAAACAGCTTCTATCTCAAGGCCATCAGACTGTTAAACAGCCATCACTAGCACATTAGAGGCTGCTGCCAAAAGGCATAGACTAGAAATCACTGGCCACTTTAAGGAATGGAACACTAGTCACATGAATAATGTTTACATATCTGGCATTACTCATCTCATATGTATATACTGTATTCTATACTATTCTACTGTATTTTAGTCCGTTCCGCTCTGACATCGCTCATCCATATGTATATAGTCTTAATTCATTTCTACTTAGATTTGTGTGTATTGGGTACATGCTGTGTAATTTGTTAGATGTTACTTGTTAGATATTACTGCACTGTCGGACTTAGAAGAGCAAGCATTTCGCTACACCCGCAATAACATCTGCTAATCACGTGTATGTGACCAATGCGATTTGATTTGTTTGATTTGCTGTAGGAGGGATGTGATGGTGATGGTATTGGCAGCAGCAGAGTGAGAGGATAGAAGCAGGGTTCTCCTGGTTACTGTTGCTCTGTGGGTGGCTAGTTATGCAGGCTCTCCTGCCCTGATGCTGTTCGCTGAGGGGGCGATACGTGGGCCTTACCTCTCTCTCTTTCTCTCTTTCTCTCTCTCCCTCTCTGTCTTCTGAGGGGGCGATGGCGCTACCACTCTTTCTCTCTCTCTCGCTCTCTCTTTCTCGCTGTCTCTGTCTGAGGGGGTGATGGCACTACCTCTCTCTCTCTCTCTCTCTCTCTGTCTGAGGGGGCGATGGGGCTACCTCTTTCTCTCCGTCTCTCTTTTTCTCTCTTCCTGTCTCTCTCCTTCTCTCTCTGACTGTTAGAGGGGGCGATGGGACTACCTCTTTTTATTTATTTATTTATTTATCTCTCTCTCTCCCTCCCCCTCCCTTCTCTCTCACTTTCTCTCTCTCTCTGATGGAGGTTTCCGGTGACTCTCCTCGGTGGTTGAGGGAAAGGCCTTTCTTCTCCGCCGCCTCCACCCACCAGGCTGCTCAGAGCTCCCGTTCTCTCTCCAACCCTCAATGCCCACTCGCTTCCTCACCCCTCCTTAACGCCTTACACCGATCCCACACATAGCACAAGGAACACATACAAAGCGCTCTCGCTGTATCAATCCTCTTAGTCTTTCAGCTTTGATCTTCTCTGCTTCCCTCTGATTTTTCTTGCTGTTGCTTCTTTTCTTGTTTCTTCACTGTCTCCCTGTTCCAATGTGTTTTCCCTTTCTTTTTTCTTTTCTTTCTCAAACTTCCTGTTATTCTTTCTTTGCCACTTGTGCTCGATCTTTTGAACCAATTTATTGTTACCTCTTCGGGAATGTGCTCTGTGTGTATGGGTGTAGGTGTGTTCCAGTACACTGTGTGTGGTAGGATTCTGTACTGTAGTGTGTGTGGGTGTGTGTGTGTTTATCTGTGTGCTTGAGGTATTCACGGGTGCCATAAGTTATACCCGTTCTGAAATGGACCTGGGGCTTTCTCAACCGGACCTGATATGCAAGGACAACTAGACCCGAGGACAACTAGACCTGTTCCGTATAGACTTGTTTAGTCCCAGACCCGGTCTGATCCGAGTGAGGGAAGCAGCAGAAAAGTAATTTGTTAAGCTACTTTATTAACCGGAGCTGATAAAGAGCGAGAGGATGGAGAGAGAGGTGCAGCTCTAGCAGGTGGGGGAAGGGCCGTACTGTGAGTATGCGACATTGGGAGGAGGGAGGGAGTGATGAGACAGCAACCAACCAAGCCGACTCGTGCTATAGTAGACTAATAGCTGCCATAGCTAGGTTATTTATCATCAAATATGATTACGCAGTACCAATCTTGACTGCATCAAACTGAGAGAAGCTAGTTAAGCTAGCTAACATTAGCTAGCTAGGCTGGTTGAGACTGCAGTGAATGCGCTTTCTCATCCTACAGTTACAAATAACAACAACTCCATTCAGAATATTAAGTAGCAGCCTACCTGTTGGCTCTTGGTTGTTGTAGCCTATCCTTCTCCTTTAACTTTGAATTAAGTGACGGAATTAAATCTTCCATTGATTAGATATCTCCTAACTTTTGCAAGACACAGAGGGTCTATGACGGTAGCCTATTGCGGTTTTGAGGACTTATGATTGGCCAACAACATCAACAAGCTAAACGCACCACGCCCCACTCTTGTGAAAAGCAAGAGCAGCAGCATAAATTATAAGATGTACCTCTCGCTCTCTGTCTACTGCAGCAGTTGCGTTTGGATCTGTACGGGCCCTTCTGGACAAGTCCGTTAGAATTACACATACCTGAGACTACTATTGGGTCTTGGGTATTCGGGTACAGGTTGATCCGTGAAGACATCCAGTGTGCTTACATGCACGTGTCTGTGTGCTTGTGTGCATGTGTGTGTCCGTGCGCATGTGTGCGTGTGTGTGAGTTGGGTCAGGCATTCTTATGGAAACACAGCTTATGTCAGAAAAGAGAGTCTCAGAGCAATATGGAAGTAATCTCCTATAAGACTCCCACAGTCCCAAGCCTCTGAGGCCACTCTGTGTTCACTCATCTTCCGCTGTGCACTCTTCCACCTAGCTCCCTTCTTCTGTCACCTCTCTCCCCTCTTCCTCTCTCTCTCTTGGGGGGTGCAGGGGGTAGATCATATTGCATCTAAATGGCAGGAGAGAGCCTGCGTCTCACTATGTACACAGTTTATGATGCTGAGAATACAATCAGAGTCTAAATAGACAGACATTACCTGCTGGAACTGGGACTAATAAAGTAATACTGCATAGCGCAGACTTGGACAGGTCAAAGTGTCAATTATGACTATAAACTCTCATATGCCGGCAACACTACCACTACGAGAGAGAGAGAGAGAGTGTGTACGCACTAACCAGTGGTCATTTGTAGTCTGTTTGTGCAAGAACAAGGGAATCTCTTAGGGTTCAAAGACTATAAGAGAAAGAGAATATACAGAGGAGAGATTTGGAGCCCTGTCAGTGAGGAGAGATAGAGAGGAGTGTGTGAGCTGCCCTCGGGCTAACGCCTACGACATACTCTTGACAGTAAAATAGGCGTAGAACTAGAGCAAACACCAGGAACAATGCTGCTCATGAACACTGGGATCTATTAATACAAGGTTGCTGATGGGTTCCAGTAGCATAGTCTGCTTGTCTGTGAAACCACAATGAACTCTTCTGCATATTACTTCTGCTCTTGCCGGACCAGGGTTGCAAAATTCGGGTAACTTTCCCAAAATGTATAGGTTTTCCAGAAATCCTGTTTCGAGGATTCCAGATTTCCTGCTTATACCCTCCTTATTCTGAGAATATTCCAACTGGCATTTCTGGAAAACCTGGTAATTTGGGGGTAAATTACCAGAAATGTTGTCACTTTTTGCCTGTAGACGCTGCAAATGTACACCCAAAAAGGGCAATGTAAAGTTGCTAACTGACATAAAATGGGGTCTGGAATCATTAGATCCCTTGATAAAGATGAGCAAAAAATACAATAAAAAGAATCATTCTATGCTGTGGTAGGTTCTTTGCTCAAAAAAGACAATAATATTTTATACTAATACAATTGCTCAGAGAAAGAGATTTTGTTGAACAATATTGGGTCCCCTGTTTTCAATACTCCAACAACCTTCCCGTGTGAGGATAATGACATAGCCTTTTTCTAAAATGTTTTATGAGATTGGATAACACATTGGGAGGGTTCTTAGACCATTCCACCATACAGAATTTTTTCAGATCCCTGATATCCAAGTCTGCGCTTATTGAATGCCCTTTTCAAATCAAAACAAAGGTTTTCAATGGGGTTCAAGTCCAGAGGCTGCGGCCATTACAAAATGTTGATTTTGTTGTCAATTAACACTTTCTTTGTGGATTTTGATGTGTGCTTGGGCTTATTGTCTTGCTGGAAGATCCATTTGCGGCCAAATTTCAGACGCCTGTCAGAAGCAACCAGGTTTTGGGCTAAAATGTCCTGGTACTGGGTAAAGTTCATGATGCCGTTGACTTTAAGGGCCCCAGGACCAGTGGAAGCAAAATAGCCCCATAACATCAAAGATCCACCACCATATTTTATAGTAGGGATTAGGGTATTTTCTGCATATGCCTTGTTCTTTCGAAGGCCAAAACCACCGCTTGTGTGTGCTCCCCAAGACCTGTATTTTCGTGTCATATGACCATAGCCAAGAACCTGGTTGTCTCTGCCAGGAGGCTGAAACTTGGCCGCAAGTGAATCTTCCAATAAGACAATAATGGTCGAAGATCCCTCCCAATGTGTTATCCAATCTCATAAAACATTTTAGAAAAAGGCTGTGTCATTATCCTCGTGGTGCTGAAATATTGAAAACAGGGGATCCAATAATCTAGATTTGTTTGTATTACTTGTTAAACAAAAATCTCTTTCTCTGAGCAATATTGCACACGTGAACGTTCCAAGCCTTCTTCATATTGGCGGAGCCGTTTCCAGTGCGTTGTCAGGCATTGCCAACAGGAAGAAGACGCAAATGCTACACTACAGGATTGTTTTGCTACCATTGGATGGAATATGTTCCAGGATTCATCCAATGGCATTGAGGAGTACACCACCTCAGTCATCGGCTTCATCAACAAGTGCATCGACGACGTCGTCCCCACAGTGACCGTACGTACATATCCCACCCAGTAGCCATGGATTACAGGCATTATCCGCATCGAGCTAAAGGCTAGAGCTGTCACTTTCAAGGAGCGGGACACTACTCCGGACGCTTATAAGAAATCCCGCTATGCGGGACAGGCAAGGCGTCAATACAGGATTAAGATTGATTCCTACTACACCGGCTCTGACGTGCGTCGGATGTGGCAGGCCTTGAAAACTATTACGGACTATAAAGGGAAAACCAGCCGCGAGGTCCCCAGTGACGCAAGCCTACCAGACGAGCTAAATTCCTTTTATGCTCGCTTCAAGGCAACCAATACTGAAGCATGCATGAGAGCACCAGCTGTTCTGGGTGACTGTGTGATAATGCTTTTGGTAGCCGATGTGTGCAAGACCTTTAAACAGGTCAACATTCACAAAGCCGCGGGGCCAGACAGATTACCAGGACGTGTACTGAAAGCATGCGTACCAACGGCCAAGTGTCTTCACTGGCATTTTTAACCTCTCCCTGACCGAGTCTGTAATACCTACATGTTTCAAGCAGACCACCATAGTCCCTGTGCCCAAGAAACCGAAGGTAACCTGCCTAAATGATTACCACCCCGTAGCACTCACGTCGGTAGCCATGAAGTGCTTTGAAAGGCTGGTCATGGCTAACATCAACAGCATCACCCGGAGACCCTAGACCCACTCCAATTCACATACCGCCTCAACCAAAGAAAAACCTACGTGAGAATGCTGTTCATTGACTACAGCTCAGCGTTCAACACCCTAGTATCCACAAAGCTCATCACTAAGCTAAGGACCCTGGGACTAAACACCTCCCTCTGCAACTGGATCCTGGATTTCCTGACGGGCCACCTCCAGGTGGTAAGGGTAGGCAACAACACGTCTGCCACACTGATCCTCAACACTGGGGCACCTCAGGGGTGTGTGCTTAGTCCCCTCCTGTACTCCCTGTTCACCCACGACTGCGTGGCCAAACACGACTACAACACCGTCATTGTTTGCTGACGACACAACAGTGGTAGGCCTGATGAGACAGTCTATAAGGAGGAGGTCAGAGACCTGGCAGTGTGGTGCCAGGACAACAACCTCTCCCTCAATGTGAGCAAGACAAAGGAGCTGATTGTGGACTACAGGAAAAGGTGGGCCTAACAGACCCCCATTAACATTGATGGGGCTGTAGTGGAGTGGGTCGAGAGTTTCAAGTTCTTTGGTATCCACATCACCAACAAACTATCATGGTCCAAACACACCAAGTCAGCCGTGAAGGGGACTGAAAAGATTTGGCATGGGTCCCCAGATCTTTAAAAAGCATCATCAAGAGCATCCTGACCGGTTACATCACCGCTTGGTATGGCAACTGCTCGACATCTGACCATAAGGCGTTACAGAGGGTAGTGCGAACGGCCCAGTACATCACTGGGGCCAAGCTTCCTGCCATCCAGGACCTATAGGCGGTGTCAGAGGAAAGCCCAAAAGACTCCAGTCACCCAAGTTATAGACTGTTCTCTCTGCTACTGCACGGCAAGCGGTACCGGAACGCAAAGTCTAGGACAAAAATACTATTTTACCCCCAGCAATAAGACTGCTGAACAATTCATCAAATGGCCACCCGGACTATTTACATTGCTGCTACTCGCTGTTTATTATCTATGCATAGTCACTTCACCCCTACCTACTTGTACAAAATACCTAAACTAACCTGTATCCCTGCAAATTGACATGGTACCGGTACCCCTTGTATATAGCTTCGTTATTGTTATCTTACTGTGTTACCTTTTTCAATTTTTTTTACTTTATTTGGTAAATATTTTCTGAACTCTTTCTTGAACTACACTGTTGGTTAAGGCCTGTTCTATTCGGGCGCATGTGACAAATAAAGTTTGATTTGATTATATAACTGCTAAATTACTCACATCAAGCATAAAAAAAAACATTCGAAATAAAATAAACAAAATGAATGATGTATTTATTTTAGATGCAACAATTGTTTATGAAGCAAACATTGGATGACTTGCTGAAGGTGTGGTAGAGAGAAGACATCTGTTTTCCTCCCCCTCCATCCGTGGTGCTAGTTCATAATATAGTGGCATAATATATGTAATCTGATAGACAACAGCATCACCCCCATAACCTTCATAAAGTCTATAGACATGTTTAAAGATTTTCAATCAAGCATGTTGCCATGATGTATAGAAGCGGTTATTGACAAAAGGAAATATTAATCAGAAATACATAAAAAACACTTTGTTGATCCATGTACAAATGCTGATTGAGGAGTAATGTTTATTAGAAAAGAGGTGGTGGATTGCACGTGGATGGTAGTTATTGATAATGATGGACGTTAAGTCATCCAAGAGAATCATTTACATTAGAATGAAGTCCAGATCAGCTAACCATTTACATTTGCAAAACAAGGATATACAACCCCAACGTAACACTCACTGTTCTTGTTACAAATGAATGACTATTGTGATCGTTTCATCATGACACTTGAATAAAGACATGGTGGTAGGTACACTGATATGGGCTGGCAAGATGTGGGCAGCTTATACAGGTACATTGTGCACAGAGAAAAGCTCCTGGGCTCCTCACCAAGCTGCAACAAAAGAGAGAAGTGGAACTCCCATTAATCAAGACAGGTTCAAGTAGTACATAGGCCTGAAAACGGTGTAAATGTTTGGTGAACTCCTTTTAGCCAATGATGGGGTTTCATTATTAATCAATCAAATGTATTTTTGTAAAGCCCTTTGTTTTACATCAGCAGTTGTCACAAATTGCATTACAAATACCCAGTCAAAAAAAACCAACCCAAAGAGCAAGGAATGCAGAGGCAGAATCACAGTTATTACCTGGCAGAGCTCAATCAGCAGGGGTCCGGGACAAGGTAGTGCGTCCGGAGAAATCAGGCTAGGGGTCAGCAGCTGCAGTTGGACCAGCAGCACTACCAGGGGCTCAGGTCGCCCGTGAGGGTTGACACAGAGAGGGGGATTAGTGGGAGCATGCCTAAGAACACACAGTACACCAGATAAGAAATGCTGACCCTAGCCCCCGGCACATAAGCTATTGCAGCATAATTACAGGGGGTCGAGACACAGGGGTTGGGAGACAGGGCCAAACAGGAAGGCCAAACCGTAGATCTTGTATGGAAAAGAACAATACTGCTGTATATGTCACGAATCCCGCCGAAGATGGTGCCTCTTCCTGTTTGGGCGGCGCTCGGCGGTCGTCGTTGCCGGCCTACTAGCTGCTACCAATCCCCTTTTCTGTTTCATTTAGTTTTGTCTGATTAGTTGCACCTGTTTCTTGTTTTGGTTTTGGGCTATTTAAACCCGGTAGGCCCGCCGGATGTTGTGCGGGCTTGTTTTTTGTTATTTGATGTGTGTGATTTCTGTGGAAGTATTTTGTTCTCGTACCGTTTTCGTCCTGTTGTTTTGGACTGGGTCTTATTGCGCCCATGTGTGTGGCGTTGACCGACACTGTTTTTTGGGAATAAATATTCCACATATTACTACCCTCTGCGCCTGACTCCTCCACCCACTACTTCTAGAAGTACATGACAGTATATGGTGCAATAAACATTAGTAAATTACTTTCCCAGTCTGGCTTTTATTATTGTGGTTTTGGAGCAGTGGATTCTTCCTTGCTGAGCGGCCTTTCAGGTCATGTCGATATAGGACTCGTTTTACTGTGGATATAGATACTTTTGTACCTGTTTCCTCCAGCATCTTCACAAGGTCCTTTGCTGTTGTTCTGGGATGGATTTGCACTTTCGCACCAGAGTACATTCATCTCTAGGAGATAGAATGTGTCTCCTTCCTGAGCGGTAGGATGGCTGCGTGGTCCCATGGTGTTTATACTTGCGTACTATTGTTTGTACAGATGAACGTGGTACCTTCAGGCATTTGGAAATTGCTCCTAAGGATGAACCAGACTTGTGGAGGTAAAAAAAAAGTTTTCTGAGATCTTGGCTGATTTCTTCAGATTTTCCCATGATGTCAAGCAAAGAGGCATTGAGTTTGAATGTAGGGCTTGAAATAGATCCACTGGTACACCTCCAATTGACTCAAATGATGTCAATTAGCCTATCAGAACTTCTAAAGCCATGACATCGTTTTCTGGAATTTTCCAAGCTGTTTAAAGGCACAGTCAACTTAGTGTTGACCCACTGCAATTGTAATGCAGTGCATTATAAGTGAAATAATCTGTCTGTAAACAATTGTTGCAAAAATGACTTGTCATGCACAAAGTAGATGTCCTAACCGACTTGCCAAAACTATTGTTTGTCAACAAGAAATTTGTGGAGTGGTTGAAAAACAAATTTTAATGACTCCAACCTAAGTGTATGTAAACCTCCGACTTCAACTGTCGAGTTAAACAAAATATGGAATATAATACAGATATAGCATGTGATTAATTTAAACAATAATGTTACTACTAATAGCTTGCTCTATCCCTGGTTTTCTTGAAAATGTCTATCTGATATAACGGGGGCACAAAGGTAGCCTAGCGGTTAAGAGTGTTGGACCAGTAACCGAAAGGTCGCTGGTTCGAATGCCAGAGCTGACTAGGAGAAAATTCTGTTGATGTGTCATTGAGCAAGGCACTTAACCCTATTTAACCCTAAATGACTGAAACGCCAATGTTAAAAAAATAACGAGATAGTTGTTATTGCTCTCTATATAGTCTTTCCTCCTCGCTGGTCTGCAGATGCTTGACTAGTTGTTTATGATGTTGTGTCTGTAACGTTTCATTGACATTGCATCAGAACAACAAACAGCTAGCTAGCTTTATCAGATAGACTTTTTCAGGAAAAGCAGTTCATTTGGGAAGGCAATAAAATGTCTATCTTTGATTGGTTCAACACTGAAACCTAGGTAATCAAGATAGAATCTGAGAGATCTTCCACTTTTTTATCTCTGTAGCAGTTTGCTCTCACCTCGCACTGCAACAGCCCTTCAGAAGCAACTGCACAGCTGATCTTCTTCCCCATCCAGTCTTGTCTATATTCTAAAGGAAGCTAGCCTGTTCTCCTCAAAACATTTGCTATCTAGCCAACTTAAACTAATGTTAGCCTCAACCAAGTGCATTGACCTTTTGCTCTGTTACACAGCGTAATAACAACCATAAGATAAAAAATAAGCTAGCTAGCGAACCAGCCGTGTTATATAAATAAAAAATAAGCTAGCTAGCTAACCAGCCATGTTATATAAATAAAATATAAGCTAGCTAACCAGCCGTGTTATATAAATAAAAAATAAGCTACCTAGCTAACCAGCTGTGTTATATAAATAAAAAATAAGCTAGCTAGCTAACCAGACATGTTATATAAATAAATAATAAGCTAGCTAGCTAACCAGTCATGTTATATAAATATAAAATAAGCTAACTAGCTAACCAACCATGTTATATACATTTTTAAAAAGCTAGCTAGCTAACCAGCCGTTGTTGTATAAATAAAAAAATAAGCTAGCTAGCTAGCGTTAGCTTTGTAGGGGTAATGATGTGGAAACACGCGTTAACACTAGAACCACTGGGCCTTGAGGAACCTTCTTTCAAGCTAACGGCAACATTCTAACAGTGTAATTAACACATTTCATATAGGCTTTCACTAAAATAATAATTTGGTTGTGTTCGTGAAGGTATTAGGTTCAAATACGATTTTAACAAAAATAGCATTTTCATTAGTTTACATTGCTGTAGGCTATATGTTAAAATAAAATAAAAACACACATTCAACTCTTCAATCAATTTTATTCTGGGAGTGCCTTTTTACAGCTACGAAACAGAAACCATATTTGTTGGAAGACGGTAACATATTTATAATCTTTTTTTTTCTTTACAAAACACCCCAACCACAAAGACTTACGGTCAGAAAAACGTGCGTTCATATTATAAAAACAGTAGCCTGTGTGCTTGATAAATAGTGAAAATCATCACAAAAGCAATAATGACATTATAATGAATATAAGTGTCGATATGACAGCAGGCATGTTGTACGTTTTCACGCAATGGCATCAGTTGGATTTCATTTAGCGGTTATCCCTCAAACAGTCGACACAAATCTTCACATCTTTCACTTGCTTGACACACTTCCCACAAAAACGTTGCTTGCAAGTGACACAGGTGTCTTGGATTCTGTTCTTTGTGCATCTGGCCACCTGGCACTGTCTCTTCCCTGGGAGCTGTGCGCAATTTGGCTTGCCTGGAATCTTTGCTGCTGCCTTGGCCCTCATATGCCTCTCAAATCTCCTGGGCATGGTGTTTTTCATGCACTGCTTGAACACATGTGCGTTGATAGCAGCCAAGTCAAGCATGTTGTAGAGCACGGCAATAAGCCAGTGGCGGCTGCCTCCTTTTACAGAATACAGCCATGCCATCTGATCCAAAATATCCACACCAAAATGTTCTACCAATTTTCTCACCAATGCTTTGATCTAGCTTAAAAATGATGTGAATGTAATTTAGTAATCTCAACAAATTTGATCAATATTTAGCGACATCTCCTCCCTCCCTGAGTTAACGACGCATCATGACGGGCTAGAAGTCAAACCGAAGTCAAACGAAAATGAAACCCAATATGAAGAGGAATGGACTTTGGGAGGTGCTAGAATACATTCACTGTATTGTATTAGTATATAGCTCAGTGTTTTGTATTATTTATTTTATACAATTATCCTTGTCAACCAAACTTCCACCAAGCCATCACCAGTGACCATCTCTCTCTTCTCTTTCTTCTCCACATTCCTCAGCTTTTCATCTGTCACTATAGCAACTACTGTAGGCAGGCAGTCAGTGACAGAGAGTAGCCTAGTGTTGGGCTAGCTAACATTTTCCTAGCAACATGCTAAACTAAAGCCTAACCCCCCTGGCCACGTTTGATGTTGTCCCACTGGTGCTCTGTTGTAAGTGTTAATTCCCGCTCCTTCTGCCAGGGGTGTGTTAGTGAGCGGAGCTGTTTATATTCCTCTATTTGATGTTCGGCGAGGACGGTCAAGTTGGGTTATCTGGAGGTGTTCGGCGGCGAAGGCGGCGAGCGTGGTGGCGCGGAGGGACGCTCGATAGGGCCTGACATTGATGCCAAAGCTAAAAGAGTAGGTCAACGTGTCTTGACGGTTTCTAATTCCACCACAAACGAGATGCTGCCGCTCATCGGAGCGCTGCTCGGGGTGACTGTGTCAGCCAGCGTTAGACGGAGGGATGCGAGGCGTGTTGACACCGGTCAGAATGGCAGATGTCCACACGAGTGGGCAGAGTAGTGGGCAGGGTGGGAATCCAGAGGGCACAGGGTAGGGCAGCTGTATAGAGCTGCTGTCCCCTCTGGCAGGCAGCAGTGGCAGGAAACAGACCACAGCTTTTCTATCCTTAGAGACACAGAGAGACAAGACAAGCTGTTTGGGGTAAACATGCTATTCATTTCGACCAAGGTTCCCCAACTGGCCCCCCAAGTTTTCTGAGCAATTTTTTATTTCATTTTATAACACCAGCAAATCAGCTCCAAGTGATTTTCATGTTGGAAATCTGTTCCATTGTATTCCCTCGCACAATAGAGAAATATACTGTATGTGGTCGTATACAAATGTAAGCAAGGTTTTACATGATTATATTTTAGTCAAATATTATATTTGTTTTGGCTTCTTGCGGTCAATTTGTAGTCAACATTTTTTTTGTTATGCTTCGGCCCCTGTCAACAATAGGAACTATCTAGTTATCGCTCAAGAAAAAAATCGCCCCGTGGCTAGTTGATGATCCCTGATTCACACTAAAGATAGCGCCATGTTCGATACTGACAGCTATGATTAATGACAGGACTGCGGATGTGCGTGTGTGCGTGTGCGTGTGTGTGTGCGTGTGCGTGTGTGTGTGTGTATATACTGTATCTGTATATATATGTGTGTGAGACATGAATCCTTCACCATTCCGAATGATTTGACAGCAGAGCCCTATCAACATGTTAATGCAGCCATAGACCTAACTCAAGTTGACTGCAGAACCATAGGCTCATAGGCCTGACACACATACACATAGTCCTATACATATTCATATACAGCGGGGAGTGGTTGAGGTGTGTCGGTCGGGTGTTTTATGCTGGGTAAGAATGTCAGGAGTCCCTCCCAGACAGCTTCATTAGCCTGCTGCTTGGATGGAGCCTCCATCGATCAGACGCTCTGTGATCAATTAATCTGCCTCCCAGAGCCCAGGGATTCATCTGTGCTCACCTCGCCTGCCTTATACAAGCAGGCAGGCAAGGAAACAAGGAGGGAGGCAAAGGTTGTATTGGAATTTGTTAGTTGTGTTAAATTGGTTGCTTTTCCACAACTCTGTTCCAACCCCTTTCTCCCAGATAAATATGTGTGTGTGAGTTTGTTTGTGTGTGTGCGCATGTGTGTGTGTGTATGTTTGGGCTGGCGTTGCTGTCTAAAAGTCCCATTAATGTCACTTCAGCCTCTGGAACATCTGAGAAAAGGGAAACCTGGGCGGAATCTTTACGTAACCAATCACTGAGCTGATGGGTTGGCAGTCTCTCTCTTCATCCCTTCTTCACCACACTCCTCCACTCCTCTCTTCCTCTCTTGGAGATTATCTCTATCACTCTGGCACAACTTCACAGAACAAGAGAATGAGAAGGAAAGAGAGGGAGAGGAACTAGTTTTGCTGTAGCCAGGCCTTCAAAGCCTACTTACCTTTGCTGGCCACCATCTGAAAGTGTGAAAGTGTGAAACTTTGAAAGAGAAAGAGAGAGGGAATATTCCGTTGCGTAATGCCATTTGCAGCTTCGCTCAGACTACTGCATATGTGTGGGACTGTGGTCCACGTGCCACCACCACACTGCCTTCTCAGTACAGGCTCGAGAAAACATGCCGAGTTTAAGAGCGTTGGCTAGTTTGAACATTTCTTTCATTAAGGAGAAATCCAGTGAAGATCACAAGATCACACCAGCAGGCAACTACTAATGATCAGTTCAAAGGAGGTACGAAGATCCAAAGCGAAAAGATTACACAGTAATAACACACCTTTCTGTTCTGTTCTAGCTAGTTCCTCTAGTTATTAAAAACATAAATCATAAATCAGTGAACAAAACTCCCCCTCTTCACTCTTCACCCTCCCGTGTTCCAGCTGTCGACACTCGACCGTATCATGTGCTGTGACTGGCTCATAAAACAAGGCTTATCTCCCAGCGCAGGGAGGAGAAACAGGATGAGCTGCCAAGCCTCTCCTCTCCTCCTCTCCACTCTCTCGCTCCCCCTGTCATTGTCTACATCTCAGATAGAAATAGAAACACTGGTTGGTGGATGTCTTTAAGATGCCAGAGTTTCATCCGCTGGTGGTGTGGAGCTGAAAGGTATACAGTGTGTGTTGATGTGAGGCGCTATCTATTGAAATGATTCAGTCTCTGTGATACTGTGATAGTGGTTAGAGTGCGTTCAGACCCCAGTTGTCGGGGTTGTGGTGTATTAACTGGTTTGTGTAGCCCTGCATGAACATGTTCAACAGTAAAAAGAAAAGAAAACCCTCACTAACAAATGAGAACTGACGTCTTTTAGAGGTGTTTGAGAAAGCGCCATTGTGGGCTTTCGTAAACGTGTTCTGTAGATGCATTTAATCGTGCGATTGTTTGAAATGAGGGGACAAGCGTGGAGAGTAATTACGGATTGAAACGTCAGTGTTCGCTGCCTGGGCCGGTGAATATGAGGCTTTAAGCTTTTACAAGAAGCCGCTCAACAATTAAAAAGTGACGCTAAGAACACCCGGCTTTAAAACAAGCAATCATGTCCGGTATATTGAGGCTAAATGAGGATGTTATTTTCTTTTCAGTGGTCTGTCAATCTCCCTCAGCCCAGAAAGCCATTTCCTTCTGTGGAGTGGCAGCTGGGTCTGTGAACATGTTTTAATAAGCGTTCTGACAGTCCATCTTTGTTTCTGGGAGATAAGTCAACAGGAGTGCACAGCAAAGGATTCTGGGGTAGTTGGAGGGATGTCTTTCACGCATTTATACTTGTATAGAACCATTGAACGCGCACACGCAAACATACATGTATCACACACACACACACACACACACACACACACACACACACACACACACACACACACACACACACACACACACACACACACACACACACACACACACACACACACACACACACACACACACACACACTGCTCTGTCATCCTATCTTAAATCCTATTTAATATTGCCAAACCAAACCATTGGAATTCAATTCTCCTTTGTGAGCTCAAGGTGGTTGGCATGTTCACTTCATGCCTCCTTAGAGATTACCGGATTCAGCCTAGTTCTGTTCGCGCTGTGTCGCCTTTTAAGTCTTCCCCTCTTATAGACCCCCCCTTTTCTCCCCCACCATCTCACCGAATAAAATGTGCTTTTATTTGTTTATTTGTTGTTCTTTATCTAGGGGAAAGTGTGATGTGTGGGGACTTTTAGATACCTGGGACTGGTACCGCGGGCTGGCAGCTGTGCCTGTGATTGAGTCTCATGACAGAAATGTCCTCATTAGCTGGCTACAAATGGTATGAAAAGAAGCATGCAAAGAGAGAAGAGAGGAGTCAGAGGAAAGGAGAGCAGGGAGGGGAGAAGAGGAAAGGAAGGGGGAGAGAGATGGAGAGAAAGTTTGCGAGCTTTTGACACTCACTGCCTTTTATCTGTACAGTGTTTCAGAATTTGGTTTAAAGTTCTGTGTGTGCTAAGAAATATTCTCTGTCATTATTATACACACTTTTAATTAAAGAGGAATACAATATAAATGAGTTGAACCCTCTGTTGAGGCTAATTATCATGTCTTTGATACTAAAGTGAGCAGAGAGAGAGAGAGATAAGGGCTCCCCATCCATTCTCAGTTAGGGGAATCTGAGAATTGGGGAGCGGATCAACATCATCACCACGGTGAAAGACCTAAACTTTCTTTCTTCTGCTTCCCAACACTGCATCCGGAGACGAGACCTCCTCAGTTCAAATCAAAGATCTTCTTTTAATGTGAAGATCTGCTGTTAGAGACTAGCAGAGTGCCTGGAGTGCAGGGACCAAGGGGATAAGGGGGGTAGGGGGTTATGTGTTGATTAGGAGGAACGGAACTCAACAACAAACAAAAGCCATCCTTCATCATCTTTTCACTCTTTGCTCTTTCCTCATGGAATTCCTCTGTGAGTTTTTCTAATGATCTCGGCTTCCTATGAACATGTTGCTCTTTAGGTTTGTTTCCGCTGTTGTTTTGGTCTTAGTAGCTGATTATGCCTGTCATTAAAATAGGGCTATTGACATTTCTTGTCTTTCCCCATGAGAGTTAGCGTGGAAATATTGATTGACAGTAGTTGCACAAACACTTGTAAGTAAAATAGAACATGTGCAGTAGAGTACTCCAGTAGGCCAGGCTAAGGCACTGTAGCGTATGGCCTTGTCAGTTGGATACAGTAACCTGTTGCAAGCTTTAGTGTTCACTTCAGCTCTACTGTACCTTAGGACAGAGAGGCAGAGAGATCAAGAAAGAGGAAGTGGGGGAGGAGAGACAATTGGATGTACATAGCAATGAAGGGAGAAAGAAAAGGAGATTGTTGAGATGGATGAGGTGAGGAAGAAAGATACGCAGGGTAAAGCAAAATACAGATGAAGATCGAGAGGGAGAGCGATGCGCTTTGGAGAGAGAGACGAGAGATATAGGGAAGGGGATGAAAAGTGGGGCAATGGAGTAAGAGAGGAGAAGATATAAAGAGAGAAGAAGAGGGCTTAAGATGGAGAGGGTGATGAGGAGCGAGAGGGTGTGCGAGAGAGAGTAGAAAGAAAGAGGTAGAGAGTGAGAGAGATAGACGGAGGTAGAGAGAGACTGAGAGGGATAGAGAGATATAGAGTGCATTCGGAAAGTATTTAAACCCCTTCACTTTTTTCTACATTTTATTATGTTACAAATTTATTTTAAAATGGATTAAACTGTTTTTTAAAATCATCAATCTACATACAATACCCCAGAATGACAAAGCAAAAACACTTACTTAATACGGAAATATTAAATAAATATTCAGACCCCTTACTCAGGACCTTTTGGCAGCAATTGCAGACTCAAGTCTTCTTGGGTATAATGCTTCAAGCTTGGCACACCTGTATTTAGGGAGTTTCTCCAATTATTCTCTGTATATCCTCTCAAGCTCTGTCAGGTTTGATTGGGGGAGTCAATGTACAGCTATTTTTAGGTCTCTCCAGAGATGTTTGATTGGGTTCAAGTCCGGGCTCTGGCTGGGCCACTCAAGGACATTTTATTAATTTAACCTTTATTTAACTAGGCAAGTCGGTTAAGAACAAATTCTTATTTACAATGACGGCCTACCGGGGAACAGTGGGTTAACTGCCTTGTTTAGGGCCAGAACGACAGATTTTTACCTTGTCAGCTCAGGGATTCGTTTCAGCAACCTTTCGGTTACTGGCCCAACGTTCTAACCACTAGGCTACCTGCCGACATTCAGAGACTTGTCCCGTAACCACTCCTCTGCTGTCTTGGCTGGTTGCTTAGGGTCGTTGTCCTGTTGGAAGGTGAACCTTCACCCCAGTCTGAGGTACTGAGCACTCTGGAGCTGGTTTTTATCAAGGATATCTCTGTACTTTGCTCCGTTCATCTTTCCCTCAATTGTAACTAGTCTCCCAGTCCCTGACGATGAAAAACATCCCCACAGCATGATCCTGTCACCACCACCCTTCACCGTAGGGATGGTATTGAACAGGTGATGAGCGGTGCCTGTTTTCCTCCAGATGTGACGCTTGGCATTCAAGCCATACAATCTTGTTTCTCATGGTCTGAGAGTCCTCCCCAAGCGGGCTATCATGTGCCTTTTACTGAGGAGTGGCTTCTGTCTGGCCATTCTACAATAAAGGCCTGATTGCTGGAGTGAGTTGTCCTTCTGGAAGTTTCTCCCATCTCCACATAGGAACTCTGGAGCTCTGTCAGAGTGAACATCGGGTTCTGAGTAACCTTCCTGACCAAGGCCCTTCTCCGTTTTCTCAGTTTAGCCAGGCGGCCAGCTCTAGGAAAAGTCTTAGTGGTTCCAAACTTCTTCCATTTAAGAATGATCTGTGCTTCGACACAATCCTGTCTCGGAGCTCTACGGACAATTCCTTCGACCTCATGGCTTGGTTTTTGCTTTTACATACACTGTAGGACTTTATATAGACAGGTGTGTGCCTTTCCAAATCATGTCCAATCAATTGAATTTACCACTGGTTGACTCCAATCAAGTTGTCGAAACATCTCAAGGATGATCAATGGAAACAGGATGCACATGAGTTCAATTTCGAGTCTCATAGCAAAGGGTCTGAATACTTAACTAAATAAGGTGTTTGTGTTTTTTATTTGTAATACATTTGAAAAAACATCTAAAAACCTTTTCGTTTGTCATTATGGGGTATCGTGTGTAGATTGATGAAGGGGGAAAAAACTGTGTAATCCTTTTTAGAATAAGGTTGTAAACATATCAAATTTGTCTGAATACTTTCCAAATGCACTGTATAGAGGTAGAGAGAGAGAGAGGTGTGTATATAGAGAGAGACAGTGAGAGATGGATCGAGAAAGAGAGGTACAGAGAGCGTGAGATGGAGGGTGTTACAGAGAGAGCGATGTAAAGTGAGAGAGATAGAGGGCGAGAGAGAGAGAGAGGGAGGTAGAGAGTGGTGGCACAGCTGAGGTTGACACTAATGAGCAGCAGTAGTCTTTGTGATGGGACCTGACAGTGGAGAAGAAAGCATAATCCCCCGACACGACGCTCCACAACACTAATTGGGGGAGCGAGAGCCCGCAACATGTGTGTGTGTGTGTGCGTGCATGCTTGAGAGAGAGAGAGAGAGAGAGAGAGAGAGAGAGAGAGAGAGAGAGAGAGAGAGAGAGAGAGAGAGAGAGAGAGAGAGAGAGAGAGAGAGAGAGAGAGAGAGAGAGAGAGAGAGAGAGAGAGAGAGAGAGAGAGAGAGAGAGAGAGAGAGAGAGAGAGAGAGAGAGAGAGAGAGAGAGAGAGAGAGAGAGAGAGAGAGAGAGAGAGAGAGAGAGAGAGAGAGAGAGAGAGAGAGAGAGAGAGAGAGAGAGAGAGAGATGTATGTGAGATTGTGTGTAAGTGCATGTGTTACTGTGTATGCACAGTGTGTGTGTCAGATTGTATGACCTGTGTGTGATGTGTATATGTTTGTGTGTGTTGTAGGGAGAGTATATTTTGTGTATGTGTGCATAATGTATAAGTAAATGCTTGCTTGTTTTTCTGTGCAGAAAACCTTTGAGTAGGCTACAGTGACCATGTGGTAGCTATAGTCATCAAGATCACAGTGTATTGAATACGTTTTCACACTGTCTTAGAGTAGGAGTGCTGATCTAAGATAAGGTTAGCCTTTTAGATCATAATCACAGTTAGGCCTACATAACTGTTAGGCTTACGTAAAGCTGTCCTGGCGGCGGAGCTTTCTTTTCACCACCATGGAGGGAATCTGGACATCAGCTGAGCCTCATCTGGCTGCGAAAAAGTTAATTCAGCCTAATTCACTGCCTTTTTAAAAACCATAGCTGATATGGCTGACTTGCTTAAATAAATATCTACTGACTCCTTGTGAATTTGTGTAACTCAATAAAAAACGCATTCTCCTTCAATAATAACGAATGTCGACATGAGTTTAGACTTTTAAACCATGCACACACATTATAATATTTATGTTCAGTAGATAATGTTTGCTCTTATATCATTAACACTAAGCTCTATGTATAAGCAAGTGCAAGCAAACGAGCTGCGATGAGGTTGGCCTTCGTTCAGCACTTTCAAAATGGACATGACAGACTACTGCAATGCTCTACTTTCCAGCTATCTGGATAAAGCACTAAATAAACTTCAGTTAGTGCTAAATACGGCTGCTAGAATCCTGACTAGAACCAAAAAATGTATCATATTGCTCCAGTGCTAGCCTCCCTACACTGGCTTCCTGTCAAGGCAAGGGCTGATTTCAAGGTTTTACTGCTAACCTACAAAGCATTACATGAGCTTGCTCCTACCTATCTCTCTGACTTGGTCCTGCCGTACATACCTACACGTACGCTACGGTCACAAGACGCAGGCCTCCTAATTGTCGCTAGAATTTCTAAGCAAACAGCTGGAGGCAGGGCTTTCTCCTATAGAGCTCCATTTTTATGGAATGGTCTGCCTACCCATGTGAGAGACGCAAACTCGGTCTCAACCTTTAAGTCTTTACTGAAGACTCATCTCTTCAGTGGGTCCTATGATTGAGTGTAGTCTGGTCCAGGAGTGTGAAGGTGAACGGAAAGGCTCTGGAGCAACGAACCGCCCTTGTTGTCTCTGCCTGGCCGGTTCCCCTCTTTCCACTGGGATTCTCTGCCTCTAACCCTATTACAAGGGCTGAGTCACTGGCTTACTAGGGCTCTTTCATACCGTCCCTAGGAGGGGTGCGTCACTTGAGTGGGTTGAGTCACTGATGTGATCTTCCTGTCTGGGTTGGCGCCCCCCCTTGGGTTGTGCCGTGGCGGAGATCTTTGTGGGCTATACTCAGCCTTGTCTCAGGATGGTAAGTTGGTGGTTGAAGATATCCCTCTAGTGGTGTGGGGGCTGTGCTTTGGCAAAGTGGGTGGGGTTATATCCTTCCTGTTTGGCCAGGGGTGTCATTGGATGGGGCAACAGTGTCTCCTGACCCCTCCTGTCTCAGCCTCCAGTATTTATGCTGCAGTAGTTTATGTGTCGGGGGGCTAGGGTCAGTTTGTTATATCTGGAGTACTTCTCATGTCCTATCCGGTGTCCTGTGTGAATTTAAGTATGCTCTCTCTAATTCTCTCTTTCTTTCTCTCTCTTGGAGGACCTGAGCCCTAGGACCATGCCTCAGGACTACCTGACATGATGACTCCTTGCTGTCCCCAGTCCACCTGGCCGTGCTGCTGCTCCAGTTTCAACTGTTCTGCCTGTGATTATTATTATTTGACCATGCTGGTCATTTATGAACATTTGAACATCTTGGCCATGTTCTGTTATAATCTCCACCTGACACAGCCAGAAGAGGACTGGCCACCCCACATAGCCAAATCAAATCAAATCAAATTTTATTTGTCACATACACATGGTTAGCAGATGTTAATGCGAGTGTAGCGAAATGCTTGTGCTTCTAGTTCCGGCAATGCAGTAATAACCAACAAGTAATCTAGCTAACAATTCCAAAACTACTACCTTATAGACACAAGTGTAAGGGGATAAAGAATATGTACATAAAGATATATGAGTGAGTGATGGTACAGAGCGGCATAGGCAAGATACAGTAGATGGTATTGAGTGCAGTATATACATATGAGATGAGTATGTAAACAAAGTGGCATAGTTAAAGTGGCTAGTGATACATGTATTACATAAAGATGCAGTAGATGATATAGAGTACAGTATATACATATACATATGAGATGAATAATGTAGGGTATGTAAACATTATATTAGGTAGCATTGTTTAAAGTGGCTAGTGATATATTTTACATAATTCCCCATCAATCAATTCCCATTATTAAAGTGGCTGGAGATGAGTCAGTGTGTTGGCAGCAGCCACTCAATGTTAGTGGTGGCTGTTTAACAGTCTGATGGCCTTGAGATAGAAGCTGTTTTTCAGTCTCTCGGTCCCAGCTTTGATAGCCTGGTTCATCTCTAGGTTTCTTCCTAGGTTTTGGCCATTCTAGCCACCGTGCTTCTATACCTGCATTGCTTGCTGTTTGGGGTTTTAGGCTGGGTTTCTGTACATCACTTTGAGATGTCAGCTGATGTACGAAGGGCTATATAAATACATTTGATTTGATTTGATTTGACAGAAATTCTGATAGGTATCAGTTTAGATAACGCCTCAACATCTTGCTGAATTTAACTTTAATCTTCTTTAAATCACAAGAGAGAGGGAGGGAGAAACACAGTTAGCCTACCATTTTGAAGTATTTTATTAGGCCTATGTGGTCTAACAATAGTAGGAAAATACAATCACAAGGATCCACTTTTATAGACAATAGGCCTATACCGAAGCACAGACAGTGCATTGCGCAAACAACCCTTGCAATATCAACTGGAATTACATGGGTATTTTACTGAACTTTCACTGACAAACATGGTTACAGACCTAACAACATTATAGCATCTTCTCTTTGTGGATAAAATCACGAGCTAATTATAATACACAAAGTAAGCAAAACAAGCAATGCATCATTCCAATATTGCCTAAAATGATGAATGAGATACTAATGAGATAGACCTGTATAAGCAATATAACACTTGAGATGTACAAACTATGGCATAAGGGAACGATTAGCGGAGAAGAGGCAAGCCGTCATTCCGATTAAGACATTAATTAGCGAGCTCTGACGGACGATATGCCTATTTGTTCAGCACTTTTGAAATGGACAGCGCCAGAATTCAGAACATGGGTAATTTTTACAGTATTCTCCCTGTACACCAAGTCAGAAATGTAGGATAAATAACGGGGGCTTATAAGCAGACAATGAAAGCTTTCACATTATTCAATGATGACATTTCTCTCTAACTGGCTATAGGTGGCTATAGGCTACATGTGCTCCACCATAGGGGGAGAGGGACCAAATTCTTTGGGTGAGACACATGGGCTACTAACAGCTTACTACACAACATGAACTTAGTATTATTTTCTTAGCTACAGTATACAGTACATACATATCCCTGGTATGTTACATCACCAGCATACAAGACATAGGCCTATTTTTGGACTCACAGTTGTTGTGCTTTGCCCACTTGAACAGGAAGTTGGCGCGGCGGTCCATCTTGTGGGCAAACATTGTCATCAAACTTTGCCAGCAAAGTCTGGCATTCTCTGGATTTGTGGTGCTTTCAAAACAACTGGGAACTTAGAAAAAATGTAGGTTGAATCATGACTTCATTGATCTTCAGGTCAGAAAGTCGGTGCTCTAGAAAGAAACCAGAGTTCCTGACTTGGAATTCTGAGTTGGATGACCGTTCAAAACTTATTTTCCCAGTTGGAGCTTGTTTATTTCAGAGTTCCCAGTTGTCTTGAATTCACCAAAGTCAGAGATTTCCAAGTTCCCAGTTTTTTTTTACCCGGCTGAAGTCATGCTGGATAGACATCATGGCCAATGTATTCAACCTTTTCTGGCCCATGGTGTTGCGTGTGAATGTTTATGCTTTTAAGCTGGGAAAATAAACCCTTTCAGACAGATGTTTTAAATCCTTAAACCCAGACTTGTACCGCACACCCTCTCCAACGAATTGTAAGCAGGGGAAGCAAAATAGTGATTACTTTGCATCGCAGTTAGTCACTGATTCCTTCCAAAAAACTCGTTGTTGAATTTGAGATTTCTAACTTGTTGTGTAACATTTATGTTCAATGGCCGAGCACCAATACGCTTTATCTATAGTTTCTCTCTATATGACAAGGTTTGAAAAGGATTTGCCAGCAGATTGTCAACACGAATCATGATGATGACTGCTTGTCTAGCTAGCTAGCTTGTGTAAGAGGATTCTAAGATAATACACAATGCAGAGGACTAAAGGTCAAGAGGGAATTAATGATCAATGGGTCAGAGACATGGGAGGAAATTGCCTATACATTGTGCCTGAAACAGGATACTTGTTATTTGGCCATTTGCCCAGTCCAATCAAATCTACGGCAGATATGACGTGATTTGACGTATTTTTATCTGTGGCCAATGACCTTGAGCCTTCGTGGACAGGCACTTCTAATGTAAATCTATGGTAGCACCCAGGGGGGGCTTGAACTGACTACCTCTCCCTGAAGACTGCGGTGATGTAATGTCCCCATGAGTGACAGAACCCTGAGCCAATCACGGCGCAACTAAAGAAAATGACCAACTCCTAACCTCTGTGCTTTCGCTGGTTGCCCCTGCACCTGCACCACAGAACGCTTGGAGCTAGGTTGAAACGCCTGCATTTTGGAGCTGCCTTATTCAAGAGACCATGTTTGTATGCGGCTTTATTAACTCAAGGATTTTATACATGTTTTAGTTTTTTTTTGCCCCACCTGCCCTGAATGACGTGTCACCACTGGTGTTGATAGACTACAGGTGTGAGTACTTGCACAGGCACTGACGAGACAGAAGCTTTATTCATCTAAGTCCGCAAAGATCCCACTCCCCAACAGACACATGCATGCACGTACGTACATATACGGCCACATGCACACCCACATGCACGTACATACATACAAACATGCACCCTGCATGCATGCGCTCACACATACGTGCCTGCCTGCATGAACACACGCCTGCATGAACACACACACACAAAAATCAACACACTCCCCACGGTGCAGTTTCCATCTTTGACTCTGAATCAATCATTTTTAATTTATCAGAGGGGATTTGTGTCATGTAGGCTGATGCCAGCATCAGTAAGAGGAAGGAGGCACAACAACAGTGAAAAATCCAGTGCAAATCCCTGCTCTGATGCGATTACAACACACAACCAAATCAGAGCTGACTTGAATAGACACAGAACACAAAATCATATTAGGGGAAATTCGATGTGCATGGCATTACATTTCTCTCAATCTCTCTCTCCCTCCCTCCCACACATTTATTCTATATCTGTCTGTCCCTCTCTCCTTTTTGTCTTTTTTTTGTGTTTAGTTACCTGAAAACTATTTCCTATGATTCATCTAGTTTCCTTCCTTCCTTCCCTCTCTCTCTCTCTCTCTCTCTCTCTCTCTCTCCCTCTCTCTCTCTCTCGCTCTCACTATTTTTCTCTCTCCTCCCCCCTTCTCCCCCCTCTTCAAGTCTCTCCGTGGAGTCACCCGTTTAGATTCCCCCGGGTTGACGCCTGTTACCCCTCAATGTTACAGGTAACCCTGAAAACAGCTCACACCAGTCATCGGCCAGATAGCGGGAGGGAGAGGACAAATAAAGAGAGGGATAAAGGAAGAGATGGATGGAGAGATAGATAGATATAGAAAAAGGCCCAAAAAATGGATGGAGAGAAAGAGGGATTATGATGTCAGAGACAGTGGCTCTTATCTTGCCATTATCTCAAGCATCCTCACATTACCATAATAATGGCTTTTAACCAAATGTAGCTGGAGCTCTCCAACCTAGGCAGGTTCATGCCGAGTTATCAGTGCTCAACACTCACATTGAAGCAGATAAAAAAAGGTTGAACAGATCAGACTGTGTGTGAGGTGTGTGTAGGTGTGTGTGTGTGCATGTTATAATCGGGTGTTTGTTGGTCTTACAGGGTGAGGGTTTGGTGTAACTAGGGTAGAGGGTGTGTGTATATGTATGTGAAATAAGGGTTATGGCATTGGTTATTATGATGCATGTGATGAGGGTGAGGAGGAGAGTTGCGTATGCCAAGGCAAATATGTGTGGGTGTGTGGGTGAGAGGGTATGTGAAGGTAAGAGAGCTCAATGAATGAGCGCAACGAGGCACTGGTTCAGTGTTTATGTGTGTGTGTGTGTGAGTCAGTGCTCGAAGTCTGGCCAGGTGCTCTGCGTGTGTTTCCCCCATCCAGATGGCCTCTCTGCAGGGCTGGGCCGGGGTGCGGGGTCTCCTCCTGCCCTTCCCTTTAGAAGGTCGACTTGACCGACTGCACCACCCAGGACTACCGGCTGCCAGACCACAACCAAGAGAGAGAGAGAGACAATGAGAGAGAGTGAAAGAGAGAGGGAGAGCGAGAGAGAGACAATGAGAGAGTGAAAGAGAGAGATGGAGGGAGAGCGAGAGGGCCGGATGGATGGAGAACTGCACCCAAACAGAAAGGCTTTCTCATTCACGTAAACAACAGATAAACATTCACAAATATTGACATAAACGTTTTACACATGCACTCCCTCACATCTCTCCAGTCCTTGTAACGTACACACACAATTACACAAACGTACACTCTCTCTCTGCCTCTCTCTCTCAATTCAAAGGGCTTTATTGGCATGGGAACCATATGTTTACATTTCCAGAGCGAGTGAAATAGATAATAAACAAAAGTTAAATTAACAGTCAGAAATGAACAGTAAACATTACACTCACAGAAGTTTCAAAGGAATAGAGACATTTCAAATGTCATATTATGCCTATGTACAGTGTTGTAACAATGTGCAAATACCCTCTCTTTCTCTTTCTTCCTCTCTCTCTCTCTTTCTTCCTCTCACTCTCTCTCTCTCTGTCTGTCTTGCTCTCGCTCTCTCTCACTCTCGCTCACTCACTCTGTGAATGGGGTAGGAGGGTGAGGTAGGTGCCAGGTGGATGTGGAGACCCACAGATGGCTAGGGTGGTTCCCTCTCTGTGAGGTCTGGACCGGAGCCTACTCCCAGATAACCGGGCCTCCCTCCTCATGTTGGACACACTGTGCTATCTCTGAGGTGAGCTCCATCAGAACTGGACTCAGAGACTCCATAACGAAGACTGCAAAGCTGCTGGACATGATTCTGTCATCCAAATTCTCCCAGAAAAAAATCTCTCTGAAATGGTAATGGTAGTTGTAAAATAGTAAAAATATAAGTATGAACTGGGTTCCATACTTAAAGCTAAGGGGACAGTACTATCCCCGAATGATTCCTCACTACAAGTCCCATGGTGGAAATACCGGAAACAAAACAACAATAACTCAAACGTAACAGCGTGGACCCAGACAAAAGCTTTAAAGTAACAACCCAACACTCCGCACGTTTAAACTCAATTCTAATCACATTCAAGTAACTTTATTGTACCCGTGAGGGAATTTCTTGTGTGGAATGGTACAAAGAGTGCTGCTTACCAAGACACAGGCTATAGTGTCATAGCTACCTACATAACATGTAAAAAAAAATACACAAATAAAAGAACTTGACAGCCCAGGGACTTAGGTTAATAGTGTCATAGTAACAGCAGCACAGTGGTAAACCCACAGCCTGATGATGACAGATCCTGTCACCTCTCATGATCTACAGTACTGAGCCCCCCCCATCCCGACCTAATGAATTAATCACTGTGAGCGCCTGAGTGTGTGTTTTCGGGGGGTGAGGTGGTCAGAGTGTGGGTTAGGAGAGTGGGTGGAGGGGGGGGGGGCAGTGTGCGTGTGTTAGGGGGGTGGGTGTCAGAGTGTGTGTTAGGGTGGGTTAATATGAAGTGACAGGGGCTGCGGCGGTGATGTACTCATCTCTCCAGGCTTGCCGTATATCCCTCCTTCCTACCCTCCAACCCCCCGTCACTCTTCCAACTTGACATTTCTATCTTTGTAGTGTGCTCTACTCACTCAGTCAACCAACCCCTTTGCTCTTAGCTCAATACACACACACACACACAGAGGCCACAGAGTCCAGGAGTGTAATATATGCTAAGAGCTGTGTGCAAAACTGTCGGACAAATACGAATGTATAAAGATTCTAAAATATATTTTGTCACAAACACCGGATACCTAGTGGGACCATCTTCAGCCAGAGCGCTGTCTCACACTGTGTGTGTGTGTGTTTCAACTTTTTGTAAAAGCATAAACAGTCTGGGCTGTGTGAGCAGAGATGGCTTGTTAAGCGCAGGCAGGTTGTGTTGTGAGAGGAGCGCTAGTTTGAAGTGCCAGGAATACGGGCGGTACATGAAGAGATGGGGGAGGTGTGTGTGTGTGTGTGTGTGTGTGGTGTTTGTCTGCATGTGTGTGGGTGGGTCTGTTTGTATGTCTGTGTGGTTCATGTTTATTATACCTGCCTTGGAGCTCTCACACTGGGCCCAGAGTCCTACCTATCTAGCAATGAAACACACAGAGTACTGGAATTTTATTAGTAACTATTTTCTATTGCTGTGAGGCCAAGCCCTGTTAAGTTTAATTCGTGTACATTTGCACATCCATGTGCATGCAGGTATGTGTTTGCCAGTGAACGTGTATGTCTGTGGTGTGTGTGTGTCCGTGTGTGTGTTTGTGCCCATGCGTCTCATGTCGACTTGTGGAAATGTCCGACCTTTGACCTTTAGGTTTTGACCCCCAGGCGTCAGTTAGGCCACATGTCACTTACTGCCTCTTGCGCAGAACGAGTATTGTAGGAAACACACACACCAACCATCTGTATCACTCAACCTTTCCAGTGAAACAGGCAAAATATTCAGTCCTTCTCATGTTTGTGTGCGTTTTTGTGTATGTGTGTGTGTGTCAGTGGAGGCTGGTGGGGAGAGTTATAGGAGGATGGGCTTATTGTAATGGCTGGAATGAAATAAATGGCACGGTATCAAACTCTATCAAACCACATGTTTGACTCCGTTCCATTGATTCCATTCCAGCCATTACAATGAGCCCATCCTCCGATAACACTTCCCACCAGCCACACGTGTGTGTGTGTGTGTGTGTGTGTGTGTGTGTGTGTGTGTGTGTGTGTGTGTGTGTGTGTGTGCGTGTGTGTGAGGCACAGTTGTGACAGCTTCATTACCTGTCACACTCCTCTCTGCTCAATTGAGATATCTTCATTAGAGGACGATGAGAAGACCACAGAGAAATAAACTGAAGCTAATCTCACAGCCTCTTATCACACATCACACTGCTGTAACACACACACACACACACACCTTAGCCTCTGAGGTTATGGGGGATGTGACTGAGCGGTTGAGAGGGTTCTTCCATGTTGTAAATGGGACAGCTCGTGACGATTCCACTAATCCTGCAGATTCCCACTCGTCTTTCCCCGTTTCTCCCAGTCCCTTTGTAGATGAAAGGGTTCCACTCTTTCTGTCAATGGCCTTCAGCCATCTGAATTAAACATAGATTTTTATCGGGAAGTTTAGTAGCGCTATCGTAACGACGCGCCAGCGCCTAGAAACGGGAACGCGTGGCTCTCGATCGACCAACAGCTGCCTCAGTCAGGGAGAGTAGTGGACAGAGGGAGAGAGGAGAGAGGGAAGATGCATGAAGATAAAGGGATGAAGGGAGGGGATAGGGGAAAAGAGAGCGTGTGAGAGAGAAAGTCAGGGAGATGAGGGATGAAGAGAGAGGAAGGAAGGAAGAATGGAGAGGGCCAAGGAGGGATGCAAAGCACAAAAGAGGGATGGGAATAAACAAAAAGGGTTTCAGAGGAGAAGAGGAAAGGACTCTTTCCATTGAACAAGACAGAGTTCACACGTGGAAGTAAAGGGACGTGTTTTGAAGTGGGATGTTTGAAACCTCCTCTGTTCCCTCTTCCTCTGCTCCTGCGTTCCTCTCTTCCTTCCATCTTCTCATCCTCCCTTCCTCCGTCAACAGAGGCACATCACAGATAATCACCAGAGTTTTTGTAACACTACCACAGCTTAATTCTGAGATGAGGGGAAGTGTGTGTGTGACAGAGCAGATATCCTCAACTGAACTGTACCGGAGCTGCCATGCTACATTAGCTCGATATAGGTCATGTGAAACTAACACACAACTGTTTCCCTCATTTATGGGGTTTTGATTGAGGTTCAAGCCTGATTTTGCTGATAGCTTCTCTATTGAGGTTGCTACCATGTTGTTGTCACGTCGTGTTGCTACCATGTTGTTGTCACGTCGTGTTGCTACCATGTTGTTGTCACGTTGTGTTGCTACCATGTTGTTGTCACGTCGTGTTGCTACCATGTTGTTGTCACGTCGTGTTGCTACCATGTTGTTGTCACGTTGTGTTGCTACCATGTTGTTGTCACGTTGTGTTGCTACCATGTTGTTGTCACGTCGTGTTGCTACCATGTTGTTGTCACGTCGTGTTGCTACCATGCTGTGTTGTCACGTCGTGTTGCTACCATGTTGTTGTCACGTCGTGCTGCTACCATGTTGTTGTCACGTTGTGTTGCTACCACGTTGTTGTCACGTTGTGCTGCTATCATGTTGTCACGTTGTGTTGCTACCATTTTGTTGTCACGTCGTGCTGCTACCATGCTGTGTTGTCACATTGTGTTGCTACCATGTTGTTGTCATGTTGGGTTGCTACCATGTTGTTGTCACGTTGTGTTGCTACCATGCTGTGTTGTCATGTTGTTGTCTTTGGTCTCTCTTTATATAGTGTTGTGTCTCTCTTGTTGTGATGTGTGTTTTGTCCTATATTTATATTGCGTTTATTTTTGTATTTTGAATCCCAGGCCCCTGTCCAGCAGGAGGCATTTTGCCTTTTGGTAGGCCGACATTGTAAATAAGAATTTGTTCTTAACTGATTTGCCTAGTTAAAAAAATATATATACAGTGTATATATATAATTGAGGAGAGTTTTATTTGTAATGACTGGGTTGTCTCACCTACCTTAGTTGAATGCATTGACTGTTAGACGCTCTGGATAAGAGCATCTGTTAAATTTACAGAATCTACAAGTAAATGTATGAAGATCTGAGGGGAGAAACAGTAAATATACCTGGAAGCAAATTGAATTATGTACAGTTCATAATAGTCTTACTTATGACCTTTGAACCCTAAGAGCAACCTTTGTTCTAACACAGACTGAGTACTTATGACCTCTGGTTAGTACATACATTTTCGTCCTCTCTCGCTCTCTCCGTTCCTCTTCCTCTTTTCTCCCTCCCACTGTGGTTTGTTGTTCCCCACCCGGAGGACATGAGGAGATGAAAGAGCGTTGGTCACGGGGGAGAACCAGTGTGGATGGGTAGACCTAGCATCCTCCTGCACTCCTCCCCACATCGGGACACCATTCCTGGGATGGGCCCTCTCGAGAGTGGTACTACAAAAATGGGGGTCCTCTGGTTCACCCTTGTCCCTCGGCGCAGCACATACAGTAGAACCCTCAGGAGGATCCTGGTCCCAGCGGGACTCATGTGTACTTACTTTCTGATTCACTCTATTGGGATGGTTGAGATGGGTGTAAGCCTACAATGTCTGATATTATTTTTCACTGTTAAAGAAGGTACGGAGAGAGTCTGACTAAGTGTTAAAAAAGTAGAGTTTTGAGTTGAGTGAGTAACCCCCCCTTCTAATGTAAAACATTGTCCTGAATATAAGCCATCGCCTTAGTAAATGCCATTGGTGTTCCCCCTAGAGTCTGTTGACACTCCTGTGCGTCAATCCTATCAACATAATACAAAAATCCCAAGCAAAATCCGTCAATTGAACCTTTTACTGCGGTGGGCTAAACCAGGGTCACACAGAGTGTTTCTTGTCTTAAAGGAATCTACTTTGAAACAAACGTATACACCTCACACACATGGTTATGGGTGTAAAACAAAGAACACCTGTACCATGTCAGACATTGAAATGTATTACATTTTTTGAGTTTGCATCCTAATATTACACTTCATATACATCTCAGAAGACTGAAATATAACAAAACAGTTTGACATAGAAACACTGGATTTCTGGCAACAAGATAAAATAAACGTTTATTAATTATGAAATTATGAAAAATATTAACCCATGAGGCAACTAGGGGCGATTTGGTAATTTGGATGCAGGAAAGGTCTACACTAGAGATTATCTGGCATTTTGCATGGGCTGGGTCTCAATTCACCGCATCCACCTATGTTGACCTTCCACATCTGTGGTGGGAAATGGGCAGAGCTACAGCTTGCCAGACCAGGAAAACATCTGTAGCGTCAGAACGGTATTACAAACTACAGTGTCCTCAGAAAGTATTCACACCCCTTGACTTTTTCCACATTTTGGAGAGAAAAAACGGTTACTTCTTGAGTCAATAAGTATTCAACCCCTTTGTTATGGCAAGCCGAAATAAGTTCAGGAGTAAACATTTGCTTAACAAGTCACATAATAAATTGCATGGAATCACTCGGTGTGCCATAAGTAAGGGATTATCAACGAGGGGGCTCTACGTTCTATGGAAAATAATGAAGGACGCGGAAGGGTGTGTTCCACGACGCGTCAGCCGAGTTGCATTATTTTCCAGAGAACACATCGAGCTCAGAGTTGATTATCCCTTTTATACCGGGGCTATAATTTTACACATTTGCAACTAGAAGTGTGTTCATTTTGTCGGTAGAAATGGGTTCAACATCCACTGAGGTACATGGCAACATTGGTTGCCGTGGTAACCAAACAAACACACTTGCTCGTTTATCTCACCAAACCGTCAGTTCTAGCTTGCTATTATGAAAATCGAAATTCTACAATACCAATACTGTTTTCAATTCGACTTTTGCGTTCAACAGCAGCTAAAAAAAACATGTACACATTAGCTATATCCATTGAAATAGAACCCGCAAATATACCATGCATTATAGGGGAAAATACACGTTCTACAATGCCCAATCAGAAAGGAGTATTCAACAATGCCATGGTATAATAGTGTTTAACATGATTTTTGAATGACTTCCTTGTCTCTCACACAAACAATTATCTGTAAGGTCCCTCAGTCAAGCAGTGAATTTCAAACACAGATTTAAACACAAAGACCAGGGAGATTTTCCAATGCCTTGCAGAGAAAAAAAAGTTGAATAAGTCAAGGGGTATAAATACTTTCAGAAGGCTCTGTAATATTACCCCCGCTTATGGAAAGGGGAGACTCTCACGAACACATATTTCCTGAGCGTTCTTATATCTTGTAGATATAGGACAGACAATTCAAAACGTTATTCCTTATGATTAAGTTTTGGACTGTCTGTTTGCCAGTAATCAATGTTCAATGTGTTTCTAAGGGCTATAGCAATAAAGGCCAAACAAAATATTTTATAAAATAATTGTTAATTTTTTTTTTTTTTTTTTCAACCTACAGGGGTCCTAAAATTCTAAATCAAATAGTCATACCAAATATATTTTTTCTATCTTAAAACAATTCCATTTGTTAGCTCAGTTTTTTTTTATGAATACGAGGGCGTCAGCATGAAATATCTTTTATTTTTTTACACACTTTTATTTATTTTATGTCAATATGTATTTACCGTCAATCTATTGGCAGTTGTGAAAAAAGGTATGTAGTTAGACGAGTTGCAGAGGTAACTGAAAATGATGAAATTCTTGATTAATGCCTTAATTTTCCTTAATTAGGCAATTTTCTCTTGAACCATATGGTCTATCTACTAGAAACTCATGGACAATATGGCCTATTTTATTAATATGAGAGTTTCAGTATGACATATTATTTATATATTGGTCAATATGGACACAGATATAAAAATGAATACTATATATTAATAATTACCAAAGTTACGATAGATTGTCTTAAATGAAGATTCCGGTAACTTTGGTAAATTACCGGTAGCTTTGCAACCTTACTCCCTACCCCCTCCACACCCCCTCCCTCCGCAGAGAACACCAATAGACTATGAATATATAGACACACAGCCTCATCTAGGTCAAAATGAGCACCTCTCTCTCTTTCATTTTCTGTCTCCTCTCTCTCTCTCCGCAGCGAGGTTTAAATAATTAAACCTGTGCTTCCTCTCCTCTATTTTCATGCATTCCCTCTCTGTCTCTCCCCCTCTCTCTCTTTCTCTTACCCTCTGTCTCTCCCCCTCTCTCTCTTTCTCTTCCCCTCTGTCTCCCTCTCTTTGCCTCTATCTTTCTCCACTTGTCTCTCTCTTACTCTGCCTCTGTTTCTATGCATCCCTTCCTCTCGGTGCTGTGTCTCGCACTTAGGTTGAAGTGTTATAAGTGAAGTGAGTCATTTAGAAGAGAAAAAAGGCTGAGATTAAGGGGAGTTGAGTTGAGTAGGGAACTCAGCTCCTTATATAAGCTGTCACTGTGTGTTATTGACAGAGAGACAGAGAGTATGAGAGACTGAGGGAGACAGCGAGAGAGAGAGAGAGAGACAGAGAGAGAGACAGGAATGGTGAGGATGGAGAGGTGACGGAGAGAGAAATAGAGCGAGAGAGGTGTGTAAGATACTGTCATATTACATGTACTAGCATGTCTGCCTTTTCTTTTTGCTATCATCAGACAATGTTAGATGCTAAACTGCATTGCTGTTGAATCTTTTGTAACTTTGTGTATAACTGTCATGTTTGAGGACACAGAGACATGCCCAGCAGGGTCTTCCTATCCTGTGAATCCTAAACTCTTTCTCAACTCTGCCTGCAGTGTTAGCATACTGTACCAGCCAGTAGTTAGAGGGCCTAAGGGTTCAACATTCTAGGGAAGGACTTGCATTTAAATAGCACATTTCAGTAGGCCTCTGAGCATGTTGAATAGGTAACCCTTTCATATCCATCTCTCGCCTGGGTACTACTTCTCCCTTTTGAACATTAACACAACCCTAGGGTTGGACATGTTGGCCATGAAGCTAAGGTTAGGGTTAATGTTGTAGTTGAGGCTAGGGTTAGGGTTGATCTGGGATGTGGACAGAAAGCTTAGTTTAGGGTTAAACCAGAGATAGTTTACCCAGTAACGGGGACTCTATGTCAGACCCCATTACTAACTCCAAGTAGTTAAAAGTTGGCCTTGCAATTTATATATCTCTGAATCTATCTGTTTATGGTATGTTTCTCTTTCTCTTCCTGTCTCTTTATTTTCTGCCCTCTTGCTCCTTCTCTTCATCTTTCTTTGTCTCTCTCTTTTCCCTTCCTCTATATTTCTCTCCCTACACCCATCCCTCTCTTCCCCCAGGTGCAGTATTTGCATAATGGTATCTAGTGACGGTGATGTATTAAGGATGGGAGGCGCACTTCTCGCTATGGAAAAGCAACATGCCACGGTGCTGCACATTATTGGAGCTAAACACATTAAATGTAATTTGTGCGAGCCGCGGCGTATGGTCATTATCAGTTAAACTATTCTGTAGGGAAGAGAGAGGGGGAGGGGAGAGAGAGTGAGTCAGAGAAAGAGAAGAATACGGAATGAGATGGAGAGAGAGAGAGAGCGAGCGAAAGAATGGACAGCTGTATTCCATTTACAGTAAGTTCTTCTGTTGCTTGTGTTTCTGAGAGGAGAGAGAAGTGAACAGTGGTTTAAAGTACTTAAGTAAAAATACTTTAAAGTACTAATGAAGTAGCTTTCGGGGGTATCTGTACTTTACTATTTATATTTTTGACCATTTTTACTTTTACTTCACTACATTCCAAAAGAAAATAATATACTTCATACACTTTTCCAGACACCCAAAGGACTTTTAACATTTTGAATGCTTATCAAGACAGGAAAAATATCAAATTCACTCACTTTTCAAGTGGTCATGAGACACGAAACTGAGCTCAGGTGCATCCTGTTTCCATTGGTCATCCTTGAGATGTTTCTACAACTTGATTAGAGTCCACCTGTGGTAAATTAAATTGATTGGGCATGATTTTGAAAGGCACACACCTGTCTATATAAAGTTCCACAGTTTACAGTGCATGTCAGAGCAAAAACCCAGCCATGAGGTCAAAGGAATTGTCCGTAGAGTTCCAAGACAGGATTGTGTCGAAGCACATATCTGGAGAAGGGTACCAAAAAATGTCTGCAGCATTGAAGGTCCCCAAGAACACAGTGGCCTCCATAATTCATAATCGGAAATTGTTTGGAACCATCAAGACTCTTCCTAGAGCTGACAACCCAGCCAAACTGAGCAATCGTTGGGGAAGGGCTTTGGTCAGGGAGGTGACCAAGGGCCCAATTGTCACTCTGACAGAGGTCCAGAGTTTGTGTGTGGAGATAGGTGAACTTTCCAGATTGGCAACCATCTCTGCAGCACTCCACCGATCATGCCTTTATGGTAGAGTCGCCTCACGGAAGCCAATCCTCAGTGAAAGCATATGACAGCCTGCTTGGAGTTTGCCAAAAATCACTTAAAAGACTCTCAGACCATGAGAAACTAGATTCTCTGGTCTGACTCATTGGCCTGAATGCCAAGTGTCACGTCGGGAGGAAACCTGGCACGGTGAAGCATGGTGGTGGCAGCATCACACTTTGGGGATGTTTATCAGTGGCAGGGACTGGGAGACTAGTCAGGATCAAGGGAACGATGAACGGAGCAAAGTACAGAGAGATCCTTGATGAAAACCTGCTCCAGAGCACTCAGCACTTCAGAATGGGGTGAAGGTTCACCTTCCCAAAGGACAACTTCCCTAAGCACACAGCCAAGACAACGCAGGAGTGTCTTCGGGGGAAGTCTCTGAATGTCCTTGAGTGGCCCAGCCAAAACCCAGACTTGAACCCCATCTAACATCTCTGGAGATACCTGAAAATAGCTTTGCAGCGACACTCCCCATCCAACCTGACAGAGCTTGAGAGCATCTGCAGAGAAGAATGGGAGATACTCCCCAAATACAGGTGTGCCGAGCTTGTATCATCTTACCCAAGAAAACTCTAGGCTGTAGTTGCTGCCAAAGGTGCTTCAACAAAGTACTGTGTAAAGAGTCTGAATACTTATGTAAATGTGATATTACAGTTTTATTTTAAAGATATTTGCAAACATTTCTAAAAACCTGTTTTTGATATGTCATTATGGCTTTATTGTGTGTAGATTGATGAGGGGAAAAAACAATTGAATCCTTTTCAGAATAAGGCTGTAACATAACAAAATGTGTAAGAAGTTTATTTATAACTAAATACTTTTACCCCAGTAGGATGTTACTGGGTGACTTTCACTTCTAATTGAATCATTTTCTATTAAGTTACAGTACCTTTACTTTTACTAAATAAAAAAAGATATATTTTTGACCTTTATTTAACTAGGCAAGTCAGTTAAGAACAATTTCTTATTTTCAATGACGGCCTAGGAACAGTGGGTTAACTGCCTTGTTCAGGGGAAGAACGACAGATTTGTACCTTGTCAGCTCGGGGATTTGAACTTGCAACCTTTCGGTTACTAGTCCAACGCTCTAACCACTAGGCTACCCTGCCACCCCAAGTATGATTATTGTATGACTATTATACTTGAGTATGACAATAGTCATACTCAAGTATGACTATTGGGTACTTTCTTCACTGCTGGAAGTGAAATGGCCTTCTCTCATTCTCCTTAGTGTTCCCTCTCTCCCGCAATAAAATAATGTGATGTTTACAGTACAGATGTAGGATCTTAATTCGATCACTCTTTTGTTGCTGATAATTTTCCTGTTTAGCAGGAATTCCAAATGTGTAGTGTATTAGAGGATTAAAAAGGTTTCTAAATGTTGTACTTTCCACTTTATAATGTCAGACTTGATTTGTCCTAATGAAAAACATATGAACCCCTATAGAAAATGTCCATGAATAATACCACATAATAATTGACATTTCCTGTTACCGCAGGATTATTTTCCTGTTGTAGAAAACTTGCTCAAATTAAGATCCTACATCTGTAATTGACCAATCCAATATGCATGTTGTGGCATAAACTTTACACAATTGTATTACACTTTTACTGTTAGAGCCCATGTCTCTGGCATAGCTCCCTGGTCCTTGAATCTGGACCAAAAGCAAATCCTTTATAGTTTAACCACAGCCCCTTTATCTAATGTAGCGTAGTGAACACGTTGGATATGCAGAATTGTTTTCGCTCTGTCCACACTGACCCTTCCGGTACTTCTGGTCAGCATATTTTATAACTCTCTGCTTTCTATCTGTTTCTGGTTCAGTGTGTGTGTGTGATTTTGTGAGACAGAGAGAGAGAGAGAGAGAGAGAGAAAAAAGAGTGTTTCTGTGTATCCATGTGTGTGTGTGTGACTGGGGTTCCTCTCTGTGCTCTGCTGCAGGCAGGACCCAGGGATGACTCACAGTATGGCCGTAGGGACTCCTCGTGCCTCCATCATAAATATAAAAAACATAAAGTGGAAAAAAATGTTCCCCGCTAAAGAAAACCCAGAAGAAGAAGCAAAAATATGTATGGATATAAATATTTCACGTTTTATATAAACTTGGGAATCTGTTTCAGAATACTTTGACAGACAGACAACAACTTGGAGAAGATAGACAATTTACTAGATTTTAAAAGAGATCAGACAGACCTGGAAGAAACTAAAATGACTTTAAAAAAAGAAAGGAAGCAGAATATAATATACATTTCAACAATGACCTACTGATATAAACTTTTCAATAGAGTTCACCTCACAAACAGAAAGGTAAGAGTAACTTACAGCGACTTTACCTATCATACATACCAGTGGAGAAAAAAAAGTTTATTGCCGACTAAAAGTGCAAGGAGAGAACACAAAGTTCATGCCAGTCTTTGGAGACATTTTTATGTAGCTTTTAAGCAAATGGGCTCCTTGTTGTTGGTAAATAAAGCAAACACATGAAGGAAAGAGGGAGGACAGAGGAAGGAGTGTGTCTCTGTCCGGAGGCTAGGCTGCAGGCACCACACTCCCTGACAGTCCATAGAGGAGGGAGATGGGAGGAGTGCGAGAGAGAGAGAGAGAGAGAGAGAGAGAGAGAGAGAGAATAGATGCGAGAAGAGACCCTGTCATCTGTCACTCCTTACACTTCACTTTCTTCTTTATTCCTTTCATTCTTCTTATCTACGATGCTCCCTTCTGTCATCTTCCCTTTGCCAAATTATACCCTGCTCAGAGGAGAAGCTGTGATTTTCCTCAAACCTCTCCTCTTGACAGACACAAACAACAGTTACAACTCTGTCTAAAGTTTGTCAAAAGGCCTGCAGAAGTTTCTAAATATGGGCAGTTATTGTATATGGTGTCTGACAATCTAACAGAAAGAGTACAATGTCTCACAACTCAGCCATTGAGCATGGAATGAAGAACAAACGGGCTATAAAATATACTGTATTAGTACACTCCAGGAGGGAAATGGACATAAGAGATAGCAGGCAACGTAATGCCAATCCTTCCCTTTCCCAGACTGTAAAGTGATCGTGAGTGGCTGTTGGCTAGGGCCTAGGAAGAGGAATCCGCCCCCACTCTCTCTCTCTCTCTCTCGCTCGCTCTCGCTCTCTCTCTGGAGTTGAATGCACAGCAAAAGAGGGATAAAAAAACACCAAGATAGTGAAAGATGAGGGAAAGGCGCACGCGTCGAAGGGGGTGAACGAGAGCGATAAAGAAGAGACTAAAGGAAAGAGATGTTTGTATGGTAATGTAGCCTAGCCTATTGCATTGCCTGTGTTAGCATCAGGAAGCATGGTGCGTGTGTGTTAATTGTATATCTCTGCAGCCATAATTGCTTTAATTCCCTGTAATTAATCAGTAATTGCAGCGAGGAGCGGCTCACAGCTTCGCTCTAAATGCAAAGAACTTTTCAATATGGAGACCATAAATATAGATGAGTAGGCGGGAGCAAGAGAGAGTGAGAGAGAGAGAGAGACAGAGAGGGAGGGAGAGATGGATGGAGAGAGATGAAGAGATGGAGAGAGAAAGATGAAGAGAGAGAGATGAAGAGATGGAGAGAGATGGAGAGAGAAAGATGAATAGAGAGAGGAGAGAGATGGCGGGAAAGAGATGAAGAGAGCGAGAGCGATGGAGGCAGAGAGAGATGGAGAGAGATGGAGAGAGAAAGATGAAGAGAGAGAGATGGCGGGAAAGAGATGATGAGAGCGAGAGCGATGGAGGCAGAGAGAGATGGAGAGAGGGAGAGAGAGAGAGAGAGGGAAATGACTTTATGCTATATTTAGTGTTCTTTGAAAGGACTGAGCTTTGAAATATACTATTCCCTCATTTGTCGTTAATGTATTCTGATGCATGTGTGAGAGAGTGAGAGATTATGGGTCAGAGTGTATTGTAGCATACTGTAGCATAAAAGTATGGCATGGTGAGACCACGAAGACCCCTCATAAAACACAGTGGAAATACTTAATCTACATCCCCATCAGTAGCTCTGCTTATACCTGGTGCTAACATGCATCCTTTGTCCTGATCTTGTCCACATCTTTTGATCAGAGTGCGATCAGATCTTCCTGACTACCTCCGGAGATAGTCAGCCACACATTGTGTCTGGATATCCTACAAGTGTAGACAGATCTAGACAGTGAAACCATTTAAATGATCATTATTCAACCCTCTAAAAATCATTGACAAGTGGCATCATTGAATTATAGCATAAATATGTGTCTTAAAACAAATACAAAAATATTATTTTGAAAGAATATCAGTCAAATCATTTGTATACAGGGAGGGACCCGGAAATTGGATCACAATGCTGACTGCAGACACAGTGGACAGATAAGAGACACATATAAAACCATCTGTAGATGCATGTCTGAAAATGTGGGCACAATCAGAATTTGGACAAGATCAGGACAACTGATGCATGTTAGCACCTTGTATAAACAAGGCTGGTATGTGTCAGTGCAGCTGTAGTATATACAGTATGTGTGTGTGTGTCGTTTTGCCATGTGCCGATGTAGGCTGTGTGTGTCTCTTCTCGGTTTGTGAGAGTCTATGTGTATGTGTATCTCTGTTCCTTTCTCTCTCTCTCTCTCTCTCTCTCTCTCTCTCTCTCTCTCTCTCTCTCTCTCTCTCTCTCTCTCTCTCTCTCTCTCTCTGTGTATGTGTGTGTGTGTGTGTGTGCTGCTGTTTCCAGGGGATCCCTGTCCCATTAGGTCTCTAATAGGAGAGAAAGTAGAATCCCTCCCACTCACCCCAGCTAGGTAATCCTTTCTCTTTCTCCTTCTCCCTCGCTCTCTCATTCATTTCTAATTAAAACGTCTGCCCTCCCACCCACACACGCCTCTACATCTCCCATAAACACTTTTTTATTCTCTTTTCATTTACCAGGGGTTTGAGCTGAGGCCAGTAATCACACGGTAGCTACAGTGTGTGTGTGTATAATGATAACTTGTCCCCCTCCTTCCTTTTTGTCTACCACAGAAGAAAAGGAACCTTTGTCATTCTCAATCGTTTTTTAAACGAGTGTCCGTTGCCCGGCGCTGTGACCAGCTGCGCCCCCCCCCCTCCTCCCATCCCTTGCTTCTTGCTCCCACACCCCCACCCACCACGGTTAAAGTCTCCCTGTTTCGCCATAACAAGCTAAATCCTCATAGATCTCCATCAATTTGTGTCACACCAGGGATTCCTTGTACAAAGACCAGCGATACATCACTACTGCATCTCTCTGCATTATTAAGACTGTAAAAACAGGCTGCAAAGTGTATGCGTGTGTGTGTCCGTGCGTGCGTATGTGTGTGTGTGTTGAGGCCAGAAAGAGAGAGATAAATGAATAAATAATATTGAGAGAGTAATGAAATAATAAAATATCTTTAACCATGTATCCCTGCCTTTTGTCTCTGATTTGAGAGCGTTTAGCGTTGAGATTTCCCAGGATGCATCTGCGAGCGCCTAACGCCCCCAACGCCTGCTAGTACTATATGGTTTAAAGAGCGGCGGTGTTGCTATGGAAGAGTGGTGTAGCTGTTCTGCTGTTCGCATGTCATCAGGCTCTGTGGCTAATAGAGGATTAGAGACCAGGGTATAATGGTCACTGATTGGTGCATGTCACGCATACAGTATAGCTATTATATTAGTTAGTGTGTGCTCTATGGTAAATACATTGGAAGGAGTAGGGCGGGTATTAAATGGTATTACATACAATAAAAGAGCATCTTGCGAATGCAATTCAGGAGATGGGGTGACGATGGGTGGTGATAGAACTAAAGAGAGGGATGGAAGGATGAAGAATGGAAGAGTATTCCTTTTTCCTAGCCACCGTGCTTCTACACCTGCATTGCTTGCTGTTTGGGGTTTTAGGCTGGGTTTCTGTACAGCACTTTGAGATATCAGCTGATGTACGAAGGGCTATATAAATACATTTGATTTGTTTTGATTTTGAACATGCATAGATTATCAGGTCACTCAGCTTCCCTGGAAAGAGCCAGAGCAACACTCCAAGTCTCACTGTCCATTTGTCCATTGCTCAACCCCAATGCCTGACATGGCCTGCCAAGCCAACTGAACTGACAAACAACACACTCTCACAGCCACAACCCAGCATATCAATCTCCCATCCTGCTCTATCCACACAGCACTAAGTACTCTATTCTGTCTCAACAGCCGCGGTAATAAGATCAAACTTGCTTCCCTGAAACCCAACCTTTGTTTTATCTGACGGAGGCATGAAATGAGATTCTATTAATATCGATGGAGCTCCAATCTGGCTGGCTGCTATGCTGGCTCCCTATGGAGGAGCTCCGGCTCGGGAGAGGTTAGACGCGGCAATTACGCAAATGGGGTCTGAATGAGCCTAGAAGGGTGAGGAGGAGGTGATGATGATGATGATGCCCTGATCACTGGGCTTTAACTAGGTGGAAGCTATCAGCAGCTGCAGAGAGGAGGAAGAAGAGGGGAACGGAGGGTAAAATGGCACCCATTTTGCCGGTAATGACTTGCCTTGTTTTTGTAGAGGCGATGATGAGACGTTCTTTTAAAAGGAACAGCGGCAATTAGGGGAGGACTTGTTCTGTTACTGGTTCTGAAATGTGGTGGCTGGTGATGCTGCTGTCCCCGATCGATACTGGACATGCGCACGCGCACACAGACACACACACACACAGACACCCATTGTTTGTGCATGATCAACATCAGTGATTCGAGTCAATTACCACAACTCAAATCAAATAGTTTTTCCAGAGATTTGAAGATACAAAATCTTCTTCTACTTCTACTTCTTCTACTTCTACTTCTTCTTCTACTTCTTCTACTTCTACTTCTTCTTCTACTTCTTCTACTTCTTCTTCTTCTACTTCTTCTACTTCTTCTTCTACTTCTACCTCTTCTACTTCTTCTTCTTCTACTTCTTCTTCTACTTCTTCTTCTACTTCTTCTAGTGGATTATGGGGTAGCAGCATGGCAACATACCATTCATCTTTTACTGCCGCTGACCCCTGTGATTCATTTAATTGGCTGTTAATCGCTATTCTCTCTGCCAGGCACAATGTATATAGAGAGACTATATTTAGCATCCCCTCTCAATGCCTCGTCATGCCAAATTACAACTTTCATCTACTGCGTGTGAAGGGCTCCATTGTGGCCTGTCGTCTCTTCATTCTGAGGTTGATTGACAAATAGAGAGGTGGACAGGAGGGAGGGAGGGAGGGAGGGAGGGAGGGAGGGAGGGAGGGAGGGAGGGAGGGAGGGAGGGAGGGAGGGAGGGAGGGAGGGAGGGAGGGAGGGAGGGAGGGAGGGAGGGAGGGAGGGAGGAACTCCCTTTAAACAGTTACAGTGCAGTATAGACATGACACTTGTTTTGTTACCACATGTCCTATCTAGATAGGAGAAGGACCAGGAAACTAGACAATGTTGGTGACAGTAGTAAGTAGTTTGTCTTCTGTTGCCATGGCAAGAACACTTGATTTAAATGAAATTATTATTTTTGTTCATGACAGTCGTGCCTACGATGTAGAAAATAATAAGAGATTGATAAAACACGTTTTTTTTACGACGATAAAGTATGGCTTTGAGTGGGAAATTAAGAAAATAATGTATAAAACAAATTCATATCAACTTGCTTCAACTCTCCTCACTGGTGTGAAACATGGACATCTGTATAACTGTTAGAAATTCTGTACTCCATCATGGAAGTTGCACATGTTTTTTTTTCTCCAAAAGCATCAGCAAGTGACACAGATAAACCAGGCTGCATGGAAATCTGTGAGTGCTGGTTGATGAGTGATACATTGTGTAAAGCAGAACACTGTGTCCTAGGGTTATATTTTACACGTCCACTCTCCCTGTTCCCACAGGCTTCCCCACAGGTTCACTGGAACCACACTGTTAACACCAGCTGGGTCTGAGTCACGTAGGCCATGCCTTCATGCACACACACACACACACACACACACACACACACACACACACACACACACACACACACACACACACACACACACACACACACACACACACACACACACACACACACACACACACACACAGAGAGAGAGAGAGAGAGAGAGAGAGGAGAGAGAGAGAGAGAGAGAGAGAAATTAGTGTGACACAGATGTGAGCGGGTGACTGATGAAAGTGGCCTACCGCTGACGGCATCCAGTGGAAATCCTGGATTACTCCCAGTTCTCCCCCCTCTCTCTGCCCAGGAAGACCCACAGTCAGTTCAACAGAGAGGGAGACTGTGAAGGAGGGAGGGAGAGTCAGGGATAGAAGGAGGGAGATTCCTGATTTATGGCCCTGACTTTTCATTTGTAATTCCCTGATTATCCTCTGGGAGGTGGAGGAGGGGGCGGAGAGGCCTGAACAGCCAAATAATATGTACATAGTCACAGAGAGGCAAGACCAGACTCCACGTCAATAACAGCCTGCAACATGAGCAAAGAATGACCACAGAGGCCCATGGTTTAAACAGTTTGAACTGACATTTCAGTTTGAACTATGCCATTTCAGTTTGAACTATGCCATTTCAGTTTAAACAGCGCCATTTCAGTTTGAACTATGACATTTCAGTTGAAACCACAATAAGGACATTTTCATTTCTGGTGATGTTTTGTCTTTACACAACATGAAGCCAATTTCTTTAAAAAATGTCATTAAAAAAGTTAAATCCAACATAAACTTCAACTGAACTTGATATCCCTCCTATTTCTCCCGCTAATTTCCCTTTGAGTGTCAAACAGAAACTCTCTTTCATGTGAAGTGTTGAATCCACCCGGACGACATTACAACACAATTAGCCGAGAGACATCCTGTCTCGTCTGATCATCACAGAAATTACAGCTGCTGAGCAGTTTCAGAGACTCAGGTGTGCCACTGAAATGATTAACACAGACAGTTTGGTATGTTTGATAATTATCATGTCTCTCACTGAGGATGACCAGGGCACACAGAATATAAACATCCAGGTGTCATGTTCGAGCACATCATTGTAGTGATAATTACAGACAAATCTTTGTATCGGAGCGAAATTAGCCCAATGTCTGCAGACTTTAGGAGTCAGGCTAAGGCTAGGATTCAATCTCCAGCTACGCGGAATTTAACGCTAATTTCCGATTGAGCTAACTTAATATGCAGCGCTTACCGTGAATGCGGGAACACTGCCTTCAAAGGGGCACAGTCAATCGGTTTGAATCCTGGCCTAAATATTCAACCACTTTCAGTCACTCCGATGTGAACTACTTCGCGGTGTGTCAACACAGCTACTCTCTCACATCCCAAGCACACGGACACACATGCGGTTTGATCCTTGAGACGTGGTATTTAAGAATCCACCAAAGCAGATAACATTTAGGGAAGAAATGACATTATCACCATCATCAACGTCAAAATCAGCATCGCTATCGAACGTCTCCTACTAACTATCCTATCATCATCTCCCCCATCATTGCCATGATCAAATATACAGGAACTACGAAACAGCCAGCCAGATAAACCCTACTCAGGTACAGTAATTGGTCACGGTTGTAATATAATCATGTTTCCCCTCCACTGTCCACCATCCTACTATCCCACCCTTCACCCTACAATACCCGTCTTGATGATCTATTCAGCGAGAGCAGCAGCTACCAGAACAGTTATGATAATCACATCCCCGTCCACGGCTCCTGTAACAACGAGCATGGTAATCCACAGAACGACCGTGACAACAGAGCCAGCCTCAGAGATGGCAATGCAGATAGTGGGTGGCCAGGGACAGAGATCATGTCGGATCTCATTTGATTTTTCAGCCATAAACAAACAGAGTATATAGGGCCTGATTCAGCACTGTGGCTTCTTCCAAAATGGCACCCTATTCCCTAAAGTGTGGACTACTTTTGACCAGAGCCCTATGGGTATGTAGGTGAATAGGGTGCTGTTCGACCCTGGCCCAGGCTGCCGTGACAAGCGTGTGTGTTTGCTGTGTTATACTCTACCCCGATGACCTATATAGTGCTACATAATTCAGTAGCGTTTCATCATCTTTCTGGCACATTGTTACAGAGTGGTTCAGATCATGCCGTGCCAGCATCTAATCGCCTCGTCAGGGTCATTCGATGCTAACGATGAACACCTGGGTGCCCTGAGGACCACTGGATACCGAGATACTATACACAGAGCGAGGCATGAGAGAGGCCAGGGAGCAAGTGGTTGATAGCAACGGTTAACAGGCTATTCCTCTTCCGCCCCCTCTGTCTCTCTCTCTCTCGCCCTCTTTCTCTCTGTCTCAAACACACACACACACGCACGCACACACACACACACACACACACACACACACACACACACACACACACACACACACACACACACACACACACACACACACACACACACACACACACACACACACACACACACACACACACACACACACACACACACACACACACAGATGTCCCTCCGCAGAGTCCCTCCATCTGAAGTTGCTGAGGTAAGAAGATCAGGTTTTCCACTCGGCCAAGCGAGAGGAGCTCCCACCTCTCCCCCACAGTCTTCCCAGCAGCTCAGTGTATGTGTGACATTTTAGAAGTGCAAGACTATAAGAAGCACACAAGCCACAGGTGTGTGTTTGTGTACACAAGGGCATTTATATGCATACCTACGTACAGTATATGTACATTTAGAAATTCAATACATAGCTAGCTGTAAATTGTAAACGTGAACCCACGCATGCTAGTCCTGTAAAGACCTATCTCTTCCTTCTTTCCTCTCTCTCTCTTTCACAGCGTACTTCCTGTGGCGACTGACGGTGTCTTTCAGATATCTCCGACTCTGTCTCTGTGTCTCACAGCTAAATTTAGGTCAGTCCCATCGTTAGGTAGTTTAACCATAACGAACAGCTGACTCTCCCTCCTCCTCCCCACCTCTCTCTATCTCTCTCTCTCTCTCCCTCCATTATTCCCCTGCTTTCCGATTTTTTTCTTGCTTCCTTTCTCTTGTTCCTCTTTGTCAATGTCTCCCTCTCTCGCCCTGCCCTTCTTCTATTCCGTCCAACTGTCCCCGTGTCAATGCCTCTCCTTCCCTCCATCTCTCCCTCACTTTGACACCGGCAGCAGTGGGACTCGTTATCGTTGTGCTCTTCACTGGCTCGTTCCTTCGCTCATCATTTAGAGAGGACGTTTTTTAGTTTGATATTCAACAAAGGAAGATGCTGCGTTTCTTAATCTTCACACGCAAACAACTGTGTCGTAACAGATAGGGCGCGAGTAAAGCTTGACATCATAACATTAAAAGAGTCGCATTGATCATAATCCAATTAAGTGAAAAACAGAGTGGGAGAGAAGAAAAAAAGAAAAAAAAAACTTCCTTCATTAAATAACACGGAATCAGCTGTAATGAAATAGCCGAGGCCTCAGAACTGATGAAGTGTACACATTTCAAGATCTAATGAAAAATTATCACAGTTAACATAATTCATTTGCAGTTCTTTTTATAAGTGGGAACGACTTCGAGATTATTGGTTTAAATGAATCGTTTTGTTGTGTCGCAGCGGCGCGGCATGGAGAGAAGTTGATGAGGGAGACTGTGGAGAGAACACGCTATCCTGCTTTCAAAGTTCCCGAGGAGATGAGAAGCAGTGTTTTTAAAAACACAATAAGATAATTAGACTCCTATATAAACTAATTAGCGTAGCACAAATTCCCGGCTAGATTAAACAGCTATTGTAATAAGAGAACGCGTCTCCAAGGAGATGTTTGTAAGTGGAGGGAAGGAAAACACTTTTGTAATTAATATTTTTCTCATTAAATAAGTGTTTGAACTGCTGACACACACAGACAGAGGTGACTTTATTGCTGCTGTGACGTCGAGGCGTTGGTGCGTCTCAGTTCTGACACTTATACAGTACACATAGACTTACACGAGGATAACTTAGTGAGAGACTGTTGCGTTGTGTAGCTCAAGGAACAATAACATTGGATAGCATGCTAATGAGGTGTGTGTGTGTGTTGCATCCAGAGGCCTGTTCTCCGACACGATACTAAGAGAAATAATCAGACGACTGGAGATTCAAGGACAGTGAAACTTGTGAAAAAAAAGAACTTGTTTTTCCCGACGATGCCATCGTTTGTCTTGTGATAAATGTCGGTTATTGTTTTAGAGTACAGTTCGCCCCAGGCCTTTCCTAGGCAGTCAGCTGTTGATGGTTGATGAATCCCTGCCTTAACTACTTTACTTTCTGTCTCACACAAACAGCATCTCTTCTAATGGTCTCCAAACAACAACTTTCAGCGTGGATAACTCTCCCTAACCATAATTTGATTATTTTAATGATCTCGTTTCAAACCACAGACAATACACTAGCATCCCCTCGGGGAGAAGCTATGGTTGAACGCTTTGTATGAATCTTACATCAGGCTGTGACTATGTCCAAAGGAACGAAAAACGTGTGTGTATGTGTGAGTGTGTGTTGCTTTCTATGGACAAACACAAGCAGCGTCTATTCCCAGCGCCCTCGACCACAGCCATCTCCAGTGACACAGAGAAGAAGAGGAATTAGGAGAGAAACACACACTTATCTCGTCATGAAACAGCACAGCGCCTTCTGAATCAAACATCAGAGCCAGAGGGGACTTGATTGTGGCGTTTTATCGTCGTATGTTGAATTGTCTGGATTAATTTAACGCATTTAGGCCTGTGCTCCCCCCCCCCCCCCCCCGATCTCAGAAGTCTCCAGCGTTAGTTAGCAATGATTAGGCTAAGTGGGTCATCTCGCGAAGTTCTATTCTTCTCTTTTCTCCCCCCCCGTCCCTCTTTCTCTCCATAACATTAGCATATTTTTCAACTAGTTAAAACAAAGTTTGGAGAATGCAATGGAACAGGGTGATTCACTGAGCGCTATCCCTGGGTGAGAGACGAGAGGGAGTAGGAGAGGGGGGGGGGGGGGGGAGCGAGAGAGAGAGAGGAAGAGAGGGTAGAGAGAACATCGGGCTGAGTCACGCAGAGACATGCAGAACAGAGAGGATGATGGGAGGATGATGATTGCACTCTGAGGTCTGCGGGTCCTCTTAACATTCACCTTCTGTTTTATCTCTGTTTGTGCATCCTGGTGCTGAAGTGGGATTCCAGCCTTGTATCAGTTAATATGTCACTTGATGACGCTTTTGCAAAAATATACAGGATATATACACAGATTCAGAGGGGGCAGTAAGACTCCAGTATGTGTTATGACTACTGGAGTTAGATGGCAGGTATTTGAGCCAGTGGGTACATCACAACAAACACTGAATATGAGGTAGCTGTATGGCTAATTGCATGGCTAAATACATGCAACACTTACTGATATGAGAAGGGTCTTACTAATTGTCCCAAACTATGGCAAAAGGTCGTCCCTCTCAGGGAGGAAAGGAGGATGAGGCCCGGTGGAGGCTTCTGAGGGGAGGAACGGCTCATAATAATGGCTGAAACGGAGCGAACGGAAGGGAATCAAAACACATGCAAAACAACTTAATCCGCCATTACCACGAGCCCGTCCTCCCCAATTAAGGTGCCACCAACCTCCTGTGATGATCAACACATATTTGCTATTACAGTGGGAAGTAGCCACAGCTGTGGTCTTGTGTGGCTCAGGTGGTAGAACATGGTGTTTGCTATGCCAATAATTGTGGGTTTGATTCCTGCTGGGTCCACCCAGGTGAAAAATGTATGCACGCATGACTGTAAGTTGCTTTGGATCAAAGTGTCTGCTAAATGGCATATATTATATCATGATTGTTATAAATGAAGTTGCTCAAATCACTGACCTATAAGGTAAGTTGGTGTGTGTGTGTGTGTGTGTGTGTGTGTGTGTGTGTTTTCTCTCACCTCCTCCTCTTTCAGCACTGGACAGCTCCACTGTTACTGCCTGCAAGACCTGGAAAGGATGGAGAGAAAAGGGGAAGAGTTAGGGGGAACGGAGAGAGGACGTGTGAGAGAAGATGAGCAAGTCACGGTGCATTACAACTCAAACTCCTCTCATCTTTCTTTCCCAACAAAACAGCTCAGGTGTACATTTATGACTCATTGGATTTATTGATTTTTCTTCACTCTTCCTTCCCTTTCTTGTTAGATTTCAGTGTTTACAGTATTCTGTGTGTCCTTTTTACCCTCAAATCTTACCCCACTTTTATCAGGTGATTGGAGTTAAACCAGTGAAGAATTGTGTGAGAGAGAGCAGATGGAGATTGTCAGAGAGAGAGAGAGAGAAGGGAAATTATAGACAGGCAGACAGAGATCATTATAAAACCAAACCAAGTTTGACTTAACCCTCACTTTAGACTCTAACTAATGCAAGCTCAGTTTAAATCAAAATAGTTGTTGTGGATGCAGCATCTCAGCACTTCATTCTAATTGGCTTAATTGGTCTTAAAGGGACTTAAAAGAGCTGTTTCTCACACACCAGATGAAAGCAGCCGTTCCCATCTGATTAACACAATGTTCAAAGTGACGAGCACATCGGAAACCTACAATCTCTTTTCAGTTTAGTGCCGCACCATACATACCCAATGGCATGAGCATGATACACGTTGTGGTGTTAATAGTAGGCACGGAGAAATGGTGTACCCCTATTATTGCCTTCTCCCATCAACCATCTTCCACTTTTGCTTTCGCTACCCCCCCCCCAACTTGCTATCTCTCTCTCCTTTCCCTGTCATTTTGCATTGAGAATTCACCTTCAATTATTCATGAAGTGCAGCATGTACGATTATACTAGTTAAAAAGTAATGAGGCGTCGCCGTAATAAAAAGTTGTCTTGTATTGTTTAAACTAAGTGTCTCTCACACGCTGAGCTGAGGTTGGCTTCAGCCTGGGTTTCTCATGAAAGGAGCTTGACTCTAAGCTTTGGGGCTCGACAGACAGAGAACAACACAGCAACGCACAGGGACACAAACCAAACCAACGGAGGAACACAACAAGAAAACAAAGCATGCCTAGCCTTAAAGACCAATCTCAGAGCAGTGAAGCAACAGGAGCCTCTGCCTGCCAGGTGGAGTGATACAGTTAAGGCTAATAGCTGTCACTGGGAGCTGTGTGTGCGTGCGTGTGTGTGTACCAGGCGTAGTGATATAGCTAAGGCTAAGTGCTGTCATCGGGAGCTTTTCATGTCTGAGCCATGGGAAGATCTGTGGGCTCTCTGAGCGCGCTCAGTGCCTTTGATAATCGTTGGAGCCCACGGTCGTCTTTGTAGCGACAGGCGAAAAGCAACAATCCCAGCCCAATCAGAGGACAGGCAGCGTGCATTGTCCTCTCCGTTCGTACGACAGGATTGTGTGGGCCATTTCCTGTGTGACTCAAAGGAAGACCTAGGTTTTTACCAGCCAGCTTGTAAATGTCAACGACAACGACCAAAGACGTCGTCGCCAGCGCTTCAAAGCTTCTCTGTTTTCTCCCTGTTCTTCTCGGGTTGGCTGTTCTGCTCTCGCAAACAGCCATTGGTTATGTGGGGTTCTTCTTGATAAAGATCCCCGCCGACGATGTCATCGCTACAAGGCTGACAAAATAGTTTTTATATAAGCTGCATCATGCCCTGGCACACTTTAACAAAGGTGGCACTGAGTCAAAGTCTACATGGAGATTGGAGAGGCGTTAGTGAAGTAATACTTATTGAAGCATGCTCTCTCCTTTCTCTGTGTGATTCAACAGCTCCCTCAAAGATCCTCAAACTGACATTCGTAAGATACGACACAAACTATTTTTTAAGTTGAAATGATGATGCAATATGTTTTTATAAAAAAATATATATATATAAATGACTGTGGAATTATTGTAGACAATATTGTGAAAAAGAACTATAATCTGAGTTTGTTCTAACATGTTCTGAGGCAGGCAACGGCGTGCTTATGGTTAAGGGAGTAGACATTAGGATTTCTGAGATTACTGGAGGAAATGTGTCAGAAATGTCCTTGCATCTCAATCTCAGGTATTCCCCAAACTCTGGGCTATTTTCTGCCCCAGAATGTATAATTCAGTGATTCAGCTAATTAACCATTAAAAATTCACAGATGGTGCTCTTAACCTCCTGTCAGTGTGGTACGTGTGTGCATACGTTCACTCACACTAGTTCAGTGTGTGTGTCAGTGTGTGTGTGTGTGTGTGTGTGTGTGTGTGTGGCGTGCCATCCAAGTACAGTGTGACTCACAGAACGACAGATCGAGGGAACCTGCCACTTAATTTCTTGAACACCATTCCCTTCCCCCAGCCAGTCAGATAGGCAGGCCTGGTTAACAAGCCGTCACATTGGTGACTTACTGAAATTACATTACCACTGTGTTCCCGAGTCCTCACAGAGTAGAATACACCACTGACTCAACATGGAGGGTTGTGTATGTCTGATACGGTGTATGTGCATCTGTGCGTGTCGGTGTGTGGCAAATACATGGGACCTGCTGCTCCATGACACACGCTCTACCCGGACTAAACAGAGAGAGAGAGAGATATGAAAGGAGGAAGCAGAATGAACTGAGGAGAGGGGGAGCGGAGGGAAAGCAAGAGAGGTATAAAGACCTCATGTAGTGGAAGCGCACAGCTTTCTGGTGAAAACTCCTGGAGCTTTTGTTTTCATATCTCTGTGCCACTTACTTGATCCTTACTTGTTCTGCTTTCTGTGTGCAAGCGTATATGTGCGTTTGTGCATTTCAGTGTCAGTACGCATTTGTATGGGTATATTTATGGGTATATTTGTGCGCATTTGTGTTTGCGCGTGTGTGTGTTTCTCTCGGAGTGTGTATGCAGGGCCTATGGTGAGTCACCGTCAACAACGTTCCGGAACATTCCTGCACATTTGTTCCATCACCCCAGCTTTCCATTTTTTTCTGTTTCACTGCCCTTTAAGCTTCGGACATCAACCTCGCTCCCCCCATCTCATAACCCCCCTTCCCCCATCTCATAACCCCCTTCCCCCATCTCCTAACCCCCCTTCCCCCATCTCCTAACCCGCCTAAACCCCGCCGCCCTGCTAACCTGTCAACGCAGAGAATGGAGAAAACCGTCAGGACACAAACTACAGCCACACTGAACAAACAAGGACTGAAGAGACAGAGAGAGAGAGAGAGAGAGAGAAAGAGAGGGGGAGAGGAAGAGAGGGGGAGAGGAAGAGAATGGGGAGAGAGAAGGAGGGGAAGGGGAAGAGAGATTTGCAGTGTAAGTAGTAGCTGAGCAATGGAACGTAGCAGGAGGTGCAATGCACATGGCTCTGAAGCTAATGAGGGTGGGATCTGTGGAAAGAGAAGACAAAGCGATAGAAAGGAAGGAAGAGGGAGACTGTTAGATCCAGGTTGTGAGAGAGAAAAGTACATATCGACCCAGTAAATGTGTGAAACAACTTGAAACGAAACTCACAGGAAAAAAAGGGTTTGGTTAGGGTACAGTATTGTTCCCCTGGGGTACTTTTTTTTTTTTTAAATACACATAATGTACCTTGGTAGAGTTCGGCACTTTTTACGGCACACGTGCGGATGATCGAGTAAAAACGGTAACTTACCCAATATTTTGAATAAAAAGGTACAATCATGGAAGGCGTGGCTTAATGGGGGTGTGGCTTTCGGTTAGTTACTTTTGCCCACTTCTGAGTGGAGGTGTTGTAACAGTTGAACTGGTCCCTGGTTATGAGCATGTCTGCTGCCAAGTCTTTATAAAGGCTTATAAGAGCATGTGACAATAAAGAGCTGTAATTCATATCGTAGTGACCTTAACTGAGAAACCTTGCCAAGAAGTACAGCCTTCTTGGCGTAATGAAGGTGTTAGCTTGACAGTCGCTGGACCCAGGTCCGAGTACTGGTCAGAGACATCCCCAGGAATTTCTGAAATGGTGTCAGAGGTGGAATGTTTTTTTTTTTACACATTAGGGGACTGGGTATAGAGAATAGGTACATTTTTGCCACTTAAAGGGAGAGCTCACTCAAATTCCAAAAGTACACATTGGTTTCTTTACCCTGGGAAGATCTCAATTGCATACTCCTCATGTCATCTCCTTCTCAAACCCCATTTGAGGAGAAGGTCACAGGGGACAAACCTCTGGCTTTCTCATCCAATGGGTTTTGAGAAGGAGACGAGGAGAGAGGCCGCGAGGAGTATACAACTCAGATCTTCCCCCTGTAAGCAGTATATGGACAAGGTACGACAGCAATTCATGCTGTCCACATGCTAACACCGATTTAGCATTTGTGGCACAAATCCCATTTAAGTCATGGGACCAATATTAGCATTTTCCGCGCATCATGTTCAAATCATCCAAAAGCATCTCAAATTTATTGCAAACTCAACAAAGTCACTTACAGATGATTTGAACATGATGCGCAAAAAAATGCTTATATCGGTTCAATGAACACACACACACATACACACACACACACACTTGGCAAATGAGAACAGAGAGTACAGGACTCTATTAGATAGTCACTATCCCACTTTGGCAGTCATTGTTCCATTGTACTTTTTAATATAATAATCTGCCTTTTGATTTGCTGCATGGTTTTCCCGGGGCCCTGAGAAAGACAGGGTTAGATTAGCATCCTGTCAATGTGCATGAGGGGACAGAACAGCAACAGCTGAGGTGAAATGACTTGTGTCAGGTCTACGCTACATCCTCGCCATGCACACACCCCCCCGAGCAGCGAGTGCAATCACATTCCTCGCATGCGTAAAACTGATTATGAAGAATTATTATTCTTTATTTATTTTGTAGCTTTTTCGATTTCTGCCACGGGACGCGGACGTGCCGAGTCATCCAAGCAATTCCACACGAGCAGATGGACAATATTCAGAGCTCTCTCACTCCAACCATGACCAATGCCTCTCCTCTCATCTCTGCTCTTGTCTCAGGCACACAGCTCCCATCTCTGCGGGGTCAGAAGAGACAAAGCAGAGCTGCATGGGGGACGTGATTCCTCACGCTTCTGTCGTTTGACTCAGGTTGCGTGAGTGTCATCCCCTCTCCCGTTTATAATAATAGTATGATTATTTCGAATAATCCCCCTCTCCTCTGTCCTTCACTGTTACTGCTCTGTGTGCACCTCTCACTCCTTCCCTCTCTCTTTCTGTCCTCCTCTTTCCTGTTATCTCTCTATTACTGTCTTTCTGCCCGTCTTTCTGCCTGTCTTTCTGCCTGTCTTTCTGCCCATCTTTCTGCCCGTCTTTCTGCCTGTCTTTCTGCCCGTCTTTCTGCCCGTCTTTCTGCCCATCTTTCTGCCCGTCTTTCTGCCTGTCTTTCAGTCCGTCTTTCTGCCTGTCTTTCTGCCTGTCTTTCTGCCCATCTTTCTGCCCGTCTTTCTGCCTGTCTTTCTGCCTGTCTTTCTGCCCGTCTTTCTGCCTGTCTTTCTGCCTGTCTTTCTGCCCATCTTTCTGCCCGTCTTTCTGCCCATCTTTCTGCCCGTCTTTCTGCCTGTCTTTCTGCCCGTCTTTCTGCCCATCTTTCTGCCCGTCTTTCTGCCTGTCTTTCAGCCCGTCTTTCTGCCTGTCTTTCTGCCCGTCTTTCTGCCTGTCTTTCTGCCCATCTTTCTGCCCGTCTTTCTGCCTGTCTTTCTGCCTGTCTTTCTGCCCGTCTTTCTGCCTGTCTTTCAGCCCGTCTTTCTGCCCGTCTTTCTGCCTGTCTTTCTGCCTGTCTTTCTGCCCATCTTTCTGCCCGTCTTTCTGCCCATCTTTCTGCCCGTCTTTCTGCCTGTCTTTCTGCCCGTCTTTCTGCCCGTCTTTCTGCCCATCTTTCTGCCCGTCTTTCTGCCTGTCTTTTAGCCCGTCTTTCTGCCTGTCTTTCTGCCCGTCTTTCTGCCCGTCTTTCTGCCCATCTTTCTGCCCGTCTTTCTGCCTGTCTTTCTGCCCGTCTTTCTGCCTGTCTTTCAGCCCGTCTTTCTGCCTGTCTTTCTGCCCGTCTTTCTGCCCGTCTTTCTGCCTGTCTTTCTGCCTGTCTTTCTGCCTGTCTTTCGGCCCGTCTTTCTGCCTGTCTTTTCTACCCGTCTTTCTGCCTGTCTTTCTGTCTATATCCTTCTCTCATTCCCTCTTTCTCCCTGCTCCTCTCCATCCCTCTCTACTTCTCTCACGGTTGTGTAGTAATTGAATTATGCACCCTGAGGTGACTTTGTGGGGTCCTGGATGGGCCCTGTCACCAACAACCGTAGATGCCCCTTACTCTCTGTTCTTTCGCCCCGTTCGCCCTGCTGCTGTGCTGTCTCCTTGCATCACTCACCAGACACAGAGAGAAGGAGAGGGAAGGAAAAGAGCGAAGGTAACCAGTGACCTGACAGCAGCCCTAATACCCTGGAATACAAAACGTATACGGCGTGTCCTGCAGATGGCAGTGCTTGGAGCAGTATGTTTGTGTGTGTGAGTGTGTGTGTGCGTGTTTGTGAGAGAGAGTGTGTGTGTGCGTGTGCGTGTGAGTGTGTTTGTGAGAGAGTGCGTGTGAGTGTGTAACAGCAGTCGTTTAGAGGGAGAAGAGGTCTGCCCTGGTGACCTGACTATTGTTATTTTGAGAGCAAAACATACCCCGATCATAACTTCCCTACTCCCTGTTGTACCACTTATCATCTAACCCATCTCTTTCTCTCTCTCTCTCTCTCTCTCTCCCTCTATCTCTCTCTCTCTCTCTCTCTCTCTCTCCCTCTCCATTTCTCTCTCTCTCTCTCTCTCTCTCTCTCTCTCTCTCTCCCTCTCCATTTCTCTCTCTGTCTTCCATTGTCTTATTACCTCTTTCCGGTCTAACTTCAGTTCTGTTACATTCACAGCTGGCTGGATGTTGGCCGTTAATATCCGCTACACACAGGTGTGCCTCAACAGGTGTTGTTGCATGAAGCAAAGCTCTCCTTTCTTTGGTCCGCCCGCTTTAACATTGTACTATTCCTGCTCCAGAACACTACACAGTAGAACTGGCTCGTTCTAATTGCCATGAGAGTAAAAAACCGACACGTCTCTAGAAAAACAGGCAAAGCATGCCACATACAGTATGGTAGGTTGAGAGCGAGGCAGAGGAACAGAGGCTATTGAAACAGGCTTGTTAAAATGACACAGTCTTAATGACTCCCGACGTCCTTCCACTAACAACATGAATAAAGTCATGGAACCCAGGACCCAGGCCTCATGAATAATGGGTTAGAGCTGAGCTGAGCGCCAGCCGGGTACGGGAGCGTGATGCGTGGCGCTGCCTGGCACAGCGTACTTCAGATGTGTGTAATTAATGCTTGGATTAAGGCACTGACAACGCTGGCCTGCTGTAGGGGGGGGGGAGGGAGAGAGAGAGAGAGAGAGAGAGAGAGAGAGAGAGAGAGAGAGAGAGAGAGAGATCTGCATCTGTTGTTAGGTGAAAGAGAACACTAACGACTGATGCAATAGTACAGACAAGGGGCTCTATTGAATCTGTATCTTTAAAGGGCAACAGGCTTCGTGATAGTAATGCAAAGGTAATTTACGATTGAGCGGACATATGCAGCGTTTACCGTGTACGCAGCCTCCGCAAACACGGGAACATTGCCTTTAAATTTCTATCACGCTGTAACACTGTATGTCCACAAAACGGAGGCAAAGTCAAATCTCCATTGTATCGTTGTCTTTATCTCGTTGAACTGTTTTGACAGGTGCCATATTCTGTCCATTGTGTGTGTAACATGTACTCAGTGTGCGGTATATATTCTGTGCTTTCAATTGTTCCATTGAACAGTGGAGTCCGTTCTTTAAGTCCAGGTGCTGAATGTCTGTGACTGACCTTGTGGTTCGCATACCTTTACTAGTGTAGCTCCTTGCGAGCATTACTGAGTGATGGATGGCTCTCGGAATAGACTCAAACTCTCGTTCACAAAGAAACCAGAAATTGCCATCAGAGAAAGGCACTTAGACTGACTTTGAATGGAAGGAGAAGCTTTAAGGTCGAATCGTCAATGTCCTGTTCAAGAGACCGTTCCACATGAAGCTAAGGGACTGATTAGTTAAAGAGAAGGTCCAAAGAGAAAAGATAAGCAGACAAGTCTGGCAAGTTTGTTCACAAAGTGAACAAAACATATTTAGCAGGAAAAGTATTGGTTGATCAAAGTCAATTGTATGATTCAAATTGTGTAATTAGAACAGTTTCTTCTGTTTCAAGGCTGAAGTACACTTGATGTTTTCAGGAACGACTCAAGCCCCGAAGGGAGAGTCAGTTAATATGGTTATCCCTTGGGTCACTTCACAAACGAAGCCCCATTAACTGAAAGGGGAAAATTAGAGCCTGAAAGAAAGAAATGTAAAAGAAAACAAGAAAACTCAGTGGGCCAGCACTAAGTGAGAACATTGCTATCAGTGGTCTAATTAATCACAATAACATGTGTCTATCTGTCTGTGTAGTTTTGTCCAGGGGAGGAGACAGAGAGCCAAGGAAACACTAAGAGGAAAGGAGATGAGGGGAGATGAGTTGAGGGGAGATGGAGAGGGATGCTCCTTCAGAAACATTCTCAATGTCTGTTCTCTGCGACGCTGTGGTCGAGACAAAACTGCCCCCCCCAGAATATGCTGCTGATCCATCCACTTACGACGAGGGAGATATGCTGCGTTCAAGGCCGAAAATCTACTTTTCTGACTGATAGTTGGTTTGTTGTAGAGGCAGTGCTCAGAAAAGAAGGGTATGGTTAAACATGTCAGTCGACACAATGCACATAGACACTGCCACTTTTTTGGGGGCTCCCCAATACACATATCCACCTTACCGCCAATAGGGGGTGCTATTTCTTTTTATTTTCTCCTCCAGTGGGTTACGGTGAACTCTGTCAGTCTGAGACCTACCCTGGCTGGGAACCCTGTAGACCTAGTGGGACATGCAGGCATTGAGAGAACCACCCAACCCTCACTGTACTCCTGCACCTAGTTATACACTACACCCTGACCACCACCACCCTGAGATTATATATGAATCATGCTTATTGTCAGATGCTGTTAGTAGGGCTCCCCCCCATCACCTCGCCCCTCATATCACATTATATAAACTGCTGGTTATGTAAGGAGGTAGTTGTAACCCCTAGTCAGATGCAGTGATGGGGCACATGCAGTTCACTATTCATCTAGTGAGCATTTTGCCTCAGTCTTAGTGTCTTACTTTAGAGATGCAGAGTAAATGAAGATGTTTCGGTTGGAGGTATAGCTACAGAGCAAAGGAGGATGTATTACTCACGTAGTCCGGCCAAGGTGCACGCAAGTAATGAAAACACTGGATATTTAGGCATTCTTAGAGAGCACAACAGGGAGACCGAGTGAGAAAGAAGAAGAGGGAAAGAGAGAGCGAGAAACACAGAGTGAAACAGATAGCAGACATCAGAGAGAGAGAGAGTCTGCTGTCGGGCCCATTTGCTTGCTGTTGTTGCGCCAAAGTTGATAACTGATATCCAATCAGATTACATTTGCTGGAGATGTTTTCATTATGCTGGGAATATCAGTCAATATGTCTGCTTGCCTGGTAAGCTGATCCAGGATCTGTGCTTACAGACAACTTACACCCAGACTCAAAAGACCAAAGACTGTATCGCTGCTGTGGGATGAAGTCAGACGTTTCTCGTACAAAAAGATCCAAGTATAAGCGTCGTTTTAACCTCCCTCGATCGTAACCTTAAACCATTACAGGGTAAAACATCCATCTGACCTTTGATCAGTGTCTTGGGGCAACTTCATCCTACTCCGTATCTCTGCAGATCGGGGATGCATGAAGCCTCACTGCTCTCTGTCAAAACAGCTTGTCACGATTATCATCGTCACAATGTTTGTCCCACACACAGCAGAGGGATGATTCCCGTTCATTGAGTCAAAAAATATGATGTCAACACATTTAGTAATTTGGTTCTAAACCATTAAATGCTTTTGCAATGTCCTTACTCTCAATACCTTATTTTGAAACCATAAAGAATACAGCATGATGCATTGATTTGAGTGTAATCTCCCACTGTGTGCAAACAGCAGTTGTCAATGATATCGTGCCATTCTACACCAATTAAAGGAATGTTAATATAATTGTATATTATTGCAGAATTACATTCCGAACACACACGGAAATTATTATAAAAGGGGATTGGTGTCGTATGATCTGATCCATTGTAATAATGGTGCCCAAATGAATAATAGAAAATGCGCAGCCAGTTTTCCTTTGCCTCCAGTTGTTTTATTCCCATTGAATTGTACCATAATGCTTTGGGGTGAGGGAACGATCAAGAACAGAGAGACCCAAAAAAGTAGGGGGCGGGGGGGGGGGGGGGGGGGGAACGTAGCAAACTGAGTTATACGTCTACGTTTCTATCAATAAATAAAACCAAAAGGAAAATACTAAAATCCATTATAAGGTTGTCTTCTAAAAGTCAGCCCTTGTAAAGCAGATTAGGGAGTCGGGATCTCAGAGTAACTCTGCGTTTTCCCTCTGACGACGTCTTAAAGATCTGAAGAGCATCAAGAGATATCTAAGAGAAGTACCTTCAGTTTTTTATTCATCTTTTTTTCCCCCCAATCTTTTTTTCCCCCCGGTGATCAGTGTCGGGAAATGTATTCCTACAGGAATGAGGCGAGTCGGAGTCGTACTCTTCAGTTCAGCTCGGGCTGTCACCGCTCAGTTCAAAACAGTGACATGCAAAACACTCTCATCAGCACCCAAACTTGCTCTTTGACTCTCTTTTGAACATCAGGGAAACTTGTTCCCAAACAGGTCAGGGTCTTCTCTACATTTTACAGCTACCTAATGGGCCTGAAGAGTAGCTGTGGTTACATTTCATTACTAAAAGATATTCTCAGTTGTTTTGTGAAGATTTTGGACAACTATGGCTTATTATCTCTTACTGGATTAGTACTAGTTTATATCTTTACACCTCTGTACCAGACAGAAAGCAGAGCTCCAGTGATAACTAAAATCCCAGTCTTAAGCACAAGCACACACACATGCACACGCGCACACGCACGCGCCCTCACACACTGTTCACACAATTCTCAAATCCGTAAGAGGACAGCTGCATAGGCGTTTCGGGCTTGGGAAAAATGGATAATGGAATCTGGCCAATCAACTTCATTTCCTCTGTGACAAACACCTGTTTTTCTGTGTCTGCTGTGGTTTAGGCTAAACACTGAATCTGGATGGATGAGAAATATCGCTGGGAGATTAATGGACGCATACAGACAGATACTCCGAGGATTAAGACCTACATACAGATCTCATTTCCAGCATGCTGTTTTGTTGATGTCACCCAGTACAGAATACATGATTTTCTGCTTGTATAGGAGTTCGTAGAGTGAACGCGTTAGAATTCAATAGAGATTATGCAAATTATCTGTATTATATATCCTGCCCTTAATTCACCAAACCCTGCCATAATTAACTAAAACATCCACCGTGAGAAAAAAAAAACAGGCACGCATCGGGTATTAAAATCCAAATGTCTCTTTAAAACCTTTTAACTTTCAAACGAGATGATATCACGATGCCGACTAGCTGCTGACGTCCCTTGACGTGTTTGTCAGTCAGGGATGGAGAGATGGGGGGGGAAAAGGAAGGAAGGATGCTGATTTTGAGGAGAAACGATAGATAGCTAACGCATCGGAGGCAGACATCAGCCACTCAATCACTCTAGATCTACCAGAGGACACCAACAGAGAAAACACATTACCCATGTCTTGTTTTGTCGTGTTTATTAGATTCAGAGCTACCGCCGTACACCCCTCCGGGTCATATGACAATTTCCATTCTCTTTTTTCTTTCTCCAAAGTTTCTCCCAAACTGCTGAGAGTTCTTTTTTTTTATTTGGATCTTTTTTTTTTCCCAGGGTGCTTTTCTGTATCGTATCTCCCCATGAGCCCCTTCATCGGTGACTGCCTGGCGGTGGCAGTGGTGTCAGGGAGCTAACGACAGAGCAGAGACAGACATTAGACACAGGAGAGAGAGACTCGGGAGGTAGAAAGAGAGAGAGCGATACGAAGGAAAGAGCTCATTTGAAGTGCCTGTCTAAGAGTAAAAGCTCTTTAGAAAAAGAAAAAAAACAGTATAAGTGAAACACAAAGACATTATCAGGCTCTTTCATTCCTCCGTTTTTTCCAGCAAAGAGAAGTAAACACATCTGCATATCTGAGTCATTGGTTCCAAGGGAGCTGTTATGAGCTATGACCTTAAATCTATCCTCTCTTCCTCTGTCTCTCTCTCTCTCTCTTTCTCTCTGTCTCTCTCTAGAGTGTATAGCTAAAGCTAGGAATTTAAGCAAACCCTCATTGAATCGAGCCCTATGCCTCTCCTCTCTTTGTTTAGAACTGTGTCCCTAGGTCTCTCCTCTGTTATCGAGGGAGAGACTGTGGTGTGTGTCGGTACCAATTAGTGTCCAGTTGATGGTAAACTGGCATGAGCCGATGTTCTGGAGCGGGCCAAGGCCGGTCAGGGCCTCTGTCTCTGCTGCTACCATCACCTGGAACTACCA